>NW_026294424.1:59527512-59895012 GCF_007827085.1 Peromyscus californicus insignis | reverse complement strand
TCTTTCTACAGTTCTACCCATACAGACCAAAGTCTGTCTCTCTGCCTTGTGTCTCTCTCTGTACTTGACTTGTGACTTGTCTTGGGGGTCAGTGTGTCAGTTCTGGGCTCTCTCTTTGGGAATCCTTCCAAGACCCTACACAAACAAGGCTGGGCTAGCCTGCTGATGGGGAGAGGCCTCCAGCAGACGGCAAACAACTACGGAGCAGGGGTAGGTATGGCCTATAGATTTAGCTAAACCAAGAAAAGTAGTTTTAGTTGTCTCAGCCAAGGCTGAAGACACAAAGGAGTCCAGCCCACCTCAGCCTGCTGGACCCCAAAGTTTAGGGTCCCAAGTGGGCGCCCCAAGAACCCAGACTCCAGTCCAGTTGGTGCAACAGCACGAGGAATTTATTAAGGCTTCTGTACAGAAGGGCTCCTCTGCTCCCAAGAGCAAGAGTAGCATCTTATTGCAGCCCCATAAGGGCTTTTAAAGGAAAAACCCACAAAACCCACAAGATTACAATTTCCATACAATTTCATGACCTGATCACAGAGTGGGTACAGTTACGTCAGCTTGTACACTTTTCCTGAAACCTTAAGGGGGGTATCAGGGCCGGAGTGGAGTTTACACACAGGTCACAGTGGTCCTTCCTGGAACACCTGCAACTATCCCAGTCACAGTTGACCACATCTCTTAACAGAAATCTTTTTACATTGTTATATTGTTATAGGGGTGATTGAGTAGTGGCTGAGTCAGGTGGCTCTTGGACCTAGATTTTTAGTTTCTCATTTCCTGGTGCTTGAAGTTTCTCTCTTCCTGAGGCTTGGGGGTATAAGCCTGAAGGGCTAGGGTCTTTCAAGCCAAGTTATCCTGAAGCCAAAGTACCCATGTGTAAGAGCATCCAGCCAAGAGGGAGAACTATCTGCCATATCCATATAGGTTATCAACATCATATCCATATAAGCTATAAACAACAATAAATGGTTGTTTTAAGCTGCAGTGTTTCGGAGTCATTTGTTACACAGCCATAGCTCACTGATACACCTGGCCATGTCAGGCAACACTCAGCTGGGCCAAGACTTGAGATGAGGCATGAGTTTTGCAACTCCCCACTGTTCTTGCATTCTGTACTGTCTCTCAGGCACAGTAGCCGAGTGGCAGTGGCCACTAATTACCGTTCTGGAATTTTGTTCCTCAGCATTGGATGAGACTAAATTTAAATGGCCTAATAACCATGCCGTCAAGGCTTGAATACTTACAGTGATGGAGAGATCTGTATAATCTAAGGAAAATGGCAAAGTGAAAGGGAAGTCACCTTCTGAGAGTCACCTCCTAACTCACTTCCCCTGTAGATACTTTAGATTTAGCTCTTGTTTTAAACCTCCTTGGCCTCAGTTTTCTATGTAAAATGGGCTTAAATACACACGTCTTTAAGAACCAAGGCAGGGCCGGGCGGTGGTGGCGCACGCCTTTAATCCCAGCACTCGGGAGGCAGAGCCAGGCGGATCTCTGTGAGTTCGAGGCCAGCCTGGGCTACCAAGTGAGTCCCAGGAAAGGCGCAAAGCTACACAGAGAAACCCCGTCTCGAAAAAACCAAAAAAAAAAAAAAAAAAAAAAAAAAAAGAACCAAGGCAGGTGTGACAGAATGGCACGATGGTTTGGCGCATAGAATCAGAAGCCTGAGCACCAGTGTTTACACCCTAGAGCTGTCATCTTCCAGCTAAACGTTTATGTCCCACCCACCCTGCCACACAGAGGTTTCCCAACATTGCTCCCCAGCCCTGTTCCTCTGTAAGAATTCTTCCTAATCCTTGCATCTCTCCAGGAAGGGATTATCGATCAACACTAACTTTAAAGAAGATTCTTATTTCAGATGGCCATGGTGGCACACACTTTTAATCTCAGCACTTAGGAGGCAAAGGCAGGTGGACCTCTGTGAGTCTGAGGCCAGCCTGGGCTACATATCAAGTTCTCTGCCAGCCAAGGCTACACAGGGAGACCCTGTTGTAGCTGGAGTTTTCTCCAGTTCCACTCGGGCCCACAGCCCTCACACCCAAACAAACACACAGAGGCTTATATTAATTAAAACCATAGGGCCTAACGGCTCAGGCTTCTTGCTAGCTAGATCTTACATCTTAAATTAACCCATTTCTATAAATCGATACATTGCCATGTGGCTCGTGGCTTATCGTATCTTTACATCTTCTCATGGTGGTGGTGGCTGGCAGCATCTCCTGACTCAGCCTTCTACTTCCCAGAATTCTCCTCTCTGCTTATCCTGCCTATACTATACTTCCTGCCTGGCTACTGGCCAATCAGCATTTTATTTATCAATCAATCAGAGCAACACATTCACAGCATACAGAAAGACATCCCCAGTACCCTGTCTCAAAGAACAAATAGAAACAAACAAGATTTTTATTTTAGTAAAATGTTAAGAACTCATAACAACCAAAACAAAGTCAATTTTTTTTTAGTATATAATAGCTCTAATGAGAATTACAAAACATTTATACCTTCTGGTCAAAGTATAGACATTTTGTGATGACGGCTCTGGAACACAGAAACAAAGCATGTAGTTTATAGTGTCCATTCAATGCAATGAAATATTCAACCACAAAATAGGTATCACCATGGGAAAACATGTGGAATGTTCAAAAATAATGCTAAGTTGAAAGAAATATGCATACGTACACAAAATGAAACAGAATAAAATGCCAACATCTCCAGCTGCAGATCAGAGTGAGCCCGGGGGAATAAACAGATCCCGTCCTAGCCAAGTGCTCTTCAGTGATGGAAGGACACCATGCTCAGCCAACCCGCTGGACCAGCACAATTCCAGCTCTGCCTGGGTCTACACCCCTGGCTCCTATTGCCCAGAACATCACAGCAGGGTGGTACCAGCCTGCTAAACCTGCAGCACATCTTATGAGAGGACCATCTAGACGTTACACTGGGTAAGAGGAGTTCCTTCACTCAGCATTATGGTGGTATTGTGTTCCCCAAAATATTGTACACTCTAATAAACTTATCTGGGGTCAGAGAACAGAACAGCCACTAGATATAGAGGCCAGAAAATGGTGGCACACACACCTTTAATCCTATCACTTGGGAGGCAGAGATCCATCCGGACCTCTGTGAGTTTAAAGCCACACTGGAAACAGCCAGGCATGGTGACTCACGCCTTTAATCCCAAGAAGTGAGCCTTTAATCCCAGGAAGTGAGGGCAGAAAGCAGAAAGGTATATAAGGTGTAAAAACCAGGAACTAGGCTGGTTAAGCTTTTAGGCTTTTGAGCAGCAGTTCAGCTGAGATCCATTCTGAATGAGGACTCAGAGGCTTCCAGTCTGAGAAAACAGTATCAGCTGAGGAATTGGTAAGGTGAGGAAGCTGTTGCTTGTTCTGCTTCTCTGATCTTCCAGCATTCACCCCAATACCTGGTCCAGGTTTGTTTTTATTAATAAGACCCTTTAAGATTCATGCTACATAGCATTTCTCCAAAAGAAGAGAGACAAAAACTAACATGTGTGTACTTTTTTGTTAACAAAGGTGGCTACCATATACAGATATCATAATTGATGAGCTAGGTGTATTCTCCATTTGTCCTGGTTAGGTTTTGTCAACGTGGTACAAGGTGGAGTAGCTGGGAAGAGTAACCTCGATAGAAAATGCCTCCATCAGATTGCCAGAGGCAAGTGTGTAGGGTGTTTTCTTGATTAATGATTGATGTGGGAGGGCCCAGCCCATTAATGGTGGTGCCACCCCAGGCAGATGGTCCTGAATAGTATAAGAAAGCAGGCTGAACAAACCATGAGAAGCAAGCCAGTAAGCAGTGTTTTTCCGTGGCTTCTGTATCAGCTCCTGCCTCCAGCTTCCTGCCTTGATGTTGTAGGATATTGGTTTACACTGTGCGAAGATGTGTCACTATAATTGGTTTAATAAAAAGCTGAACAGCCAATAGCTAGGCAGGAAAGAATAGGTGGGTCTTCCGAGGAGAGAGGAAAAACTTGGGATGAACCTAGGCACTCGAGAGACGCCAACGAGACATGGAGAGAGTCGGACATACAGAATGAAAGAGAGGTAAATCGCCCTGTGGCAGTATGTAGATTAAGAGAAGCAGGAAAATTTAAGTTATAAGAGCTGGTTGGGAACAAGCCTAAGCTAAAGGCCCAGCTTTCATAATTAATAACAAGCCTCTGTGTCATTATTGGGGAACTGGCGGTCCCAAAGAAAATCTGACTACACGTTGGCTTCCCCGGTGATGGACTGGACCCTGTAAACCTAACAAACCCTTCCCCTCAAGTTGCTTTTGATCATGGTGTTTATCACAGCCATAGAAGGGAAACCAGGACACCAGGCAGCCATGGACTCCTATTTCACTGGTTCGGTTTGCCCTTTCCCAGTACTCGACAGGTAGTGTTCAAACCAGAGAAGCTGTCCCAGGCCCACAGCTAAGTTCTTGATACTCATTTCTCTCACTTAAGCCCCGCAAAATCCAAGAGAAATATTCCCATTTTGTGGCTGAGAAAATATGGAATTTGCCTTTGACCACACAACTATGAGACCTCCAGAAGAGAACTGAACCTTTGCTCCTTCTGAGAAGCTTAAGTCTAGTGTTTCTCTTCACTCCACATGCCCTGATACCATCCTGTACAATAGCATCAGGACATTTGCTAACCATCCAGGAAAGCTATAAGTTACCCGGACAGTAACAGTGAGAAAGGACTGCTATTTCCAACAGCGTTAGCATTCTGTCCCAGCTCCATAGTGAGCTCACTTTGGAAACACTCTCCTAAAACAACAATGAGGTTATTTTTAATTGCTCCAAGTGCATGGGGCTGGCAGTCATCAGCACCAGCTCAGCACCCAAAGGGACTGTCACTGTCCTAGAGACCAGTCACCTCTTCTGTAAATGAAGACACAGTGACTGGGACTTCAAGTGATGGTGAGGCCTCATGGAGGGCCCGTCCCTCCCCATCTCTGCAGGCCTTGCCTAGCTAGCTCTGTCCCTTTCTTCCTTCCCCACTGTCTCCAGGTCTCCAGGAACCACACTGTTGGATATTAACAAGCTCTATCTGAGTGCTGGGCTGCCTGCTTCTCAGAGCTCTGCAGGAAGATTCTCAGCCCAACCACACTCTAGTCTCATTATAGCAGAGACAGGGTCCCTTGCTCACATTGAAGGCGGCTGTGGCCAAGACGTCAACAGAGCTGGCCGAAAGCTGCTCCTTCAGTCTCCGCAGAGATGCCCACAGTCCTGCAAGAGGAAAGAAACAGCTTTTCTCAGCAATGTTTTTTAATTTTTTTATTGTTTTTATCACGTGTATGGGTGTTTTGCCTGATGTACAGCGATATACCACATCTTCTGGGTGCCCAGAAGAGGTCAAGAATCCCCTGGAACTGAAATTATAGACAGCTCCAGGCTGTCATAAAGGTTCTGGGATTCAAACCCAGGTCCTCTGGACAAGCAGTCAGCGCTCTTAACTGCTGAGCCATCTTTCTAGCCCCTCAATAATTTTTGAGAGTATAAAGGAGTCTCAACCCCAAAAAGTTTAAGAATGGTAAACTGGGTTTCCAGACTCACATGGAGATCTCAGTGGAAGGGGGGAACTCAGAGCATCACAGCTCTAGAGCCGGGACAGGGCTCTGAGAATTCGTGTTTAGAAAGAGACAGAAACAATAAGTCAAATGAAAATTTGGGAAATACAGAATTAAAATGCACTACAATTGCCAGAAAAAGCTTCAAGCACACACAGTTGCCCTTTGATATTCATGGAGGATTGACTTCTAGAGTATGAGATTCCTCAAGCTATAGAAGATGGCTCGGTGTTTGCAAGTAACCTATGCATGTGCATGAGTATATGTATATATTTATGTGTGTGTGTGTGTGTAGTATAGGTGTATGTGTGTATATGTATGTATATGTATCCCCCATATACTTTAAATCCTCTCAAGATTACTTATAATGCCCCATAAAATATGCATGCATTGTAAACCATTGTTATACTGTATAGTTTAAGGGATGACAGAAAAAAAGTTTGCATACATTCAACACAGAAGCAATACGTTGTTTTCTGAATAGTTTTGAATATTCAGAATCCCACACTGAAGGACTCTCTGGGCTTTGTTCTAGACACCATTGAAAATACTGGGTGTTTACCACGGAACAAGACCCAGCCCTGGTCTTGATGAAACTCACATACCAGTGGAGAGATGGACCCTGGTCCTGATGTAAGTCATATACCAGTGGGAGAGATGGACCCTGGTCCTGATGAAACTCACATACCTGTGGTGATGTTTTATGTCCCTCAATATTGTGCACCCTAATAAAGTTTATCTGAGGATCAGAGGAAAAAGCCAGCCATGATAGTAAACATAGAGGTCAGGTAGCACCTGCCTTTAATCCCATCACTTGGGAGGCAGGGATCCATCTGGATCTCTGTGAGTTCAAAGCCACACTGGGAACAGAGCCAGGCATGGTGGTACTGTACCTTTTTAATCCCAACACCAATCATAAAGGTCTGGAGGTCTGTACAGACAGACAGGAAGTGACAGAGCCGGGCAGGAAGAGGAAGTGATGTAGCTGGGCAGAGAGAGGAAATGAGATGGCAGAACAGAAAGGTATATAGGTATGGGTAGACAGGAAGTAGGTCTCTCTGGAGGCTGAGGAGTTGGTGAGGTGAGGTTGTCTGTGGCTTGTCCTATTTCTCTGATCTCTCGGTTTTTCACCCCAATATCTGGCTCCGGGTTTTTATTAATAAGACCATCTAGCAATTCATTCTACACATACCAGTGGGAGAGATGGACTCTGATCCTGATAAAACTCACGTACCAGTGGGAGAGATGGACCAAGAGGACAAGACCTTGAGTATACAATGATGGGTCTGTTGTGGAGGGAGTAGGGTGCTCTTAGCCACAGTGGAAGGGTTCCTGCTGATCAGAGATAGCCTCCCATGATAAAAAGGATCTGGAAAGCCAAGGAGGAAGAGTGATGGGAACATTATGAGTGATAGCCTGGAGGGAGGTAGCCATGATGTCCATGAGCTGGGCAGTGCCTGGATTGGGCAGGCTGGCCTGTAGGAGTGACTGACAAGAGAAGATAAAGTCACACAGAAGTGGATGGGAATTCAGTCCCAGTAAGAAAGCCGCTTGGAAGGGGTGGAGACATGGTGGAGACCCACCTTAGAATTATGACTCTGGTGGCACAGTGAGGGTCCTTGGAGGGACAGAGCTGAAGAATGGCGTGCCTGCTAATTGGCAAGAGGGTAGTGTGGTTCCAGGGAAATCCCTGAGGCAGGCAAAAAATAAGCAACAACGACCGTGCCCATGGTTTAAAAGAAGTTAGATAACCTGCTACAGTTGAGCCACTGGGATACAATAATTAAATAAGACCTTCCCGAACTTTCTTTGCCCCCTTCTTAGGGGATTTCATGAACCCTTCTCAGGAGGAGTTTTTAAAATGCTGGGGTCATGGACTCTCAAGAATTCAATGAGAGCTTTAGATAAGACTCTCCATGGGGGGGGATGAATTAAAGAAAAAAATATATATGTATATATATATATATATATGTGTGTGTGTGTGTGTGTGTGTGTGTGTGTGTGTGTGTGTGTGTGTATGCTCTGGTTCTCTTATCCCGTCTGCTTCTATCTGCAAGAGACATCATCTGTAAGAATGGGAGAGATGCTTTCAGCAGCACTGGGTACCAGAGCGCTCGCCTGATGCAGGCAGCAGAAAGGATGAAGGCGGATGTTCCCTCTGGAGTCTAGGAAGCCTCTTTCTGCTCCAGAAGTCACCAAAACAGGAAATAACAGTTTGAGTGAGAAAGGAAAGAGGAAGATGAGATGTCGCCCAGGTTCAGCAGCACTTCAGGGAAGAAGGCACAGCGCAAGAGCAGTTGCCTAGCAACGAGGCTTCCTGGAGTTACCTCTACCTTCACATCCACTGGGCACTGCAGCCATAACCGAGAGGGGATGTTTCCCCTTCGCTGATCTTAGTTCCTCCATTATGCCTCTGTCTTCCACAGCCTTTGGGAACCAGTCATCAGGACCGCTGGTCACAGCTGTGCAGGCTCCTCACTGAACCTTGCCTGTGCTGAGCTTGCTGAACTCTGTGGCTTTCCACTGGCCAAGATACCCAGAGCGGGTGACAGTTTCTAATTCTCACGAAGGTACCCCACAGGTTAGCAATGCTCTACTACAGGCCTGATGCCTCCTCCTCCCCGTCCTCCTCCTCCTCCTCCTCCTCCTCCTCCTCCTCCTCCTCCTCCTCCTTCTCCTCCTTCTCCTCTTCTCCTTTCACATTCCTTTCACACAGTGGGGCACAGCTGAGAAACACACCACCTCCTGCATCCCCTCCCTTCATGCCTTCCTGAGAGGCTCAACACACTTACTCTGCTCTCTAAGTGTGTGCGTGACAAGTGTGCTTCTACCCTAAGCAAAAAGAAGAGACACATTCCGGCAGAGTGGTGTAGCTGCCTCCCTCCCCCTTCAACCCCAGCCTCAAAGGACAGCCCAGAAATGGACCTGAGTCACAGCTGCGGAGTCAAAACCACTGGTGGACTCTGCCTTCTCCACAGCGTTGGGGGCTGGGGAGGGTAGGGCTTGGAGGGCCTCTAGAACACACACCTGCTGTGGTCTAGTCTCTAAGTCAGCTATCCCTCCACAATCAGTCCTGAGGAAGGGCTTTGAAAGCTGTACAAATGTGAATGCTATCTCCTCGGCAAGCCTGGAGCTGGGGGGTGGGGGGAGGGAGCCCCATCATTACCCCATAGAATGAGCATCTGAAGCTATAGATGTTCTTACCCCCCTACCCCACCACAGGATGCTCCTTCTGCTGGCCTGCCTGACAGTAGACTTAAGGGGAAGCAAACTGCCAGCCTAGGGTTTCCAGCCTCTCCTGGGCAAGGAAATGCAGGGTGCTACCTCCAATTCCATCCCCTTAGGGTCCCAGCTGAGCCCTGGAACTAAGTAACCTAAGGCAGGTTTACAGGGGCGGGGAAAAAGCATGCAAATGCATTTATTGCAAGTTTATGTGGCCCAGGAGTCCCCATGAGCATATGGCACTGGTGTTAGCAGCTAGCATTCCTCACATGTCCACTGAGCTGGGTTGAAAAAACAACCAAATGGTAAGCTGTGAAGAAACTGCTTGTGTGAGAGGGAAAATAACAATGAAACAAACCCCACCCAGCACTCACTCCCTTGGTCCTCACTTCTCAACGCTTCCACGGTAACTTCATCCCCAGCCTTTAGAAACAGCATGCAGGGAAGAGCTGTCCTCATGCATCTGCTGTTTTCCAAGAACCTTTTGCTTAACCGGTCAACATACTAAGAATGGCAGATTCTGAGAGGAACGCTTTTGACACCTCCGGAGTCCAGGTGCTCTTTGTCATCCTGGTGTCATACCATCCATGGTGCGGTCACGGGCACCGGGCACAGTGCCAAGCCCTTCCTACTCGTCCAACATTCAATTCTCACAGCAGCTTCCTGTAGTTTTTGGATTTGGGTTGCTGTTATTGGGGTTTGGGTTTTTGGGGGGGTTGTTTTTTGTTTTGTTCTGTTCTTGTTTTTGTTTTAGACAGAGTCTCACTGTGTAACCCAGGCTGGCCTGGAACTCACTACATAGACCAGGCTAGTCTTGAACTCACAGAGATCTACCTGCTCCCGCCTCCCCAATTACTTGGATTCAAGACATGTGCCTCCATGCCTGATGTTTCCCAAGGTGCCAGTGGCCATGTCAGGGGAGCAGCAGGTGGCATTTGACTTCAGGATGTCAACCCACTAGGAGGTGAAACCCTGATGGGTGAACCTTGGATAGGCAAGACCCCAGAGACCACAGACTCCAGAGTGTCGTTTGCTTCTGCTGTGCCTTTACATGTCTGCTGCTGCCATCTTTCTCTGGTATCTGGCATGGTATGAATGGTTGTAGGGAGATCCCTACTGCCTGTAATGTAGTGTGTTTATTTCATGGAAACATCCGTCCTACTGGGATTTTTACCTGTGGATTATTATGAAGATGATTTCTTCCTAAGCTGTACTGTCTAACTGATGATAATAATAATAATGTTTGTTTAAATAGAGTTTTGATGATAAAAAAATAAAACAAGGAAGTGTCACATAGCTAGAACACATGAGTTTCTATTGAGGAGCCATATAGACTGTGGCTTAGTTTAATAATTAAGAAAAGCAAGTGAGTCCCAGTAGCCCAGCTAGCTTAAATTCTTTTAACCTTAATGTTGGGAGATGTGTTCACAGGTTTCAGAGTGCATCATAGCTGAAACAAAACTTGGAAAATAACTTAAAGTTAGACTAAGATGTTTTTGTCAAAGAGCTTTGAGGTGAAAAACCCAAGAAGACAATCTAAAGTTTTAGAAAGGCACATAGTTGAGTGAGGAATTCA
This sequence comes from Peromyscus californicus insignis, assembly GCF_007827085.1. Lineage (NCBI taxonomy): Eukaryota > Metazoa > Chordata > Mammalia > Rodentia > Cricetidae > Peromyscus > Peromyscus californicus. The sequence goes on along the minus strand of NW_026294424.1, from coordinate 59,884,638 downwards.
TTAAGCTCAGGGAACAAGAACAAAGCAGCCCAATTATCATTAGCTGACGTGCCTTTCTTGCTAGAATTGGTTGATGACCAAAGGTGATGATTAATTCCTTGTATTCATTTTTGCCCTCAATCTCCTGATATAAAAAAAAAGTGTTAATGAGTAGGTATGCACCCTAAAGATTTAAAGTAGAGCTGACTGATTCTTTTTCATATATAAAAGTTTAGATTTGTGCCGGGCGGTGGTGGCGCACGCCTTTAATCCCAGCACTCGGGAGGCAGAGCCAGGCGGATCTTTGTGAGTTCGAGGCCAGCCTGGTCTACAGCGCGAGATCCAGGAAAGGCGCAAAGCTGCACAGAGAAACCCTGTCTCGAAAAAAACCTAAAAAAAAAAAAAAAAAAAAAAAAAAAAAAAAAAAAAAAAAAGTTTAGATTTGTGATTCCTTTAAGATTTCTGATAAGATTACCTTTCAAGATAAGTAATAAAGTGATTGGTCCTGCAAAATACATCCCGCCAGCAGAAGAATACCTTGCTTGCTTACACACTGTTACTCTTTAACAAGTTGCTTGGGTATGAATATCTGTGGGTTCTTGGGATAATTTGCTTTTTCACCTGTAATACCTAAAATGTTTAATCATGTAAGGGATATGGAAAACATGCTGCCTTTCACTTGTATTCACTGTCATCATTCACTTGAAAAACAGAATGTAACCACATTGTAATTTTTACATTGCCTGAAAGATGTTGCTGGGGTATATAAGCTGTAAGGGAAATAATAAAGAGAGAGTTAAAATGAGTTAGAAGGAAAACATCAAGAATGACAGAGTTAGGAGGAAAGCATCAAGAGAGACAGAAGGGACATTCCTGGATGGAGAGAAGAAGAGAGGATATAGAACACAGAACGAAGAATAGAGAAGAGTCAAGAAGGGAATCATCAGAGAGAGTGTGAGCATCTTTTTTCTCCCTCAGATAAAAAAGTCATAGTATGCACCATAGTACCCTGTGGATTCCTTTCGAGCCCTGCACTACCCCTAGGCAGCGATACCAAGGTTTTATTGTCTCCTTTGCATGGGTGGGGAAACTGAGTCATGAATGTTACAAAGCTTTCTAAGGGTCCCTGGCTCACTCACCCCACCATCCCATCAAAATGAGCTTCTCCCTCCTCTGCGCCCGTCACTGTGTGGCAGCCATCCTCCGGGGGAAGGGCCTCTGGGAACCCATTCTGAAGGTTTACACTTTGCAAGAGCATATTGTAAGAGAAGGGAAGGTCAGGCACCCACACACAGAAAGAAAGGGTTCAAAGTTCAAATGGACTGCAGTCTCACCGTCTGCCTGGTATGACTGACTTCCCAGAACCAGGCCTCCTCCACTGTGCTGTCTGAAAACAGCTAGGCATTTCATCAGGAGCACTGGTTTTCTTCCCAGAAGGAGGTTATTAATTACATTACACACAAAACAGGAGATCTCCCAGACTCACACAGGGACAATTTTTCTTATCAACGCTATTACGGTGACTATCACATTTGATTAATGAGTTATATAGCTATTGCTATTTCATTATGTAATCATAAAACATAACATGATGTCATAACAACCCCTCAAGGCACAGAAAGTCAGGACTGTAACCTGCCTGTGACCGGAGCAAAGATCTTCTAAGAGGACATCTGTGTCCCTCCCTTTGGCTCTCAGACTATGGAAGCAATGGACCCCCAAGGAATTCCCCCCCCTCCCCAGAGTCCCATGCTAGGGATGGAGAAGACTGGGGTCCTGGTGCTGGTCAGAGGGAGAGCTTGTCTCTCGGAAAGAGCATTCACACAGCCTGACAACCTTGAGGGGTGGGAGCAGTGGTGCATCAACTACAGGCAAGACCGTACCTCGACCACCACCGCTTCCGCTGTCTCCCTGACTCCGGTGGTCCCGGCCAGTGTTTCCAGGTCCTCAGCCTCTTATCAGGGGTGAAATAAAGACACACAAAAGTTGCAAAGCAGCAGAGAAAGCTCATTCAAAAAGAAGCTATAGTAGAGATTAGGAAAAAAACACATTGTCAAGATTGACAGTGAGTGAGGATGTCAGGGACTCTAGGTTAGTGCCCAGGGGCACCTTTTTAGGAGCAAAGGGGAGGAGGGGTTTGGTTACTAGGGATGTGGTTTGGGTGATTCTCTACCTTGATTGACGAGGTAAGTTATATAACCATTTCTCTACTGTGAATGCTCCTTCCCATACTTATCCCATTTTAATCATATGCATGCCCAGTTATGCATAGGCATAAGATGGTAAATAGAGGATTTTCCTTAAAAGTTCACTTTGAGGACGCTGTTTTATTGCACATGTACCCAAAATTATTTCAGGCTAGATCAGCCTTCCTACTGTCTTAGTTACTTCTCTACTGCTGTGGAGAGTCACCATGACCAAGGCAATCTATAGAAGAAAACATTTAACTGGGGCTCACAGTTCCAGAGGGTAGTAGAGTTTATGATCATCATGATGAGAAACATGCCAATAGGCAGGTGGGCATGGTTCTGGAGCAGTATCAGAGCTCATGAGACCTTACATGTTGAGACTACAATGACAATGAGGCAGAGAGAGAGAGAGACAGACAGACAGACAGACAGACAGAGAGACAGAGAGAGACAGAGAGACAGAGAGAGAGAGAGAACACTAACTGAGATGGTGTATGGTCTTTTGAAACTTCAAAGCCTATCTCCAGTGACACACGTCCTCCAATAAGCCACACCTCCTAATCCTTCCCCAATAGTTCCACCAACTAAACCTTACCACATGAGTCTATGAGGGCCATAGTCATTCTAACCACCATGCTACTCTTATATCCAGATATAACCGAATATAGTGAATAGAATCTGTCCAGGTTTCATAGCTATTAAGGGAAGGGGAAAATCATTCCATTGTTCAGAGAGAGGTGTGGATGCAGCTCAGTGCAGGTGGGGGTCCTAGGTTGCTAACAGGCTGCTAGGTACATTGTTCAGACAGATGTGCATAGTACATGCAGATGAGGGTCCTAGGTTGCCAAGTGCACTTTTAGAAGAGGGGTGTATGTAGAGCCCAAACCAAGCAGAGTTCCACGTGATAAGCTGTTCCCTATGCTTTCTTATCTCAATAGCTCTCGTTGTCTATTTCAACCTCAGGTCAGGACCCTGAAGATGGACTTAGAGGGTCACAGGACATCATCATTTGTTCTTCTAACCAATGTGGCTACATTGAAATCTTCCTTCTCTACTTTTCCCTATTACTTGTCTCTATAATTGGCCTGTGAAAATATGGTGGCTGAGCTACCAGGGCCCAGGCTCTGACCTTAACCACTCTGGCAACAGGATCACCTGAATGCTTGGCTTATAACAGACAATGAATGAATGTTTATCTAGTGAATGAATGACCTTTCCTATCAGAGAAGCGAGTAAGCTTGTTCAATGCTGTTCAAATAGTCCGCAGTCAGTATGGGTCTGTTTTGCTAATATCCTTTCCCTTGGGGAGATGTAAATAATATCTACTGTCCCTGCTACAAACCAAGGTACAGTTAAGCAAAGTCCCTCCACCCAGCAGGGAATAAATGAGTTTATTGGGCTTACTTAGGAAGCAGTTGATGAGGAGTTATGGGCAGGAGCACAGGTGACTCTGAAGTATCCACACTGGACGGCCTGCATCAGCAGGGATGATGGTTGTGTGAATGGAGGCCTCCATCCTTCCCCACCTTTATAATCTAGTCCCCTCTCAAAGGCCCTGGGACCACCTGAAACTAGGGCAGAATTGATACAACTGGTTTGGGGGGATGGCTGGATACTCAGGTAAGGTCTCGGGTGCCTTGAGGGGTTGTTATGACATCATGTTATGTTTTATGATTACATAATGAAATAGCAATAGCTGTATAACTCATTAATCAAATGTGATAGTCACCGTAATAGCATTGATAAGAAAAACACACACACACACACACACACAACACCATGCTTCCTTCCAAGAGGAAACTCAGTAGTCCATAAGCCCAGCTATGACAATCTTTGGTGAGCGGGTCCGACTAGACTCCTGAGGATGGTGGCCATTTGGCAGAGGATAGTCCTGGACAATGGCCTGCAAATGGGGACAGTGGCAGACTGTGTGTGGAGCCCAGGTGTGGAGAATCCAATGCATTTGGGATGATTCATTGCAATTGGACAGTGTCTATTCGGTCCAACAATAATCTTTGGAAATGGACTTGGCTTTTTTCCCCCATCCTTGTTTTTTTTTTTTTTTTTTGATTTCACATTTCCCTATTTGTTGTTTATCTGTTCGTTCCTTCCTTTTGGAATTCAGTGTGTTTTCAACAGCCTCGATCAGCAATGGTGGAAAATTTAAAAAGAAAAACGGTCCTTTACCATCACAGTTTAAGTAGATGATCCCAGAACCACCGGAAAAGACAAACTTCTTAAACCCTCTAGCAAACAGCAAGGGATAAAACTCCCCTAAGTTTTGTGGACCTCTCAGAGTGAAATTGTGGCGGCTGGAGTCTTTTTTTTTCTTTTGAGATTATGACATAATAACATTTCTCCCCTCTCTTCTCTCCAACCCCTCCCAATTACTCTTCCATCCTCTCCTTCAAAGTTATGGCCAGTTTTCATTAGTTGTTATTTCATGTATATATGTACATACATATCTAAATGTGACCTGCTCATTCTGTACAATATGTCTTGTGTGTAGGTCCAAGCTTCCCCAAGCCTTAGCAGACTTCCCCATGCCAGGTCTCGGCACAAGCATTCACAAGCACTCCCTACCCCACCCCAACTTGAAAACAACCAGGGAGAATCAAAGACTTTAGCATCAAAGCAGAGCACAATCCGGAACTCTGTGTTGTGGCAGGATGGGGGTTTTCTTTGCCCTGGGCCCCTTCTTTCCTTCCTCCCCAGACCCCCTCCCAACCCTTCCTGGGAGGAAGTCTGGCAAGATGGAGTCAGGCACTCTGACCCAGCCGCCACAATTTTGCTCTGAGAGGTCCACAAAACTTAGGGGAGTTTGTCTCTCGCTGTTTGCTAGAGGGCTGGAGTCACCTCTGAGGACCAAAGGCATCTGATGAACTGCTTTCCAGCAGGAGGGCAGAGAGGGGGAGCGGGGAGCCATGTGGGTACAAGAAAAACCCAGGAGCAAAGAGCAGGACCTCTGGCCACTGAATAAACTTCATTTGACAAGAAGAAGTTCAAGTCATTTGTCAAACTAAGAGTTTTCTTTCTGGGACCAGATATTCCCTGCAAGCTCTCCCAGTTTGTGCAATTATGAAGTTAGAGGGCCAGCAAGATGGCTCAGGGGGTGAGGACACTTTCTGTCAACTCCCTCAACCTGAGTTCAATCCCTGGACCCCACATGGTGGAAAAAGGTAACTAACCTTACAGGCCTCCTCTGATGTATGTGTACACCATGGCACATATGTGCATACACATACAAACACACACACACACACACACACCAAATAAATAAGTGTGGAAAAGGTTTTGTTTTTGTTTTTAAGGAAGAGTGCAGAACCAAGTAGGCAGGACCATTATTGGAAAAGTGGTGGCCGGGATGCCAGGCTGAACTGACATGCGTCGATTGTCTGGACTGAATCTTGGCCCTGCTCCATGCTGAGTATAAAAACAATGAAAAGGCAGAGACACAAAAGGACTGTAAAAAATCACTTTGATCATCACCTGTACATCATTATTTGAAAATCTCTATCCTTCCAGACCTGTTCCCATCCACAGACGTGTGCTTTCACAGAAGCAGGATCATGCGCTTCAGTCTGACTTACGATCTGCTTTTTGTCAGTTATGATCCTGTGAATAGCTTTCAATGTCAGCATGTCCATGGCAGTACAGACTCCTGCTGTTGCATGCAATGGTGGCATGGTGGCTATCCCCATCTTTTCCAAGGGATGTGGGACTCTGTTTGTCTCTTGCGTCTGTGGGCCTCTATCGAGGTCTGCGGTAGGAAATGTATGTTAAGTGTGTGTATTTTTGTGAAGGAGAAATTCCTGGAAAGAAGCTGTGTCTACAAAGGATTGATTGAAACTCCAGGGACAGGAGCGTTTAGAATGTCTCAGGTCCAAAGCCTAGTTACCATTCATCTTGGGCTGTCTTTAGCCCCTGAAATAGTCACTCCTTGTCCACCTCTGTGTGGGACCTAACATTTAGTAGCAGATTAAAAAACCTGCCACTTTCTACCAACCAAAAGGCTAAGAGTCAACAGATGACATCCAAGAACTATGACTGAGATGGCCTCAATTTGCTGTAGACACTTGTTAGTGTTTCTGCCAATGTCTTTGAAAAGTACTTGATTTATGACTTTGTGCTGCTACCATAAAAACTTCAAGAAGCTGCTTCCCATGCCGGAGTATGGAATTTGAGGTAACCTAAATCTGTGTTCCCAGGTCATGATCACTCAAATTTGGCTCTAGAATAAACTATCTCTAATCCTCGTTGGGGTGAGAGTTTGATTTTGTGTGGACATATACATGTATTGTGCAAAAAAGGTGTGTGGACCCATATATGGCCTTGCACGTGGCTATAATAATGGTTACAGCTACACCCAGCACATTGTGTTTTACAAGCATCAATGTATTTACTCCTGAAAAAGACCAAGATAATGGCCACATCATCATTTCATTTTTCAAACAAGGAAACTTCCTTAAGGTCAAACGTTCACATGGGGCAGAGTCAAGGTTCAATCCAGATCATTCATTCATTTTGTAAAAAATTATACGCCAGACCTGGGGTGATGATTCTGTGGATAACACACATCTGCTATGCAAGCTGAGGACCTGAGTTTGGACCCCACAATGGGACATCTCCATGTCAGGTGGACATGAGCAACCCACCTGTAACTCCAGCACTGAGAAGAGCAAGCTGACTAGATGGACCAACTGTGTCACTGAGCTCTGGGTTCAACTGAGAGGCCCTGTTGGGGGATATTTGTACATTGTGGTGTTATGCCCAGATCTCAGGGACCCTTGAAAGAACACCACAGAGACCAAATCCCATGGGTAAAAGCAAAGAGCCTTTATTTTCAAACTCAGAGCTTAGACCGATGTGGAGGTGAGAGCAGAGAACCCAGAGCCCAGGCAGGGTGGGGTTTTCAATCATAGTAGAGGTCGTGGTGAGGAGATTTCCAGGGTTCAGTACCCTGATTGGCTGCATTTGTCTAGGGATATAGGGAATGTTTGGATTGTCAGGTACTTCCTCTTAGGTGCAGGCTCCACTGGGTGGGGTCCGCTTATGGCTTTTCCTGAGTCCACGTGTTGCCTGCCAGAAGCTGTGTCTGGGCCTCTAAGCCTGTCATGGCAGCTGTGTGGTCAAGCTGTTTTGCCCCACCCCACCCCCACATTGTGAAGATGTGTTGCTGTGATTGGTGCAATAAAAAGTTGAATGGCCGATAGCTAGGCAGGAAGAGGTTAAGTGGGACTTCCAGGAACAGAGAGGACTCTGGGAAGAAGAAAGGCAGAGTCACCAGAGAGATGCAGAGAAAGCAGGATGGTCAGTACAGAGATGAGGTCAGGAAGCCTCATGGCAGAATGTAGATTAATATAAATGGGTTAATTTAAGTTGTAAGAACTAGTTGGGAACAAGCCTAAGCTAAGGCCGAGCATTCATAATTAATAGGAAGTCTCCTTGTCATTATTTGTGGGCTGGTGGTCCCGACAAGAAAAGTATGACAACAAGACCCTGCCTCGGTGAATAAGGTGGAAAGCCAATGAGGAACACTCCCAGCACCATCCTTGGGCCTGCACATGCATGCACACACGTGTGTGCACACTTCCCCCATCACATACACTTGTGCCTGCACGCCTGCACACAGACACATGAAAACAAATCATTAAGCAAAGGATACACCTCTAAATTCCTTCTACCAAAGACTGCCTCAAAACAGTTCAGAGTCCAAAGACCCAGAGCCGAAGGTAGAAAGCCAGAGAGGCACACGAGAAGGGCAAGAGACCTCCAAGTCTGGCTTTGCCCAAGGCCGGCTGTGTGGCCTGGGACAACTCAGAAAGTCACATTCTTCCACGCCTAAGGAGACAGAATTGGGCCAAACCCTGTCTGAGGTCCCTTCCTTTTCTAAACGTGAGAGTCTAGTAAATAATGGAGAAGCAGAATGAAGTGCCTTGGCCAGGCTGCTTTGGACATTAAACCCGCGGTAGGAGTATCTGTGCTCACAGAGGGGTAAGCTGGGGTGCTTTGCCTGCAGTACCCAGAGAATTAAGGCCAAGTTTATTTGGGTCTTCACTTGGAGATAATTTCCTTTGGATTTTTTTTTTAATTTGTTGGATACAAATATGACCTGTACCTAACTTAACAAGCACTATCTGAGTCAATCGAGGCAGACCGATGGAACAAGATATGGGTGATATATAGACAATAAAAATGTATTTGTTGTTGTACTAGAGGCTGAGAAACCCAAGACTAAGGACCTGCAGATTTTGTGAACCCTGATATGCCTTTTTCAACCCTCTGTGGTTGGAATCAAGCCCAGGCTTGTGCTAGGAGACACTCTACCCCTAGGTAGCACCTGGATGTGCCTTCTTGCTGCATCCTCACATGGTGAACAATTATATTCTTATTTATGAGAACTCTAACCCCATTCACCTCCTAGATACCCCTTCCACTAGAATGACCCCATCATGATCTAAAATGTGAAATGAGGTGTGTGGGGGGGTAGGGGAGGGGGACAGAGTATGTGCAAAAACACGAAAGGTACTCAGCAGAAGGTGGTGGATCCGATTAAAACGTGAATTCCCACTATAAGGATAAAGCCAAGGTTGGCATGGGAGACTTCATGTAGCTTTGCTTCCTGTTGCTGAAACACTAAAGGCAGAAGAAGGGGGTTATGTCAACTGACAGGTTAGAGTCCATCACTCAGGGAAGTCAGCAGCTCAGGGCAGGAACCTGGAGGCAGGAACTGAGGCCGAGACCTCAGAGGGATGCTGCTTACTAGCTTACTCTTAGACTCATACCTTCCTATACCTCCCAGGACTACCTGCCCAGGGCTGGCACTGCCCACAGTGGGCAGGACCCTCCCACATCAGTCAACAATCAAGAAACTGCCCCACAGACATTCCCACCAGCCAATGTGATGGAGGCAACTCCTCAAGGGGGGTTCCCTGCCCCCACCTGACTCTAGTTAGCACACCTCACTTCTGGTCAATAACTTTGTATCTACTTGGCCGGGTTGTGTTGCCTCATCCCCCTCCCAGGGGATCTTAAGACAAAGTCTTCATGTGCTGGAGGAAAGTGGAGGGGGGGAGTTGGAGTCAAGAGAAACAAACACAAACTCTGGTTCTGCAAGCACAAGTTATAGCACGGATGAGTCATCCAAGCCTTCTGAGCCTCAACTGCTTTGCCTGTAAAATGGCACACTAAGACTAACAGCAGTGCTGTGGCGAGGTCACAGAAGGCGGTGTGCCTAGAGTGTTGACCGATCCCGAAGTCATTAGACTAAGACGTGGTAAGGCACTTTAGAAACATCTAAGAGCATCACAGGAGTTAATGTGGAGAGACAAGGATAGCAAGGGTCGATTCTCCTAAGAAATAGGCTTAGCCGGGCGGTGGTGGCGCTCGCCTTTGATCCCAGCGCTGGGAGGGCAGAGGCAGGTGGATCTCTGTGAGTTGGAGGCCAGCCTGGTCTACAGAGTGAGATCCAGGACAGCCAGGGCTACACAGAGAAACCCTGTCTCGAAAAGCAAAAACAAGCAAGCAGGCAGGCGAAAGAAAAAAAGGAAGGAAGAAAGGAAGGAAGGGAGGGAGGGAAGGAGGGAGGGAGGGAGGGAGGGAGGGAGGGAGGGAGGGAGGGAGGGAGGGAGAAAGAGAGAGAGAAAGAAACAGGCTTTAGGGCCAGGGAGATGGCTCAGTGGGTAAAAGCCTGACAACCTGAGACTGGATCCCTTGAACTCTCATAATAAAGTCAGACGCTATAGTGTGCATGTGTAATCCCAGGGCTCCTACAGCAAGACAGGAGACAGAGGTAGGAGAAGCTCCTAGAAGCCCAGGGACCAGCTAGCCTGGAGTACCCAGAGATCCTGCCTCAAGCAGGGAGAAAGCAAAACTGACTGCCAAAGGTTGTACTCTGACCTTCTCTGCACAGGTGCCACTTATTCAGAAACGAAACAAACATGCTGTGCCACACACACACACACACACACACACACACACACACACACACATGAACGCACGCACACACGCAGGGGTGGTCAGCATCTACTGTTTCAGATGTGGGTACCTGGCTGTGAAGAAGAACAAGAGGAGAAGGTAAAAACAGGTGTGGGACGGGATGTAGTCGAGAAGAACAGTGCACATGTACAGTAACTCATTCAAGGCTCTCTTAAGAAAACCTTCAGTCCAAATCCCCAGGAAATCCCCAAGATGACCGGTCCACCACGCAACAGCTTCCCTGGAGTTAATGCTGGTGATGCCCTTGAATTACACACGGGTCTGTCTGCTTCATTCGGTGTGAAAGTTCCAGACAGCCTGAGGCGCCTTCCTGTTCACAACAGCACCTCCACAAGGGTGAACACATCCAGCCTCTTTCCAGGGGTGGACTCTGGAGAGCCTCGGCCTCGCTGCTTCCCGTCTGCCCGTTCTCAGCATCTGTGTGTGTGTGTGTGTGTGTGTGTGTGTGTGTGTGTGTGTGTGTGTGTGTGTGTGTCTGTGTTCGTGACTCTGAGCCCTATCTGGATCCTGAGTTCTTGTCACTTCCTTCCTTTTGTCCAGAATCCGTTAGAAACCGCTTGCGGCGGGTGGTGGGAGCTCACGGCTGCCCTCGGCTTCTGCGAATTGTGCTACTGTTCTGTTCTCGGCTATTTGCCAACCCACACCACAGACAGCCCCGTTCGGGGCTTCCACACAGGTGGACAGATGGCAGCGGCCCCAGGAAAGGCTGTCACTCCTGTAATAAGGCTTTGCAGCATCAAACATTGATTATTGTGACAATGCGCATCCTTCTTCAGCTGGCTTTCTTGGAGGGGGGGGGGCTGTTTGTTTTAAAATGGTGTCTGTCATTGTCAACCACCTTCTCCTCAGTTAGGCCTGGCTCCGCAACCCGGTCCCCAAATCTCTCTCCCTTTTCCTGGTTCGTTTTACTCTTTGCACTGATCACTTGCCTACCTTGATCTTCTTTCTCTCTACAACTACTGTCTGCTCACCATTCCTAACCAGATGTGAATGCCGTGACATCAGGAACTTTGGCTATTTGCCCAGTGTGGGGCTAAGAAGGCCACTGTGAAATGGAGAGGTAAATAATGATTGTGACATAATATGGTGAGGCCCTCGTGGGTCTTTACCTGTGCCTGGACCACAGTAACCAACCTCTAAATGGAGTTGGTAGGAAGAGCAGGAGGATCCGGATTTACCAACTCACCGACTCACGAGGCTGTCATTTGATAGTCTCAGGACCTATTGTCCTCACCCGTGAAAGCCCTAAGCCCCGCTCCCCAGCCCTGGGGGATATAATAATCAAAAGCTACAGTTGCTGTTTATTGAACACTTACTGAGTCCCGGGCACAGGACAGTCTTGCTGTCTTCTTAGCTGACAGTGCTCACTACCCTACGATTTCATTTTCATTGGTTCACATATGAGGAAACTGGACACAAAGAGAGGTTAGTTCATTCACACAAGGCTGCAGAGCTCGGGGGTGGCAGAACTGGGATTCAAGTCTGGGGATTTGACCGTAGGCTCCAACTTTTCAAAAGTATTTTAAGTTATTAACTATATCATGCTTTAAAGAGTAGATAAAATGTGTAAGAACTTTTGAAGAAAAAATAATAATAAAAGGAAAATCCTAATGAACACTCAGCTGTTGACTTTCCGAACTTAAGAATGTGACTAATAACCAGTCAATGGTGGCGCACACCTTTAATCCCAGCACTCCAGAGGCAGAGGTAGGCAGATCTCTGTGAGTTCCAGGATAGCCTGGTCTACAGAGCGAGTTCCAGGATAGCCAGGGCTACACAGAGAAACCCTGTCACACCTCTGGCGACCTTGGCCATTCACAGTCTGTTTTCTAGTAAGAGGTAACCACTTACTTGAATACTATGCTTTAAACACTTTTGAACCTAGATATTAAGTTTTGCTTTTGTTTGAACATCATATAAATGAAATAATTCTACGTGTCATTGTTCTATTTGCATTTTTCTCCTTCACATTTGTCTACCCTCACCCATGCTGATATATACAATTATAGGACATTTTAAGTGCTACATTGTGGTCCAGGTGTGAATACCCCAAAATTTAATTGGCCTTTGTCTGATCATGACTTTATGCTGTTTCTAGCTTTTGCCATTACCTACCATGCTACTAAGCACACACACACACACACACACACACACACACACACACACACACACCTATTTTTCTCTTGCTCATTGGTCATATGTTGTTTCTCTACTAAGAAAGAACCTCTTTTTTTTCTCAGACAGGGTCCAGTCTCACCTCAGACTTTTGACCCTTCTGCCTCAGCTTTCCTAGTGTTAGGATCATACACACAGAGACACACAGACACACAGGCACACACACACACACACAATGTACATAGGCACACGCACACATGCACACAGGCACACACTGAGACATGCACACACACTCACACAGGCACACACTGAGACATGCACATTCACTCACAGACATGCATATACACATAGACACACACATACACACACTCACACATGTACACACACACATAGAGGTGTGTGTGTGTCTGTCTCTGTGTATGCCTGTGTGAGTGCATGTCATGTGAGTGTGTGTGCGTGTGTACATGTATGTGTCTGTGTGTGCATGCACCTATGTGCATGTGTGTTCTGTAAAGTGCCTGCCTTACCCAGGCCTGGAACCAGCAGGCACTCAGTCGGGATTTATTGCTATTTTTATTATTCTCTGTGCCCATTTCGTTCATCTTGCTTTAGTCGACAATATTATCAAGCAGAAGCTGTTTCTGTGTGGGTTTCCCGTCGTGTTACCCACATGATGAAACCTCTAGAAAATTCTGATCTGATGTACAGATTTTCAGCCTGTGTTTCAGCACAGGGATCCAGCGGACACATGGGCACGTGACCTCTGAACAAAAGCTTACAGGCATGTTCTCCCACAGTCATTACACAAGCCCTTCTACAGAATGTTCTAGAAGTTAGTACCTATGTTTTAAGAGAAGTAATTGAGGCTAGAGGACCCAGAACTCAGATCTTCTGACTCCGAAATGTTGCAGTCTAACTCCTTACTCTTTCATTATTTATAGCTTCTTATGTAGCATTAAGTTTCACATCATGATAACTGTTAGAGTCCTCAGAGTTAGTTCGGACATTAGGTCTAGTCAGGTGCCTTCACGAGCTCACACTGTAGCCTCCCCGGCTTGTTTTATCTTGTGAAAAGCTGCTTGAGATCTCGGCCAGAGATTGCATTTCTTTGCCTTATCAAAAGAGCCACCGTCTGAGGACAGTGAGTCCCTGCTGCAGAGTTATGCTGAAGTCACTCAACCCCTAAGGACTGCCTTCTAAGCCTTGGGGACCGACACTCACAGAGGTCTGTCCCTCTGAGACTTCGTGACACTACAGATCTGCCAGCCTGGAATCCTCCCACCACATCTCATCCTGGAGAAAGTGCCCTTCCTGGGCATCAAACCCCTCAAACAGAAAGGGGCAGCCTCTCTTCTCCGTATTGCTCATTCAGCGAATGTGTGAGCCCCGAGGAGCGAGACTACAAGAAAACAGAGCGTTGTCCAAGCTGCTGAGAGCATGAAATCATGGCGAATTTCATGTTCACCAATTCACACACAGTCTAGGGAATTGCACTGAGAAGCCCCGTAGAAATAGGGATCTTTGCCGTAGATGATACTGGGTGACTCCCTGGGGCATAGGCTCGCCACCAGAAAGAGGGACAGAAAGGGAAGACAGAGATGGAATATTTTACTTAAGAACAATCTTTCAGGGCTGGGGGCTTAGCCCAGGGTAGAGTGCTTGCCTGGTATTCATGAGGCCTTGGCTTTGATTCCCAGTACTGCAAAGAATAAAAATAAAAAGAATCCTTTAAGTTGGGTGTGGTGATGGACGCCTGTGATCTCAGCACTGGGGAAATCTAAGGCCGGAAGATTGACATGAGTTTGAGGTAGCCTGAGCTACATGGCAAGATCCTGTCTCAAAACAACAACAAATGATCGACTCAAAATCCTCCTCCTCTTCCTCCTCCTCCTCCTCTTCCTTCTCCCCCCTCCCTCCCTCCTCCTCCTCCTCCTCCTCCTCCTCCTCATATTTTAAATACGGGTCCTTTGACAAGTAGAGGGTGAGGCCTGCAGCTACAGATCGGATGTGGCGAAGCCATTCAGCTAACTGCTCGCGGAGGAAGTAGGGCATGGTGGTTTTGAGTAGAGTTTTGGAGCCACACAGACCTGCTCCAGACTCATAGTTCTGCTATTCTCCTGCTGTATAGCTCAGTCTTGTCCCATTAGCGCGCTGAGGCTCAGTTTGCTCGTGTGAGCCATTTCCATACCATGTAGCATGATAACAACATACGAGAGCTCAACAGAGCGCCCGGATATCTGAAGCGTTCAACATACTTCAACCATTAGGATGTTTTCAGTTTTCCTGCCGCATGGCCTCCTTGTTATCAGGCTAGCTTATCCCGTTGCCCCATTCAGCGAGGATGAATAAGGTAAGCCAGAAGAGCATGGCTACGTCTGAACGTGTGTGCTCCTTCCCCTCAAAACGCTCCTCTGAAGCCTGATCGGTGTGATGGTGTTAAGAGACAACGCTGTCAGAAAGGTGGCGCCTTCACAGAAGGGATGAGAGCTCTTTTGAGAAGACACCTCTCCCCTCTCCCCGTGAGGACATGGCAGGGAGACATCAACCGGGTGAGGCAGAGGTACCTCCATGGAGCCTGCCTATGCTGGCACCTGACCCCCGACTTCCCAGCCGCCAGAATTCTGCTTAGGCAGCACCATGTTCTTTCTGCTGCAGAGAATAAACCGGAACAAATAACTTGACCACGAAAATCCACCTTTTTCATGTAAACATAAGCATATTTAATTTTGCCACTTGGAATAATCGAAGTGAAGCATACAAAAAAGCACCATAAATATTGAAGGGGAAGAATCATGCTCCGTCATGGAGGCACGCAAACCTAGACATACGGCCCTGTGAAGTACGCCCTTTCCTCCACGAAGCCCCCTTTTCAACCCTTACCTCTTCCAGGCCTGGGTGGGCCTGCTTCCTCCTCATAACGGCTTGGAGGCCCAATGTCTGCCTTTCTCTCTCCAGCCGAATTTGACACAACTTCATTTCGCTGTGGTTTCTTCCCTGTGCTAGGCCCTGGAGACACAGAGCTAAAGGGGAGGTGGCACTCAGTCAGAGACGCAGCGCTTAGGAGGGAACACGGCTCCGGGCTGGCTCAGCTCCCATCAGCTGCACACGGAGAAGGCTCCACGTGTGAATTCCTGCCCTCCAGGCTTCCTTCCTCGAAGGAGCTTTTTAGTTGGCTCCTGTCGACAGGCAGACCTCACTCTGTGTCCTTACTCCAGTAATGGCAACACCATTAGCGTCCTCTCTGGCCACCCTTCCTGTTTCCACCATGACATTCTCTCTTCGTCCCCGGGTCCTTCCCACTCTCAGATGCTCCTCAAACCCCACCTCCCTTCAATAGAAAGACAGAAAAATATTAGGGGACAGCCAACTTAGCGTGTGGCGATTCGTTTCTTCAGTGTGTTTTAAAATATTGCAAAGATTAATCTTGAAGCTGTGTTTGTTATTAAAGACCTTTTGTAAGCCAGGCATGGTAGCTCACACCTGTAACCACAGCACCGGAGAGACTGGGACAGGAGGATCATTCCAAGCTTGGGGCCATCCTGGGCTACAGCATGAGAACAAAACAAAAAGTTTCAGTTCCCATCAAAACACACACACACACACACACACACACACACACACACACACACACACACAGCACAAAAACCTTTGTGTTTTGGAAAATAAGAAGAAAATTAGAGGGATATGAGAGATATAGAGGAGATGAGTTCTTGTCTACTCCCCTGCCTCAGCATTCCAACCTTCAGGATGCCTAGGGCCATGAGCTGAAGACAAGAGCTCCCAAGTCAAGGGATGTAGGTGGCCCAGAAGCAAGGACAAGCCACAGAGCCAGAGGCCTGAGAGATTAGCTGAAAGCAAACCTATCAGCCCTAGGAAATGGGGCTAATTCTTCTACCCAAGACCACGACCCAGGTCCCAAGCTTTTGACTGGGTATGGAAGAGAGGCAGAGGACAAGGGAGCATGGGGGACATCATAAGATATGTTTACCAGATTGTCACCCCAAAGAACCAGCCAGAGAATCAGTGCGATAAACTGATTTGCTTATGTTAGCATAATCCTCAGTGGAGTCGCTCCTTCGGGCTCCTCGCCCTTCACGTGGACAACCACACAACCCTTGGGCTCCAAGAAAGGCAGCTCAAGTGGTTCCTAGTTACTAGATTGGGACAAGAAATGGTAATCTGGCCGTAGAAAGGGTGAGTGGCACGTTGCTTTCAAACAACTAGAAAGGAGGGTTGTGTAACTGCACATGGCCCTATTCATTCAGTATTGCCCCTGGGAACCCTTTACTATCTGAGTAATTACTACAGGCTTTCTCATTCTCTGAACCTGGGACTTGTAATGTTTTTCACAAGTGAATATCTATTCATGAAACAGTAAAAGCTACAAATCCTGCCTTCCCCCTTGGACACATATACAACCACATACATACATAGGTGCCTTTCTAATTATTTTAATTCCGTCCTAAAATTAATAAATGATGGGGTCATGTCATTCAATTTAGAGTTCAAATGAGAACTACTTTGTCAAATTAATTATTGTTCAGAACGTTTGCCTGTCCTCTTCTGAGACCTGTAATCAGTCAGAAAGCATATGTCAGGAGACCCAGGCAAGGAGAAGGGTCCCCTTGCATCTGTGCCCAGCTCCGCTGCTGTCATTTCGCACGGTGTGACTCTCTAGCAGAAAGATTTTTCCTTCCATCTCTGTTTTAGTGAGTGAGAAAGGGATACTTGGTATGTAACTGGAGTCCTTTGAGTGACAGGTAATATTGTAAATAAGAAATACTTTTTTGCAATTTCAGAGAAAAAATAATAACTGTTCCAAATCATTTGGCAGTGTTAAAATACCTTACAGTCTGGAGCTGTATTTATACACAACTCTGAATAATAGGGAAATGGAAAATGAGTTCCAGGGACCCGTTTATGGTCATTTGAAAGTTTGATTATCTAGAAAAACACAGCACACAAATAGTTTCAACCAAATTAAATTCAGGAGTAAATAATAACACTACAGACATATGGTTGAGCCCCACAAGGTTATTTCCCTCATACAGCAGTTTGCCTTTTCAAAGAAAAGATTTCCCAAGCATGAAAACAAAAGCTATATAGCTAATTACTATTATTTAAATAAAACGTGAGTTTAAATATAACATACTTGGGAAATTCATTTCATTGTCTAAATTAGGATGGTTGTTTAGTTTTTCATTGAAGATGGACTATTCATTTGGCTTCCCAAGGAATCTCTCTGGCTGTGCTGGGCCAAGAGTTTATCTGTAGAGTACAGTTAGTGGAAGCATCGGTGACCGACCCTCTTGATAACTCCATCCAGAAAGAAAGGCTGTTCAAATGTGCCAAGACAGAGCAGCAACCCCCTTGGCTTGGCACCTTCCCCTCCCCATTAGTCCTTGAGGTATGTTCATGCATGTCGGGTGTTGGGGTTTAGAAGATCTTGCACTCATTGATGGAGAAGAGCTTCCTTCTGTTTCTTCTCCTGGCCTGGTTGACAGCCGTTCTGACGGCACACTCAAATACCTGCTGTACTCCCCGGTTGCTAAGGGCTGAGCACTCCAGGTAGCCCTTGGCTCGCACATCCTGGGCAAGTCTCTTCCCTTCTAAGGCATTGATGCAAGAGGCCCTGTGGGGTCCTACCTCTCTCTGGTCAGTCTGTGTAGCCACAACCAGCACCGGGGTACAGGGCAGGTTGCTCCTGATCTCACTAATCCATTTGTTCTTCAAGTTCAGGAATGAGTTATGATTGGCCACGGAGTAGCACATGAGTACCACGTCCGCCTGCTGGTAGGACAGGGGGCGGATGCTTCGGAAAGCATCGTTGCCGGCAGTATCCCAGAGGCCCAGGCTGATCTGGATGCCATCCATGAAGACGTCCACGCCGGTGTTCTCGTACACAGTGGGCTTGTAGGCCTCCGGGAAGGTCTCAGAGGTGAAGCGCACCAGCAGTGAGGTTTTCCCAACAGCACTGTCCCCTACCAACACGCATTTGATAGAACTCAGCATCTTCCTGTCCGAAGTCCTGCTGACGAGTCCAGGCGCCTAAGGGAAGTAACTCTCAGTGGGCTGCTGCAGCAGGCTCCATCCAGCAAGAAGACGTCAACCGGGGTTTATGTTCTCAGAATCTCGGGCATCAATTATAGATGTTCCTTCTCCCGTCCAGCCAGGTGAGAGGCAGCGACTGCTTGGAAAACCTCTGAAGCTTGGTTGCCAACTAGAAGAGAAAGAGAATGGGGGAAACTGAGGTTTTTCCTTTCTGACGACAAGGAGCCTCCCCATTGCCAAAGTAATTAAAACACGAGGGTCCCATCTCAGGGTAGCCGTTCAACCCCATTCATCCAGTCCCATCCCTACCCTTGGCAAAATAAGTTAAAGCCTGTCACCCAATGCTTAGCACCTATAACATCTCCTGGCCATGTAGTTGGTCCTTGAAAATCAGCCCTTGAATGACAGGTATAGTGGTTCCCATCTCTAATCCCAGGGATCCAAGAGGCTGAGGCAGGAGGATCCTGAGTTAGAGGTCAGCTCGAGATACATTGCAAGAGATCCTATTGAGAGAGAAGGGGAGGTGAAGAGAGAGAAGGAGAGGGGAGGGGAGGAGAGGGGAGGAGAAGCAGTTTGGTGATAATAACACAAGGAACTACTCTGGTCACCACATAAAAAAGGATTCAGTTACCCACCTGGTGTGTGAATGACACTGGTAAACAGCTCTTGACTGGCCAAGAAGCAGGAAGGCAGCCGGGTGAAGGCAGCTGGGTGGGTGTGGCCTCAGCCTCTAGCGGATCCCAGCCACTTTTTGGAGCTGCAAAGAAGAAAAATTAGTGAGGGACGAATACCATACACAATTCCCTTCACTTGTTGGGTGATCGTCCAGTCCTTGGCTTACTCGGGAATTTCAGTTGAAGCAGAAATCAGTGGAACATTAACACTTTGCTGTGGTTTCTCTCTGAGATTCTTTGGTAAGGCTGGTTAGATGGGAAGGATCCTTTTCAGAGTTCTCTGCAGCTGAAAGCAGGCTCCGTTAGCTACATGGCAGGGTATAGTTTTCGACGTGTTGTTCGCAAGTCTCGGTTTACACGTATGTAAAACTGTGATGAGTTTAGAGACGTGGAAACTAAGTTCTTTCTTTCTTCAACAATTTGGGACCATCCCCTGCTTGGCAGGCACAGTTCCACGGCCCCTAACTAAACAAAACAACTTGCTGGAAAACAACTCTATTCACCACCAACCTTTAAACAGGACTGCACAAATACGGCAGGACCTGCGTTTTATGAAGGGGTAGGTGGACCCTCATTTGTGGGTGGGTCAGAAAGCCCCAGGCAAAGAGCTCGGTCTCACACACAGCTATCATCTACCGGGTACATTCTCTCAAGGCCAGCCCACTTCAGGCACAAAAGCTCTTCCAGATCAAAATTCGGAGTAAAGGTTGTTAATGCAATTGGCCTTATTAACCAGCCTGATATCGATCATCCCGGCATACCACACAAAAAGCACACCCCAGGCAGACCTCTGTAAAAGGCAGCATTTAAAATCTCCCTTCTAAATCCTAAGGATTCCTCCAAAGACTTTTTATGTCCTTGCCACCCCTCAGTGTCTGTTTAATTAGACATGATAGCCTTTGGGAATGAGTTAAATAAGTAGCACATGATTTTTATGAATTCTTTTTTCCTCTGGACACACAAGCTATGTGACCTTGGCCAAGTTACTTAACCTGTCTGAATCTTGGTTTCCTCTAAAAATGAGCTGTATGGGGGCCCATCATGGTCTCTATCATCACACTGAAGATGCCCGTCCTTAATCGTCGCTGGCAGAGGGGCTACAATGTCACATGTTCACCAGATTCACGTTGGGATACTCTCACTCAAGATGGCCTGGACACCCGTTTGTCACCAGACCTTTGACAAAAGGGCTCCATAATGTCTCAGACCGACTTTATCCCCTTAGATCTATAGGGCAACCTAAACATGAATTTGTGACTTTGTTTACAGCCAACACCACCTTATTTAATTTTTTTTATGTCAGTATAGCAGGACAGAATTAGTAAAGCGATGCATATGTCAGATCTGTGGATTATTTCAATGAAGTATTTCTAACAGATTTATTGTCAGAGTTCCTGAGTGAATATCTATGACAAGACGCCACGTTAAGAGAGGGAGAAAAAGGCAGGCAGACTTAAAGTGGAATCTGAAGTGCCTAATTAGCTACCTGTATAGTCACATCCAAAGAGCTTCTTAGCCTCATAATGCCTCGGTTTCCTCCTGGTAAAAACCAATGTAATAATATCTGCTTCACATGGTTGTGGAGAGTACCCTGTGGGCTTAAATTCTTCTTCGTCTAACACATCACATGAACACATTGTATGAATGCAATAAACACTTCGCACCCCTTATTACCAGTAACATTGTTAAGCGATCATTATTAAATATAATGACAAGCAATTATTCATTCACATGAGGAATTTGAAGCATCACTAAAGAGATTTCTCTGGCCAAGAGTGGACTGTGTATCTTATTCACGAAAATAAAACCAAAAAAAAAAAAAAAAAGACAGAAATTTCTTCTCACAGCACAGAAACAAAATAGTACATGAATGAAGAAATGTTGAGATGTGTCCCCATAGGGCTCAAAAAATGTCAGACAGGAGAAAAAGGCTCTGTTAGAGCAAAGCAACCTTCCCACACAGCCCATCGTGACTGAGTGACGCATCTCAGGGACTCAGTTCCCCAAGCTGCCAGCGGTCAGGCACAGTGAACTTTCCTGGTAGCCCCACTGAGACTGAAGCCGAAGAAAAACCTGCATTGTCTGACCCGGGAGCACAAGAACCAAAGCCCTGCACTATTCTGTAAGGTGGAGTGACAGATAGGCCAGGCCTTTAGCAGATGGCCACATATGGAGCTGGGGGAGGGGCAGAAGTCCAGGCTAGAGCAACGCCCTACAAAGACATGATCTTCAATCTCCAACACGGGTCATATCCACCCTCGGGACAGCCGCTATGGCCCACGTGGACGCTGGTGGGCTTCCAGTGGTTTCTCCTAAAGAAGGACATTGTCCGTTACACTGTAGGCGGGGGCAGGAAATAAAAGCGTGTTTTCAGCCCTCTGTCATGAGTGGCTGACTGGTCAGGTATCCACTACAGGGCTCTATCAGGATGAGTTATTTCAAGCGTCCTCTGACATGTTTTAAGGAATACCCTTCAGTGACAGTTAGGCTGGATCTCTGCGGCTTCCGACTAGAGTAACTGAACCGCCAATCCCAGTATGTCCGAGTCTCGTCTCAGTAGCTTGATTTCCCTTCTTTCTCTTCCTATTGTTTCTGCCAAAAAAAAAAGGGGGGGGGCACCTTCTGCAGACCTCCACAGTTCAGACACAGCGTCACATGGAAGAGGGCCACCGTGTTACAAAAGCAAGGTGCTGGTCCTTCTGCCTGCTCCGACAAAGGATCAAAAGGAGGCCGAGAGAGGACTTCCGGCGTGAGCTATCCTAATCATCCTCCTGAGGGCCACACGGAAGGCCTCAGCTCTCAACTTGCACAGACAGACTTTATTTCTCACTAGGACCCCTTCCACAGACAAATTCGGTGATACTCCAGGGGTCAAAAACCTGCCCCTCACTCACGCCAAAGCTCTACCCGTTCTCAAAAGTCTTCCTAGACCCCCACCCCCCATCTCCCGTTGCCTATGTACTATCTCAGACGCCCTGCTCTGTCCCCATACGTCCCCCTATGTTTACTTGACCCCCAAATCAGCACCCAGCTGAACAGGCTAGCCCCATTTGTAAAACTGGAACCAGACCACGTCTCCACGGGGAGCTCGTGAGGACCAGGTTTAGATGCAATTGCGGCAGCTAATCCCTGCTGCGTTAACCATACTTGCTCATAGAGACCCGCTCTCAGGTTTTCCCCGTAAAGCAACGCCCCCTCAGAACACGTCATTTAATAGAAAACAAACATCAGGTTCTAACTGTGTGGAGGGTTTTGAGTAGATGGCTTTGGTGGAGGTGCTCTGGGCACAGCAGTTTGTGCCTGCCATCCTAGCACTGTGAGGCTGAGGCAGGATTGCTGTGAGTTCCAGGCTAGCATGAGCTACAGAGTAAAACCTTGTGTTCTCTTCTCCCCTCCCCCCCCTCACCTCTCCAAAAGAAAAATCCACTACAGTTCAGCGGTTCAGCCGTTCACCAGTTGAGCCACGAATACCATATGTAATTTCCTTCAAGTGTTGGGTAATCGTCCAGTCCTGGGGTTCTGTGGGAATTCGTGTTAAAGCGGAAATCACTGGAACACTAACAATTTGCTCTGGTTTCTCCCTTGAAATTCTTTTGTAAGGTTGGTTACTGATGGGGAGGACCTGCTGTGGAGGTCTCTGCAGCTGAAGGCAGGCTCCATGACCTTCGCTGCAGTGTGTGGCTTTCAATGGGTTGCTTGAACATGTCAAGGTGGGCTGTTCCTGAGACCTGTGATTGTAGGTGAATCTCGGTTCCTTCATTTTGTTTATGTGAATTTAACAGGACATTTACTGAAACAGGCATGCTTTACTTGTGCAATTTGTTTACTCTCTGTGTGTGTGTGTGTGTGTGTGTGTGTGTGTGTGTGTGTGTGTGTGAAGTGCTGGGATCATACCCTAGAGCCTTGTACTCATGAGGCGAGTACTCACTGAACTACATCCCCACCCCTGACCTGTGCAACTCTGAAGAAGTGCTTTGTTGGTGTTGTTTTGTTTCTATTTGGGGTTTTGAAAGGAAGGTAAGGCTGAGCTGGACCCCTGAAACCAACAAAATTTCTGGGCTGAGGATGTAATGCAATGGTTTATCACTCACCTAGCATGTGTGAGTCTCTGGATTCAATCCCCCACCCCCAAAATAAATGAAGATGTACATCGGTGCCTTTGATTTAAAAAAAAAAATCTGGCTCTGGACATCTAGATTTGTTTAAGTTTCCTGAAAGCACTCGCTCCAATTTCTGGTTCCTTTTTATGTCAGTTTTACTTTCTCCTTTTGGAAGAAGGCACAGGAAGCCGGGCACCTATGTTACAGTTACAGACACCACAGTTACCGTCCACTAAGCCTCCCTCCTCCTGCTTCTTGCTTACACAAGAATAGGGGGGTTTGTTTTGTTTTATTTGGGTGTTTTGGTGTTTTGGTGTGTGTGTGTGTGTGTGTGTGTGTGTGTGTGTGTGTGTGTGTGTATTTTAGATGTTCAAAAAAATTGGAATACCACCTGGGTATTAAATGCCATTAAGGAATATTACTGATTTTGTTACGTGACGATATTTTTTTTAAGTCATCACACAAGTTGAGCATCACTAAGGTGAAAATTTTAAAAAAAAATCTGAAATACGGCAAAATCTGAAACTTTATTTTGTTTTTTCACATTTATTTATTGTGGGGAGACGGGGTGTATGCCATGCCGTGTTTATGGAGGTCAGAGGAAATTTGCCCAAGCTGATCCTCTCCTTCCACCTTGCGGGTTATAGGGATTGAACTCATCAGTGCCTTATCCCAGCTGAGCCATCTCGATGGCCCAGAATCTGAAACTTTTTGAGTATTAACATAATCTTAAATTGAAGATTCCACACCAAGGAAATTAGTTTCATGCACAAAATTATTAAAAATACTGTGTATTATTACCTTCTGGTATATATATGAATCGTATATGAAATATTAATGATTTAGGCTTGGACTCCATTACCAACATATATCATTATGTATATGAAAATATTCCAACCTAAAATATCTGAAATTTAAAAATATTTCTGTCTCAAGCAGTTTAGGTAAGGGATAGACACTCAGTGCACATATGAACATCTGTTCTGCATATTCCAGCATATGTCCTTATCTGATAGAGAGGGTGACCCATTTTTAAGTACAATAAATACAAATGTTTCTGTCTCTCCAGAAAACAGTGACTAAAGGCAAGGACAGAGAGTGACGGGCGGAATAAGATCGGGAAACTGTTGAAGAAGCTGAGTGACAGGAATGTGGGAGAACACAAGTTTACTTTTGGTTTTTGTGCTTGGTTCAAAAATTTTCAAGTTGAAGGATTGTTTTAAACAGAACTGGTAAGGTGGCTCAGTGGGTAAAGATGATGTCACCAAGTCTGAGGACCTGAGTGTGTGACTCCTGGGATCCACTCACCAGGAGGAAAGAACTGACTCCCGTAAGATGTACTCCGACCTCTACACACACACACCCCATAGCACATGCACTGACTGCCCATCCCCAACAAACAAATAAAAAAACTTCAGTTTTTAAACAGTGGGGTCTTTTATAGGTACCATTGGTAGTTATAAAGTATACTTGCCTTAAACCCTGAATCCTCCTGTCTCAGCCTCCCAAGTGCTGTGATTACAGGCCTGTGTAACATGCCTGGCTACTATAATGACTTCTTAAAGTATCTGGAGGAATGTTGCTGGGACATCAAGTGATAAGTGACTGGGACAGACAGACATGCACAGGCTCAGAGCGTGCCTCCAGGTGGACGCCACAGCCCTGAATAAGGAGCCTAAAGACAAAACTTGTGATTCAAGTTCAACCTGTGTTGGTGCCTCAGTGAAACACCACCGCTGCCCTCTCTCTGCGGGCCCATACCTAGAACACATTCCAGCCGAAGGAGGTAATTACTGAGCTTCAACTTGCTAGCTGCTTCCATTACCTTCACTAACCCCTCTTAAACCCCTCTGCCCGAATTCTGTAGAATCAGCTGTTTGCAAAGGGCAAAAACCATCATAATGAAAATAAGTTAAAGAGAAAAGGAAAGAAATTCAGGAGTGAAAGATGTGAAAACGTCCCGAAACCAGGTCAGGAATCAAAGGGGGATCTTCTCTGTCTGCAAGGTGAGGGACAGTGGGAAGTTTCTGTATCAACATGCAGTGGTTTTTCCCCCTAGACTCCAAGTGGCTAGCTCCTCCTCTGATTCGTCCAAATCAGTCTCCACTAGGTCTAAGGCCCCTCCCAGCTCCACCACACCGTCTGTGACTAACGGAACCACCATGTGTCAAGGGCTCCCTGTGACCCACCCACACTATCCAACACACATTCAGTCTGTGACAATGGATGGCGGTCGTGTGCTTGACTTGCTGGTTCCTTCAGATGACCTCATTTCTGGTCACTTCTTATTTTTTTCTGGATCATCTCTATATCGTCTTATTTTCTGTTTATAAAATTAGTATACATATATTATGGGATATTTCAAAAGCATTAACAATCTACAGTGTAAGGTTAAAAAAAAACAGCTCCACCCACAGCCAAGAACTGTGTAATATCAGTGTACATATCCCTACTACTTTGAACTACTGATCCTCCTGCCTCCACCATCCCAGTGCTGGGATTATTTATGGTCAAGCATGCCCAGTTCCAGTTTACGCGGTGCTGGGGATGAAACCCAGGGCTTCATGCATGCTGGCAAGCCCTCTATCAACTGAGCTACATCCCCAGCCCCCTCAGTTTAACATTTATAATGTTACTATTTCCTGTATCAGGATTTGTCCAACATAATTTTCATGACTACATAAGATTGCAATATATACAGACATTAAAACATCATTTATTTAATCAATTGTTGGATATTTTAATTTCTCCTAATTTTAAAATAACATGCAGTGAAGATTTATATCTAATTTTGTATCAATATATGATTATTTCTTTAAGATGAACAATAACAGCAGTTACTGGGACAAAAAAGATTAAAAAAAACTGGACTAGTGTTTTTAAGCTGTGTGAATGCCATTTCATCACACTAGGATCAAGGATCACTGGGTATATTATTTTCCATTTTAATTTGTTTTCATCTGTAATTGGAAAAAAATAAAATTTTGTTTTTTAAAATTATGTCACTTTTCTCTCTTTCTCTCTTCATTTTTTTTGTTGTTTTATTTTTGAGACAGAGTCTGGCTATGTTGCTAAGGCTAACCTAGAACTTGGGACCATCTTGCCTCAGTTTGCCAAGTGCTAGAATTATAGGAAGACATCACTGGGTCCAGAACAGTAATCTTTTTCCTGCTTATTTGTTTGATTGGTTGGTTTCTATTTGTTTGTATTTCTTTTCTTTTCTTTTTTCTTTTCTTTCAGTGCTGGGGGTTGAACCCAGCGTCTCACACACGCTAGAGAAGAAGTGTTCTGCTCTACACTGAAGTGTGAGTATTGTGAGTTAGCTGACGGTACCATTGGAGTTCTCTTCTCTACCCTGTGTCCTGTTCTTTTTTTAAATTTCATAAATCATCAGCTTTTCCTAACCAAGCAACATTGTCTTTGTTTCTTTTGGGGGTGCGGGGAGAGGATGGTTTTTGAGACAGGGTTTCTCTGTGTAGCCCTGGCTGTCCTGGAACTAACTCTGTAGCCCAGGCTGGCCTCATCAGAGATCCGCCTGTCTCTGCCTCCCGAGTGCTGGGATTAAAGGTGTGTGCCACCACAGCCTGGATGGTCATGGTTTCTCAAAGACTTTTAAAAACCCTCTTTAGAGATTGGGGATATTAACTCTTTTCTTGATTAAACGTATTGTCAATATGTGTTTAATAAATATGGTATGCTCATATGTTTCGGGAAATTCCCCTGATTTCTGGTACTCCCTCATACTCAGCAATCCCCAGGCTGTAGGGTAACAAGTCCCCCCACTGTGGAAAGAAACTCAGTGTGATGAAAGGACCAAAAGGTCATCAAAGTCAACCCACTCATTTCCCCCACGAAGGAAGTGAGGAAGCCAAGAGCTACAAAAAGCAGTTCAGCTGCCAGGGACTCACTCCACGCCCAGAGTGGAACCTGCTGAGTCAGCACATTTTCCATCCACGGGGGATGTTTCAAACGCATTGTGTCTTGTCTTTATTGTTTAAGCACAAAGCTCATACAGCTAGCTAGCTAGCTCTTCCAAATTATTCATCCTAAATTAACCTATTCCCCCGCATCCCTCCAGGGGAAAGTTTCCACTATGTAACGGTGATCTTTTTACTCAAAAAAGAGTATCTCCCAATTCTAATATGAAATCATCTTCAGACAGCTATTCTCCTTTTTGTTGACTTCCTTTTCAGACAGAACGTCTCTCCTTTGGGTAATCATTACCCTAAGTCCTTTAGAATTAGGATAAACCCTTAAGTCAAGACTTACTTAAACCATGAGGAAGGCAGGCCATTTGGCCCAGGGCACTGAGTGGAGAGCAGTGAATTTGGTTTGTGTGAACATCTAGCATCTCACTGCTCTGTGAAGGGCCCAGGTGTGGAGTGGGGGGGGGCTGGTTAGCTTCTCACCCCC
The DNA here is from genome assembly GCF_007827085.1 of Peromyscus californicus insignis. Lineage (NCBI taxonomy): Eukaryota > Metazoa > Chordata > Mammalia > Rodentia > Cricetidae > Peromyscus > Peromyscus californicus. The sequence goes on along the minus strand of NW_026294424.1, from coordinate 59,857,119 downwards.
TTTGCTGATTAATTACGAAACCTCAGGTGAGTCACAGAACTGGAGCTGCAAGGTGTGAATGATAACGTGTAGCCTGGACGACCTCTAAGCCAACTGAGAGGGTGCTGTGTCCTGCACCAAGCTGAATGTCCAACCTTTGGCAAGGAATAATAATCACGAGCGTCTGCCAGACGTTGCTTGAAGTGCTTTATGGAAATTGCCTCGTTTGACAGCAACAACACTCTACGGTCATCACCATTGTCCCCCCAGTTTACAGAAGGGATCAATAAATAAGGCACCGAGTAGGAATGGGCCTTGCCCAAGATGACAAGCTATGGAGCAGTTGGCCGAGGAGCCCGTCATCTGTCTCTCCATCCCCTCTGACTCTCGTACCCCCTTGGGTCAGGCCTGCCTATCCCTGTAACCTCGACAAAACTAGGATCCAAAATAAAATCCAAGGGAAGCGGGAGCACCGAATGACGTTTTCCAGTGTGTGAGTGATCTCCTCCTCACCCCAGGCCTGGCCTCTAACAGCAAACAGATTTCTCTAACCACTTTCACACGCCACTGGTCAACTGTACAGACAGAAGACTGGCACCATGCCAAGCGTGTCAGTACACACCTACAACCCCAGTACTAGAGCGGCTGAAGCAGGGGGATGGTAAGTTTGAGGTCAGCCTGGACTACTTAGCAAGTTCTGGGCCAACTTCAGATAACAGACTCTTGTCTCAAAAAAAAAAAGAAAAGAAAAGAAAGGAAGAAAGAAAGAAAGAAAGAAAGAAAGAAAGAAAGAAAGAAAGAAAGAAAGAAAGAAAGAAAGAAAGAAAGAAAGAAAGAAAGAAAGAAAGAAGAGAAAAACAGGAGCAGGGGATGTGGCTCAGTAATCTGACATCTGCCTAGCAAGCATAAGGCCCCGGGGTCAATCCCCAGTACAGAAAAACAGCACGAACAGATGAAAGGCCTGTTGTCTCTGTAGAGTGTTGTTGGACAAAACTCGATAACATGGATTTAACAGGACGGAACACTCTTAAACCTCCCTCCTCCCTAGGACAACACTATTTCCAGGAACAGCCGTGCTCTTGAGCCAATCTTTAGCTTTAGAATAAGTTATAAAATCCATTTCGCCGGATGGCAGTGGCGCACATCTTCAATCCCAACACTCGGGAGGCAGAGCCAGGCGGATCTCTGTGAGTTCCAGGCCAGCCTGGTCTACGGAGCGAGTTCCAGGACAGGCACCAAAACTATACAGAGAAACCCTGTCTCAGACACACACACACCTCAAAAAAGTTCAATTCTAAATTTTTTTCGAGACAGGGTTTCTCTGTAGTTTTGGTTCCTATCCTGGAGCTCGCTCTGCAGACCAGGCTGGCCTCGAACTCACAGAGATCTGCCTGGCTCTGCCTCCGGAGTGCTGGGATTAAAGGTGTGCGCCACCACCACCCGACTTCAATTCTAAAATCTTACTTAAATTCAGTAAAATATTTTATGTGTGCACTCAGATTTGCCCTTATAGTCACAATTAATTAAGATACAAAACTCCAAGAGGTCAGCTGGAACAGCAGAATCCAAGAACTCTAGAGTGTATTCACAGTCTCTCTGGCCACCCTGCCGTCACCACGGAATCCCAATCTACCGTTCAAGGGTAGAATGTAAATGTTTGCAAAACTTTGCCTCTGGAGCTCCGGTAGAATCTACACAGACTGTAAAGAACTTACTCTGAGACAGGCGTGGCGGTGCCCATCTGTCATGCCAACACTTGCCAGTCTGCGGCAGGAGGAGTTTGGGACCTGTCTGGTCTAGTACTTGGGCAGGGCTCCGTAGCAAGACCTTATCTCACTAAAGAAAAAAAATGAAAGGAAGGAAGGGTGGAGAGAGGGAGAGATGGAAGGAGGGAGGAAGGGAGGGAGAGAGGGGGAGAGAGAAATAGATGAGAGAGAAAAGGGAAAAGGAAGCAAGAAAAGAACTCAGTGTGACTTCATCACTGACCGCGTACAGTGATCAGCAAAACGGACCCATATTGGGGTCTCACTGTTGTTTTTAAACTCTTTACAAACCATACACCCCTTATTACCCTGTGCCACCCCACTCTTTATATTCCTGCCAGTATCTACCAAAAGTTTAAATGCATACGCCTTCTAACCAGCAACTCTGGTCTTTGAACACGTTGTGCCAGAATACCTCCACGCAGTCCAGGCGTGTGAGAATTTCCATTGCGGTACACTTGGAACAGCAACAAAATGAATAAGCTAACTGAACGGTCCAGGAAGAGGCAGGGACTGAAGGAGTGATGCAGCCACATCCACACAGTGGACTGACACGGGGCTCTGAAAGGAATCCAGTCAGCCTCTGCCATTGCCCCGCAGTGCACACTATACCAACTGAGAAACAAGCTCCTGGCGTGGTGAAGGACCCCTCCCTCCCGTTCACACAGAACTGAATGTATAGGCACAACACAGTGGTCCTGGTAAGATCCCTTGTCTTAAGAACACTGGTCCAGGCAAAGCAAAAGGCATAATCAGGTAAAAGGCCTTGCTCTCAGCAATGAGCAGCCATTCCAGCTTGCTAGAGATGCTCCGCTCACCTCACACTTGCCCCTCCAGAGAGCAAACTCCCCGAGGCACGTGGCTGCCGTGTCTTAAACTACCACTCCTTCAATTGTCTAAGTAATAGAAGAGCCAGGTGAGAACATGGGTTCATGGGGTTGTCTTAGAGTTTGGAAGCCCCCTTTGGTATACAGATACGAGCTCTTTTTGTGTGGATTATATCGCAAATATAGTCCACAGCTATGAGATTAAATGTCTCCCTAGATGCTCAGCTGAAAGGCAGATTTTAACACCCGTAAAGCCACGAGGGCACCTCAGAATAAGGCTCTTCTTTTTTTTTTCTTTTAATGGCTTAAGTTATTGCTTACAAGTATAATGTTCTATCAATATCAATTTAGAAGTCTGAAAAAATATGACAATCTGCCTTTAATTGACTTCCACATAAACTTGGCCTAATGGAGACAGAAGGAAATGTAATAATGTTTTGGTTTTAGACTGAGCCTAGAGGTTTAAAAACATTATTATTTTTTAACTTGGATGATAATGTCTCTGACCTTCACTTTTTGTTTCTTGTTTTTTGGGGGTTTTGTTTGCTTGTTTGTTTGTTTGTTTTGAGACAGAGTTTCTCTGTGTAGCTTTGGAGCCTGTTCTAGAACTCACTCTGTAGACCAGGCTGGCCTCAAACTCACAGAGATCTGCCTGCTTCTACCTCAGAGTGCTGGGATTAAAAGAGTGTGCCACCACTGCCTGGCCACTTTTTTTTTTTCTTTATAGAAGTTATTTCTCAGTGGGAAGTAATATACAGTCCACAGGAAGGCACCATGATGTGGTTGCATGATGCTCAGGCCCTAGAAGCTTGCACCTTGGGGAAGAAAGTCCTAAACCAGAAAGAGACAAAGCAGGATTCTGCACCGAAAATGACCTTGCTCTCAGCTTCCTCCCCCCAGGAAAATTAGGACAAATTTCTAGGAGCAGATGCGGACTCCGTCAGAGGTGAATAAAAAATACTAAGGGAACTCTGGGGACGGCATTAAAGTCAGCGGGGCGGTGAGATCCAGGGGGTGACATTTGAACTAAGTCCTGGAGGAGAACGGAAGAACAGGGGATAGACCATGAGGAAGTAGTCCTAAGCCCAGGGGAGCATGTGGGAAATCCTGCATTGGTAGGGGAGATCATAGGGTCTGTGTCTGAAGCACGGCTGGGGTGACGTTGGAGCAGATCTGTGGCCTGTCCTTTGCACTGCAGAAGCTCTCTCCCTGGATTCCAGTCTCCTCTGGTCTGTCTCTACAGCGTCAACAGGATATCCCCAAGCCCTCCTACCCTTCCCAACCTCAGTATCCTCAACCGTGCTGCCCTCAACATCTAACACTCGCCCTTACTTGCTCTCCACACCCTTCCCAGAGCCCAGCTCAGAGGCCACCTCTTCCATGTAGTCTTTCAGCACCTCCTAGACAGCATCCTTTCTCCACTAGTGGATAAATTTTACTATTGTAGGGGGAATAGATATGATAGCAAATGTTACGTGAAAAAAAGCCCCAAACAGCAAAAATAATATGATCCCAAGTTTTTAATAAAATGAAGGGGAGGGATAGAAATCAGGAACAATATACCAATACTGATAACTCTTGTATTAGTGTGACTACAATTTTTTTTTTGAGACAGACTCTTTTTAGGTAGCCCTGGCTATCCTTGAACTCACTATGTAGACCAGGCTGGCCTAGTACTCACAGTACTCGAGTGCTGGGATTAAAGGAGTGTGCCACTACACCTGGCTTAATTTTTTTTTTTCATTTTTTTCAATGTTTATTTATATTTTCTGAATTTTCTTTATATGTATACACTGCTTCCGTAACAAAAATTATACGAATCAAATCTTGTGATACTTTGTAAAAGAAAATCTAAACATATCCTCCAGTTCATTTGCTAATACTATTGAAGAGTCACCTCCTCCTCCTCTTCTTCCTCCTCCTCCTCTTCCTCCTCTTCCTCCTCCTCCTCCTCTTCCTCCTCCTCCTCTTCCTCCTCCTCCTCCTCCTCCTCTTCCTCCTCCTCCTCCTCCTCTTCCTCTCATTAGGCAGCCTTGGCTGGCCTAGAGCTCGCTCTGTAGACCAGGCTGGCCTCAAATTTACAGAGATCCGCCTGCCTCTGCCTCCCGAGTGCTGGGATTAAAGATATTTGCCACCACAGCCAGCTGGATAGTCACTTTGAAGAAAGCATGGCACAGGAGACTTGAGCCAGGATGGGCTGGGCTAATAGAATGCCTTTGGACAAGCCCAGAGACCCCCCCCCACACCAATCCTCTTCACCACCACTCCATCTGCCAGGCCAGTGAGCAACTGTTGCAGAACCTACCCCAATTTAAAATACAAGAATGAAAGCGTGGTGTCCAGTAACCAAAGCTGTAGGTTTTGCCCCAATATTCCTCCCAAAGTGGGGAAATACTAAAAATACTCTTTAAGATTTTTTTTAAAAAGCTATCTCCTTGTAAGTATGAAAAAGCTGAAACCATCCCAGGAAACTTGTCGGGTCATAAGAAAAGGACTCAGTGAGGCAGGTGACATTTATAACCAGAAGAAACAGAAATGACAGAATAAGCACCGGCTGCAGCTCCAGTGGACTCTCCAGGCGAGGCTGACAGACATCAGCCTGGGGTACCCACCCAGACACACGGATGGAGCCTCACAGAGCTCCGAAGGACACGTCGGTCACAGGTGAACGCACCGCCTCCTCCTCACCCACAAGGAACCAGAGCGGAGACCAAGTCTAGCCCCCAGAGCAGAGAGAGGGGACGGTGCATGAGAAGATGGCACCCAACTGGGTACCTGGGGCACATTTCCACATTCTCTCTAAAGAAGCCTATGTTTTCAGCCTAGATCTTAGAAAAGCCAAGCAAATAACTTTCCAAAGGCAGTGCAGCGCACACACAGTCATTTAAAAATCATGTTAATGTTCTGTATGGCCCCCTAAAGCGAAGGTGACAGGAGTTGAGAAGAGATTGTTTTCGTGTTCAAATTAGTGGTGTCCCACTCAGGACGCCACTGGATCCCCATCTCTGACACTCCTGCTGTATAGTTAGAACCTTCCCGAATACACGTGCCTCCGTTTGAAAGAACCTGGGGAGCCTTGCCCAACCTGAGGTATTTTGTTTTAGTTCCAGAAAACTAACAGACCACACCAAAAATGCCACCCAGACCACAGCCATTGACCAGTCAGTGAGGCAATGCGATTACTTGCATTCCACGAAGCAAGCTTCCTCAATATTCTATGCTTTGAGCACTGGGCCTTTCAAACAAAAGGACTAGCAGGAAGAACGTTACAGCGGATAAACACAGGGCTGCCCTGCGGGGCAGCTGGCAAAGCATCGTCCCACTAAGAGAAATCCCTCTCCCTGGGACCACGTGGAGTTCTTATCTCTGCCGCCTGATCAGGGTAAACTATATCCTAGAATGTGTTGCTACGGATCCCAATCAGATCCCTCTGTGGGCTTATGTATTTCAGAGATCTTGTTGTTGCTGTTGTTATATTTTATATTAATAAGTCTTACATAAGAGGAATTCTGAAAACCTCCCCATGGGGTCTTGTTTCATTTCTAACACCTGGCCTAAGAGAGGTGAGGGTGTGTGTGTGTGTGTGTGTGTGTGTGTGTGTGTGTGTGTGTGTGTGTGTGTGTATCAGGGTCTCTGTGTGTGTATGTCTGTGTGTCTGTATGTCTGTGTGTATGTGTGTGTGTCTGTATTATGTATATTAGGGTCTGTGTGTCTGTATGTATGTATATCAGGGTCTGTGTGTGTGTGTGTGTGTGTGTGTGTGTGTGTGTGTGTATATCAGGGTCTGTGTGTCTGTGTGTATATCTGTATGTATGTATATTAGGGTCTGTGTGTATGTGTATCAAGGGTCTGTGTGTGTGTGTATGTATCAGGGTCTCTGTGTATGTTTGTATGTGTGTGTGTCTGTGTGTCTGTGTGTATGTATATCAGGGTCTGTGTGTCTGTAATCTGTATGTATGTATATTAGGGTCTGTGTGTATGTGTATTAAGGGTGTGTGTGTGTGTGTGTGTGTGTGTGTGTGTGTGTGTGTGTGCACATCAAGGTTCTCTGTGTCTGCCTGTCTGTCTGTGTGTATGTATGTATATCAGGGTCTCTCTCTCTCTCTGTATGTGTTTGTGTCTGTGTGTCTGTATACATAAATATATATCATGGTTCATGTGTGTGTGTGTGTGTGTGTGTGTGTGTGTGTGTGTGTGTGTTCAGGTACTAAAAGAGTGAGATCCACACATGGCATTTTTTCAGAAACAAGGTCCAAAGAAACTTCTCTGTCTGGGGTTCAGTTGGAGTGAAGAGCTTGTTCCCCGCTCTGTACCCCACTGTGCACATGATCTAGAGGCTTCTTTCTCCATCACATGACGGCCGGTTATCTTTCTTTTCCCTTTGCTTATCTTCTCCTGGCTGAATTCCAGGGTCTTCTTGGTCAACTTAGATTCCGGGCCCCGCATTTTTAAGGCTTACAGACCAGAACCTAATCAGATCCCCCACAGCAAGAGGACATTGTTAACAAAGAAACTCACGACTGGTCAAACTATAGAAAATAAGCGTCAGCGGCCATGCTCAGCCACCAGTGGGACATCTAGATTATACGTCATCCCCCCAACACTCAAGAGACCATTAGAGAAGAGGGGGACGAAAGACGATTAGAGCCAGAGGTCAGAGGGGACGCGACAGTGTCTTCTGGACTCAACAGGATGGCGCACCACGAGCTCATGGCAGCTGCGGTTGCCTACACAAGACCCACCATGTGGGTCCTGGGAATTGAACTCAGATCATCAGGTTTGGTGGCAGATGCCTTTACCCACTGAGCCATCCAGCCAGCCCCATTGTTCTTCCGATTTTTCAGGTTATTATGCACAGGAAAGGGCTTCATCATGGCATCTTCTTACATATGTGCCTTTATCCTTCATTCTCCTCCATCCAGGACTCATTTTACTAGTTGCTTTTCTTTGGCTGTAATAAAATTTTTTGGAATAATACAATTTTAAAAAAATCAACATCTCAATTTTCCAAAGGCATTTTCCCTCTTTTAAAGGCAAGTTCTCAAAGCTGATTAAAACAGCTTGTTGACAGAATAATTAGCACCTGATACTCCCTCCATAGTCACTCTCTTTTCGCTAAACAATTTATTTTTTCTTTAATTAATGGTCATGGGATATGCTTATACTAAAAATACTATTAGTTCTTTAGCTGAAATCCAGATTTTCAGGTTATTTTTGGTATTTTTATTTAGCTAAGCTAGGGTTGGGGGAACCTAGTCAAAAGTCAAGGTAATTTCATTAAGCTCACTTGCCGGTGCAGTTTCAAGGCCTGCCTGCATACGGAGAATAAATGGATTCGATTTTGCTTGGTCACCAGAAGCAAGATACCGTCTCTGGACATAGTTTTATCATCACAGCTAACAAAGGGGTTTTATCCCGGGTCTAAATGCTCTGGGCATTTGGGAGGTGTGAGTGTGTTCCTTATTCCAGTTCCGAGATACAGCTGTGCCCTGCACATCTGTCCGTAATGAGCTGCGTATCCAATGATGCCGTCACAATATTACATCACCTGCGATGTCATAGCGGTTCCCCCACCCCCACCCTGCTCCTACACTCGTACTGGAAATCGAACCTAGAGCTCTGAACATTCTAGGTAAGGATTCTGCCATTGAAATTTGCCCCTATCCCTCTTTGGTTTATACTTCATTTATTTTATTTTATTTTATTTTATTTTATTTTATTTTATTTTATTTTATTTTATTTTATTTTATTTTATTTTATTTTTGAGCAAGAGATTCAACTAAGTTGGCCAGGCAAGCTTTGCATTCACTCTAGCTCAGGCAGGCCGTGAACTTGCAATTCTCCTGCCTCAGGCTCCTGCAATCACGGGCTATGTCACCATGCCCGGTTTAGTAGCTGCCTTGACTTTCGTAAGTATACTTTATGAAGTCTGCACAGTGACTAATTTTTGATTAACGAAACACTTCCTGGAACCTAGCTATAGCATTAAGTGACACACGGTCATCTTTCAAACAAGCACTCCTTGGAGACAACCATCCTTTAAGAAGCAAACTCAGTAAAGCAGTTCACCCCACACCCCACCCCACCCCCACCTCCCTACCCCCCCCCACCCCCCCCACCCCCCCCACCCCCCCCACCCCCCCCACCCCCCCCCCCACCCCCCCCCCACCCCCCCCCACCCCCCGGCATCCAAGCACAGAGGCCCAGCCGCTCACCGCACCATCCATTCAGTGTCTACAAAGTTTTAACAAAGGCATCTCAGCAGCCCCTAGCCATCCAAGCATGCTTGCCCAGTCACCCACTGCACCATCCATTCAGAGTCTACAAAGTGCTGGACCACGATGCAGGCACTTTCATGCATTACCTCATCTTCTCTTCACAATAATCCCCCATGGTAGAAAATACCCCTAATTTATAGACCCACCGGCCGAGACACAAAGAAACCCTCACAGCCTCTGACTATGCTCACTGCTGACTGGAGCAGAGCTACAGCCCTGAGTGCCACACCATCCTGCCACACCACCAACTCCTACATAGAGGAGCAAGAAACGGAAGGCAGGGCAAGGCAGGTGAACAGTTTTCAGACTCTAGCCAGGCCCTCTAGCACTGTTCCCCAGCGTGTGTGTGTGTGTGTGTGTGTGTGTGTGTGTGTGTGTGTGTGTGTGTGTGTGTGTTCTTTTAGACAGAAGTCTCACAGCACAGCCCAGGCTAGCCTTGAATTCACAGTCCTCCTGCCTCGGCTTCCCAAGTGCTGAAATTACAGATGTGAACCACACACGCAGCTTAGAGGTTTCTCCTATGAGCTATACCCATGATGGCAGATAGACCTATGTTAAGACACAAATAAAGCAGCGTTTAGAACCTCAGAGAAAACGGCATTTCTACCACCTCACGACTTCCATTTTGTCTACTGATGTCTATGCATTCTGTCTATCATTTAGACAACTTTTCTTGGTTTCTTGCTTTACACACAGCGCTCCCTGGTCATGGCAGTCCCCGCTTGCCTGGAATTTAGCTGACTGGAGACAAGATACAAATCCTACTGCTGGGGAAGCAGCAAATGGAGACGTGAGACACTCTGGTTAGTGAAGCAGATCCACCAAGGAAGAAGACAGACTGGAAATGGACTGGGCTCTATGGGGTTGAGATGTGCTCGGGCTTAGGACCCTGTTAAGGACTCACGGAGGAAGCTGGGTTCCAGCCGGACTGTGGAGAGAAGGATGTGAAAGGTTGGAGGGGGCAGTGAGGATCGCCAATGGTTGAAACCCCTCCAAGTGTCGCACTCGAAGTGGCACTGACTAAAATCTGGGAAGAAAAGGAGCTTCACAAAGCGAAAAGAGGGGACAGTGCAAAGGAGTAACATCAGTTCCGTATCTAGGGACCAAACAGATCACTCTGCCTGTTCCCCAGGCTACAGCTGAAGAAGTAACAGGAAGCAAGAATGTGAAGGTCAGCCTGCTGGGGTGGCAAGGTAGCTCACTGGTAAGGCACACACCATGCAAGTGTAAGGCCTGGAGTTCCCGCACCCAGGTAAGTGTCTAGAGGCCTAGTGGCCTGCCTATAATCTCGGCCTCAGGAGGGAGAGACCAGTGATTCCTACATCAAACTGGCTATCTAGCCTAGCTGAATCATGAGCTCCGGGTTCAAGTGAGACTCTGCCTCAATATACACAGGGAAGAGTGATGGAGGAATGTGAATGCACCGGACATCGACCCCTGGCCTGAACACACGCGTGAACATGCACACACACACACACACACACACACACACACACACACACACACACCAATATGCAAACACACAAATCCATATGCACACATACAAACCCATATGCATACACATACACACAAACCCACATGCGCACACACACACACAAACCCACATGCACACACATATACACATATATGCACACACATATACACATATATGCACACACACAAATCCATATGCACACACACAAACCCACATGCATAAACACACACAAACATACACAAACCCACATGCATAAACACACACAAACATACACAAACCCACATGCATAAACACACACAAACCCATATGCACACACACACACACACACACAAAGAGGTAAGAGAGAGAAAGAAAGTTAAGCTTGCCACTTAAGACACTGGAAAATCTGAAGGTCTTTGGGATGTTGTGGGTGTTTAGTGGAGCTGTAAATGTGTCGAGTAAAACATTCATTCCAATCAACATACAAAGCACACATTCTGAGAGCCAAGTATACTAATGCACACATATATATGTCCAAGGATAACATAGTTCCTTTTCTGAAGACGTCCTCACCTCACCAACCCCTAGCCCTGATAGTATATGGTGAATGCAGAGACTCACTGTGATCAAGGTGCTAAGAACAGCGGCAATTGAGTGCTAGTCCTAAACAGGGCATTTACACCATTCCCTTGAAGGTTCGTGGACCATCCCAGAAGAGGGACAGACAGAATGTAAGAACTGGAAGACGGGGAGAAGAGCTGCTGCACGATGCTATCTCCAGAGTATGACAGCCACCGTGGTCATGGCAGCCGCAGTGGCCTGCCCAAGACTGGGCCCGCCAATTAACACAGAGATCCACAAGTGGGTGATGTACAAAGAGTGAGGGACTTTGGAGCACTTGGTCCTAAATGGGGTCTTCATCAAACCCTTCCCCTCGAGGCTCAGGGAATAATAGAGGAGGCAGAAAGATTGCAGGGGCCAGAGGTGATGGATGAGTCCAAGCAAACAGTGTCTTCCAGGCACAGCAGGACAGATGCACATCAGAACTCACAGGCATGGTGGCGGCTTGCACAAGTCCTTAACAAGCCAGACAGGGTCTCAGCTCTGAGAGGGGGAAGTACACATGGGGTCCCACCCTTAGCAAAGAGGCTACTTGTAATTGCTACCCTCTGGCAACTGGAAAAAGCCAATATTCTCCACTGGAGTGTCCGTGGGTCTATCAACCACACCCCAGGGCAGGACCCATGCCCAGGAGTCGTTAGCCAACACACAACAGCTCCATGGTTTGGTTTGGTTTGGTTTGGGGTCTTACTGGTCCCTTGATTTTGGGTTTTGTAGGATTTGTTTTTGTATTAAAGAGGGAAAGAGACAAATAACATAAAGTTGGGTAGGTAAGGAAGTGGGGAGAAGCTGGGAGGAGCCAGGAAAAATGAAAAGATTGGCCTGCATGGCCTGATCCCTCCCTGCTGAGCTAGTGGCTACCTGACTTCTGGGCAGTCATTGTTTTCAGGATGTATTCAATGACCAGCCCACCAGGTTCCAACGGATAGTTCCAACCCCATGGTCACGTTGCAGACAGTCGCACATCTATTTGAACCAGTTCCAGAACACAGGCAGGCTCCTGACTGCTTGGTACGTGGAGCAAGGAATGCTGGGTATTGTGAACCACTGTTGTTAGTCGATGTTGTTAGTCAGGTGTGGTGTAACTTGCAGCCAAAAGCATTGCTGATAACCTGTGCGTCTCATGAGTAGTGCGTGTCCTAACATGATCATGAGTTACTGAGTTACTGTTAAACCAAAGCCTGGGCTCAGAGGGTAAAAGTACCAGCATGCAAACCTGACAACCTGAGTTCGATCCCTGGATCACACACACACACACACACACACACACACACACACACACACACACACGTAATAATAATAATAACAATAATAACAATTAAAAGGTAAAATAAAGCCAGAAAAAAACAGGCATATTTGAAAAATGTATTATCAGGGATATTGCGTAAATCAAACATGAGATTTCTCTCACAGTTAAATGAAAAATTCTCTCTTCTGCTAAGCCAATCCTTTTAAAGAATGTTTTGATATTCCAACTTATATTTAGTATTTGAAAGGAACAAAAGATAATATAAAGTAATTTTACTCAGCTGGGCAGTGGTGGTGCACACACCTTTAATCCCATCACTCAGGAGGCAGAGCCAGGCAGATCTCTGTGAGTTCGAGGCCAGCCTGGGCTACAGAGCGAGATCCAGGACAGGCACCAAAACTACACAGAGAAACCCTGTCTCAACAAAACAAAACAAACAAACAAAAACAAAAAAGTAATTTTCTTCTTATGCTAAAACAAGCACACTCATGATTTATCAAGCACACATGTCTTTCAAAATATGTAAAAGTTGTTCTTAAATTAAATATTTATGCTTCCTTTGGGAAATTCCTGACATGTGAAGAACTTTGAAACAGGCCTACACTCATCATTTGAAAATTTTGTTTTGCTTTCATTCCAAAACTAGCTACAAAGCTACATAGCTAGCTGTAAGTTCTCTAACTTTAAAAATATAAGCTCATCAACCCATTATACTCCAATATCCATCATTAAAGTGGTGGCACACACCTTTAATCCCAGCACTCGGGAGGCCAGGGCAGGCTGATCTCTGTGAGTTTGAGGCTAGCCTGGTCTACAGAGCAAGTTCCAGGACAGCCAGGGCTACACAGAAAATCTGTCTGGGGGTGGAGGGGGGAGTCTGTGCACATCAAATTACAAGACCCAAGAACCTTAAATCCCTCTCATCTAAGATCCTGGGAATTTTAAAAGATAAAGTACAGATGTAGAGATTTTAAAGCATCAACTGTCTTCCAAATGTCACAATAATTTTCACATCACAACCGCATAGGCCCACAATCACCAGCTGGGTTTTAATGACCTAGTACTTCAGAGTCCATGACTGTCCTCAAAATTGGCAAGGCAATTTTGAGTAACTATAATTGGTGGATAACACGGTGAGTTAGCTACCTGTGAAAAAAAGAAAACCAGCCAGTCGTGACCAAATTTAACTGCCAAACAGCATTAATGGGTGTAGAAAATAAATTTGAAGTGAGCTAATTTCAGCTGTCCAAAGAAAGGCCAACTATGTCAGAAGAGCTTAAAATGTAAGGCTATCTTGTCACAGGTCAACAAACAAAAACAGGAACTTAAGTTGAAAACGCTGGGCTTTTGGCTTTTTTTCTTGACAACAATTTTGAAAGCTAGCAGTCTAGTCTTCCATTGAAACCGCAGGCCTCTAAGCCCTGTTGGAAGAGAAATGAACCTTTCTCCCAGATAAGCGTGTGACGGGTCTTTCCCAAGTCAAACGGTCAGAACTTGGGGAACTCCAAAGCCATCGATCTGGTTTGGACCAGTCAAGCTAAATTTTACACGGGCCTCCCCCCATCCACATATTTTCACAGCTCTAGAATTTAATATTAACATTGCCACAATCCCTGTTTTAATTACTTTCCCCAAGACATAGATGACGAGAAGAAAGAAAAGCCAGCCACAGGCCTCGGACAGACAGCTACAGTCTCCCTTTGTTAATTCAAACCTTCCTTTCTGAGAGTTGGCTGGGAAGCAATGCCAGGATCCTTCTCTGTGGGTTCTGTACACCTTGGAGTGAATACACAAAGACATACAAGTTGCAAAAATGCATTCCTGTGCGCTTATGTTAAAAAAGCATGCGTCACGTTTGCTACAACGGACCCGCACTACTATTATGAATCTATGTTTACTGTTAGATTTTTAAAGCCAACAGTATTGTAGATTTTTCTGTGATACTGCCAGAGAATCTAGGTACGGGGATACAATGACAATATTGTTTTAGCAGATGTAGGAAATTGTGGTAGTGCTGATATGTAAGGGTTTTCTGGCTTTACCCCGCATATTTCCTGTACAGACCTCCAATGCTATCTACCCCATCAACATAGCCAGGGGAAGAGCCGCCACCAACATAAATGCAGTCAGTTACTGTCCAAAGATATAGGAGCCAACAAAGTCAGGTTTTATCTGGAGAAAAAAGTATTGCGGAGCTAATTATACGAAGGGTTTTGTTGCCAGCAGACATGGCTTTACGTCATTTAAATTTTATTCTAAATATATGGCTTTCCTTCCCCTTTCCTGGGTAGGAGGACTGATCCCATGGGTTCTTAGATTTCCCCACTATGGCAGGCATTGCCTTAAGCTCACAGTTGGAATAAAACTAATAGAAATGTTTGTGGCAACTGAGAAAAGAAATACAAGACAGAGAGAAAGAAAGAGGTTTGTGGTGAGTTATATATCCTTAGAGGTGACTCAAGAGAGTAGCAGTTGGGCCTGGAGGGGAGGGGGACATCCAAGGGAAGCATCCAGAAGGGAGAGGAACCAGCCACTCACCTGCAGCAACCACTGGCTGGCGAAGGGCAGCGAGGACGCCAAGAGGCCTGTAAAACGGGTAGACGTTTGCCCCTGGCCTCTGCTGCCCCTTGGCCTACAGTGGTCTGATGTTCTGATGAACCGTCCTCCATTGGAAGTATTGTTTACTAAATGTACTAGGGTAGCACGCTAACATCCTAGCTGAGCCTATACCAACAGGCTAAGAAGACTAACATCAGCCTGTGCCTGGGCACAGCCATCTAACTTGAAGACTAATTTATAGTGAAATGTCATGTACGGGGTGCTGTGCTGAGCACGAGCGGCGGGACAGCTGTCTGCGTGCCACCGTGAAGTCAGAAAAATCCTAAGCCTAACCATTATAAATCTGCACTTGGGTGCTGAGGGCTGTGACAGGGGCTCGTACAATGCAGTCTTATTACTCAGACACGTATTGAACTTGGCACACAACCTACCCAGGGGTGGACAAACGATTAAGGCAAGTTATACTCCTTATATGAATGTATCTGTTAGAGATTTTCGTGTGCTACCTCAAAGATGGGTATATGGTTCCCACACTGCCGCAGAAAAAGAGAGCATTAACTTATATTTCCTAAGTTCTTAGCCAGTTTCACATACTTGTACTCTGGAGGGTTGAGGAAGGGCACACCCCCTCCCGACCCCCAGTCTGCATGCAGCCCATCCTATGACCATGACTCCGTAATGCGATATCATCTTCGGCTGCCAGCAGAGGCGGCTGGTTAAAGCGGGCAGATTTGGGGTAGGTCTCTGCTCCACTGAGAAAAGATGTTCAGACGCTTGAGTTCTCAACCAAAATACAATTCCCCCAAACTGCCAAACCCAGCGATGGTCAAATGGGCATCTGTGGTCAAAAGACTGTATAGGGAAATGAATGGCCCCGGAGCTGTCAAGGCCCAACTCGATGTTCAGCTTCAGGGAGGAAAGACTATGTCTGGGTGCGGGATACGGCTCCATGCTGGAGCACTTGCCTAATGCATGCGTGAAGCCATAGGTTCAATCCCCACACTGTGCACGAATGCACACACATGCACATACACAGACACACATGCACATACAGACATGAGGGGGAGAGGGGAGAGGGGAAGGGATGACTATACCTTACACTCAGGAACAGCACATGTACCAGCTGCTGCCTTGCACTGCCTGGCCCCGGGGTGTCAGCTGACCCCTGACTCCTCACTCTGCTCTATAGTCTGAATTGATCCACTCTGTGTACAAAAGGTGCTGTGTCTCTGGTGCTGTCCGAGGTTATACATAGGTGTACCTAGGACACTAAAATAGAATCTTGGGAAGTGGCTCTCCCGACAAGGACCTGACCTTGGCTTCACAGAAGAGGATTCAGAAGGAAGGACTCAGAGCAGTGATCATATACTCTCCAGAAGGAACCTGCTCAAGCCCACGTGCTGCTCAACGTAAGGATCTGATGGGCCCGCCAGCCGCCATCTTGTCCATCAGCATCAGCCGAGAGTTAACATTTCATCTAACGTGACATCACAATAAGCAGAACTTGATTTCCTCCATCCCATAATGCTTCTCTTATGCTACCGACAGCCTCTGAGGCTGGTGCTCTTAATGTGAAACCTATGGATTCCTAGGAAGCCTTTAGAGAATACTTAGTACACACTCCCAAACTGAATGTCAAATGTCCGTGTTCCTGTGTGTTCCTTTTCTAAGAGGGCCTTCCTTCTCATTAGATCCCAAAAGAATTGGTAACCCCAAAACTTATTAAGAAGCATTCCTTGGGGCTGGAGAGATGACTTATCAGTTAAGACCACTGGCTGCTCTTCCAGAGGACCTGGGGTTCAATTCCCAGCACTCACATGGGAGCTCACAACTGTCTGTAACTCCAGTTCCAGGGGATCTGACACCCTCACACACACATACATGCAGGAAAACACCAAGGCACATAAAATAAAAGCAAATCAATCCTTTAAAAAGAAAGGAAGATTCCTCTAGCCAGGCTGGTGGCTCATGCCTATAATCACAGCACTCCATGGGGTTGAGGTAGGAGAGACACCAAAAGCTTGAGGCCTTCCTAGACTACAGAGTGAGCTCCAGACCATGGGCCGCTGAGTGAGACTCTGTCAAGGAGAGGGGAGCGGGGAGAAGGAGAATTGGGGGAAGGGAGGGAAAAACTGAAAAGAAGGAAGTAAAGAGAAAGGAAGAGAGGTGGATAGATGGGTGGGGTGTGGAGAAAAGGCAGAGCTGTTCTAGAGCATAAGCCAACCCTGAGACACGCAGGTCTGTGGGGATGAGGGTGGTCAGCAGGTCTTACAGTCTGACTCTAAGTGTCCCATGCTTTGTAGCCAATAGACCCTGAACCAGACCTCTGGCGAGGAGATGCGCTCTCGGTTTGGTCTTGATTTATCACGTCCTATCCTGAGAGACTGGAAGGAAGCCTTGGTGATGGGAAATGTGAGGACCGGACACTAAAGATTGTTTGAGAGTTCATGACAGTCACAGATCTTCTGAGGGCAGGAAAACAAAACAGGTGGTCTCAGGGCCCCAGCTACTGCTACACAGGTGTCATTTACTTTTGATGTTTATTTTATGATGTAAACCTGTCATTACTATTGTGAGTGCCAGAGGCCTCTGGCTACGTCACTACTCCATTTTATCAAAAAACAATACCTTCTCTCTTCCTTTAATATAATATTATCACTCACCAAGACCCCCAGGAGTTTCTGGCATGATCCCCCCATATTCTCCTGTAAATCTGTTCTTAATGACTACCTCCCGGTGAGTTGAAATCAAAGTGTTCATGGGTCTTCAAACTTGGCTGGGTGATTCAAATTCCTGCCAAAAGCTGTTTGCTTGTGGAGGGGAATTCTGGGGTACTAACTCATCGGAGGAGCACAGTGAGCACACAGCCTCCCTGCTTTAGCTCATTCCTGTAGCAAACAACTGACCTCTCTCTTCCTTCTCTCTGTTGCTATTCCTTCGCAAGATCAGCTCTTGGATTGTGAGCCTCCAATCCCCAGCCTCACCCACAACACACACACACACACACACACACACACACACACACACACACACACACACACACACACACACGACAGAGACAGAGAGACGGAGAGTGTGTTTCCTCTAAACCAAACTAAAACCTTTAATCTATAGTGTCTCCCAAATGATGACCTGCAGACCATCCACGCCAGCTTCACCGAAAATGTCTGTGCGTACTCCTTCCTGCCTCCTCCCTGACAGAAAAGATGGAGGGAGGCCACCTAGGATGCTGTAATTATTAACACCCCCAACCCACCCAATCCTACAGGTGCTTCTTGGGCACACACATTTGAGACCCCACGATTCAGAAGAATCATATCCTCTCCAGTTTACACCCTCACTTTTAAAAATGAAAACTGAACTATTTGCACACGCACTTGGTCACCTCTGAGAGCGTCCCCTTGGCTTCGTCCTAAGACAGGTCCTCTTCTCCCTTCCTCTGGCCTCTTTGTCTCTCTCATTTTATTTTTCACCATGTTTTATTGTTCCTCTCCTCCTCCGTTAGAACTTTATTCTACTATAAGTGAAGGGCAGGTTCAATATGTTCCTAATGATTCTAGCAGCGCCCCCCAGTACTGTGCCATTGGACCAGTTAGCTCTCTTGGGTGAGTTTCCTGCTTTCTGTTTTTTGTGTGTTGTTATTGCTTGCTTGCTTTGCTTTGAGACAGTCTTGCCAGGAAGCTCAGCTAACCTCGACTCTCAAACCTCCTGCCTCAGCTTCCCAGATGCTGGGATTACAGGCCGGCACCATCATACCTGGCTCCTCTGGCCTTAGAGTGTACTTTTCTATTGGCTGGTTCTCAGTCTATGTAAAGAAGAGCTGTGTCCAGAAAGCGTTTAGGGGTTTAGCGTGCGGTGACATAGGTCTTCTAGCCTACAGGGTACTTGCTCAAGTCCTCAGAGCCCAGGGACTTCCTCCATCCTCAGCTGCTCAAAGGAACCCCGTCAGCATTCACAACTCTACATGGCCCAACTCTCCCTTTACTGTGCCCTGCCCAAGGGACCCATCCCAAGCTGGGCAGGGTGGAGGCAAGGATTGTCCTTCCACAAATTCCCTCACCCTCTCTTACTTTTTCCAGCTTTTAAAAATGTACGCATGCAGTTACTATAAGTGAAGTAAATCAAATTCTGCTTTAGCATTTTGACACACAAAATGCTTTCATTTCTTTCTTTTTTTTTAAATTGGCCAGGCATAGTAATGAATGCCTCTTTTAAATTTTTATTTATTAACCAGGCAGTGGTGGCGCATGCCTTTAATCCCAGCACTCGGGAGGCAGAACCAAGTAGATCTCTGTGAGTTCGAGGCCAGCCTAGTCTACAGAGCAAAATCCGGGACAGGCATCAAAACTACAGGAGAAACCCTGTCTCGAAAAATCAAAAAACAATTGTTTATTTTTATTTCATGTGCACTGGTGTTTTGCCTGCATTTATGTCTGTGTGAGGGCGTCAGATCCCCTGGAACTAGAGTTGTGAGCTGTCATGTGGGTGTTGGGAACTGAACCCGGGTCCTCTGGAAGAGCAGCCAGTGTTCTTAACCCCTGAGCCATTTCTCCAGCCCCACGCCTTCATTTCTGACGGCTCACATTTTATTCATCATAAAAGCAGCAGAGCGTTCAAACTTGCCCTCACACTTTTCTCGGCAGCATATTGTGCTTGCTGATTCGGTCATGTAAGTCTCCCTCGACTGATTTCTAGCTAACAACACAAGATCACTGAACAAAGAGGAAGAGGAAGAGATGGTCATGTAGCATATGATCCTACAGCACGTCCATTATACAGGTCGACAGCTTCCAGTGACTTGAGCGGCTTCCAAAACTTCTGGAAATACTACAATCTGCTCTTGCAAGCTAGCACGGATTGGTTTTAGAACACCACAGCAAGTATGCAGCTGGTACTTCCCAAAAGCAAGTTTGTTCTGTTCTCTTTCTTTCTTTCTTTCTTTCTTTCTTTCTTTCTTTCTTTCTTTCTTTCTTTCTTTCCTTTCTTTCTTTCTTTCTTTCTTTCTTTCTTTCTTTCTTTCTTTCTTTCTTTCTTTCTTTCCTTTTTGTTTTTAGAGACAGGATTTCTCTGAGTAGCTTAGGCTGTCCTGGAACTCACTCTGTAGACCAGGCTGGGCTTGAACTCACAGAGATCCGCCTGCCTCTGCCTCCCAGAGCTGGGATTAAAGGCATGTGCCACTATCATCCAGTACAATTTTTTTTTCATGAAAGGCACTGAAAATTCACCTTATTCTCATCTGTTCAACAAGCGAGGGTTTTTGTCAGCAGATTATGTAACTAACCAATATAACATAAAAAAAAGACAGAGTTTTACTATGGGTTTTTTGGCCTGATTAATCACCAACTCACTGGATGTATTTATTTCATGACATCATCTTCCATGAGGTCATGTATGCAACTACCCAGTTGCTCCGACAATAAACCGAGTGACAATGCACAGCTCGTAGGGCTGCGGTGGGAACGAGGCCGTTACCTCACCAGGCTCCACCTGCCTTGGTTTTCTTTTCTAGGAAATGGGGAAGAGGTCACTGCTGACTTCGGTTTTACCAGAAACTAACTGGCAAGATGAGAAGGCCTCAGCTGACACCAGAAGAAGCCATGGAGCACTCAGCAGTGCTCTGGAAATTTCTTCCCAACATTCCATTCCACAGGAAAAGAAAGAGGGGAGATGATTGGGCACTTTCTCCATTCTATTCTACAGGAAAAGAAAGAGAGGAGATGATTGGACACTTTCTCCATTCTATTCTACAGGAAAAGAAAGGAGGAGATGATTGGACACTTTCTCCATTCTAGTCTACAGGGAAAGAAAGAGAGGAGATGATTGGACACTTTCTCCATTCCCTTCTACAGGAAAAGAAAGAGAGGAGATGATTGGACACTTTCTCCATTCTAGTCTACAGGAAAAGAAAGAGAGGAGATGATTGGACACTTTCTCCTTGCTAGTAAATCCCTTCCTTTGCGCTCCTCCAGAGGAACGCTGTCTGCTTCTACATGCCTACAACACCGTAAAGCAATGACTCTCAACTTGTGGGTCATGACCCCTTCGGGGGTTGCAAATCAGATATCCTGCATATTGGATATTTACATTACAGTAGCAACAAAATAACTTTATGGCTGGGGGTCACCACAACACGAGGAACTATATTAAAGGGTCACAGCATTTGGAAGGTTGAGAACCACTGCTCTAGAAGTTAATAAGGTACTTTATGAAAATAGCATTGAGCTAAAAATGCCCACACCCTTTCACCACCGGAAACTTATCTCAAGGAACAAATTCAGGACAAAGGAAGATCCTCTTCCGTGTTCCACTGTCAGTCACAACAGAGAGAGGGCTGTCCCCCTCCTTGCAGCAAGCACTGTCTCCAGCTACCATCTTGGCGTTTGGGGACTGGTAAGAGAGAGCTTTGCTGAATGGTTCTTAGACCACCTTCTGTAAAGCCAATGTAAGGCCATGTCATTTCAGGGCTTGCGTTTTTGATCACACAGATTCCTGGGCCACATGCCAGGGCTGTGGTACGTAAGAATTCAAGCTCTCCACATGGTTTCCAGGTCCAGTCAGAACCAGACTAACGACAGCTGTCTGTATCCCGGAACAGCAGGACAGTTCCGAGTCCAGAGATGGTTCAAGTGGTCGGTGGAGCAGCTGCTGGGGTGACATGGCAGGCCAGGCCAGAGGCCAGCTGTTTCTGGCACTCCCTCCCCTTCCTTCTAGCCACGCCTTCCATCACCTAAGGCCTCCCTCTCTCTCTGACCAACTCATCCCCTAATATTACCGTGCTGCCATCAATTCCCATCCAGGGCCCCCCTTCTGGCTGCTGTCCCTCTCTATCTCTAGTTAGAGCCCCCAGAATCTCCTCCCTCACATTCTCAGAAGGTCGCTACAAGGAAAACAATATCGCTACTTGACTAATCTTGACACATAATTGAGAATCAGCTTCCTAATTAGCATGCCGTCTGTCACTGGACTTCTAAAAGGAGGCCTTTCTAATCCAGAGGAACCTGTAATTTAGAGAGGAAAGGGAAAGCAAGGAGCTTTGAACCTGGGCTTTGACGGGACCTAAGCACCCAGACCTGGAGCAACACTTCAAGAACTTCTGGTCAAAACTATCCCAGCTGTGGAGGAGGAATGGATTTTCAGCTGTATCTTGCTAGCATTGCAACTAAAATATTAAAATTATATGATTTAACTTAAACTAGGCCAAGAAATAAACTGTTCTCTCTGCCTCAGATTCCAAGAACCTCTGCAATTCCACCCACAGCCTTCAGACTTCCATCCAGATGTTCACAAACATCTGCAGATGCTCAAAAGAGCTCTCTAGGCAGTTGGAAGAGCTGGCGTGAGAAAGCTTAAAACACCACTTTCTAACATGATCTTTTTTTTTTCACATGTTAACACTATAAAATGTCTAAACCCTGGGTCTAGTCAGTAACCAGTGCTCAAAAATGTAAATCCCTTAAAAGGAATATTGTGTTTAAATAGGCAAGTTTGTAGACAGCTTGCTCTCAGGCCAGCAATCAGATCGTCTTCATTTGTGTCCGTCACCAAGTCTTTACAAGGGCTGACCTTTGAGAGTTTGTGGTAAGCTGGACACTAAGCTAAGCACCTTGTATATTTTATCTCAACAACCTTTTGAGGTAATGGTTTTCAGTTATTACTGCTGTTCTTCGAGCTGTCTTATCATTTAAAAAAAAAAAATAGGAAGATTGAAGAATTTCAGTGACTTATCTGAGGTTCCCACAGCCCAGAAATAATAGAGCGAGGGTTCAACATGGGCTCCAAGTTCTTGCTCATCGTCCTGTGTTCCTTAGACGAACACAACCTTCGCGGTCCAGGAATCATTCTCCTGTCTCTCTAAAGGAAAGTCCGTGGAAACAGCAGCCGTGTGGCCAAAACGGCTCGCTCTCTGCACAAGGGAAGCTCACGGAATGTTGGAAGGAGCGTTACAGGGACAGAGACTTGCTTATCCTCCGATTCACCCTCCCGTGAGGAAAGCCACCTGCGTTACCAGATGATTGAAAGTCTTCTTAAAATGGGAAAACCAGACACGGAGGTTTCCCACAGGCCTTTCTCTGCATCCACATTGTACTAAGGGACAATGCTGGAGGCCCAAGAGGTGTCACAAAACAGTCATGAGTGAGCTTAAGTCATGGAGCAGAACTGCTCCAGATCACTCCTACACCCTTCTTGAGCCCCTACGACCCTGAAAGCCTCTGCCACCTCGCTGCCTCGACTACTGTTGCCCAAACGGTACTTTTCACTGCGGCTACTAGAGTCTAAGGTTCACCACAGGATGGGTGTCCTTATACTTCTCTTCTCTCATGCACACCGTCTTAGAACCGGTGAGTGGTCATCAACTACTTCTTGCTTGAATATATCAAATGTGACATTAATGTAGTAAAGTACCTAAAACCAGTGACATTCTGGGCTTTTGTTGTTGCTGATGCTGCTGTTACAACCCAGGCAATCGATGGACAGTTGAAGCCACCTCAGAAACTAAATTTAATCTAGAAAGGTATAGAAAGGGACCATTAGCATTGAGGACAACTAGGTAGCAATTCTGGACCCAAATCTATACAGTTTTATTTTGATTTTCTTTACCTAGCTAGATAACTTTAAAACTGTTACTTGTGAAAGTTGGAGGGTCATTAGATTTTCTTTATCAAAAGCCACCGTGTGGTGTTTAAAGTCCTCACACAAGCAAGCGCAGACACAGTCAGGCCCCCAAACAGGCATTTTCTATATGCGAGAACACCTCAGAAATCAAGACAATCACATTTTTAATGTCTCGGAATTCTGCGTGACCGTCCAGGCTTGGTGGCACACACCTGTAATCCCTACACTTGTGACGTGGAAGCAGACGGAACAGGAGTTCAAGGCCATCCTTGACTACAGATCAGCCAGCCTGGGCTACGCGAGACCCCACCTCAAAACAAAAACAAAGCAAAACGACAAGAAAACATAATTGTGTCTTGTTAAGACTTTGGAGAGGGGATCCACAGCACACACCCCCACCTCCAAGTTTGGTCTATGCTTTACGACGGATTAAACGAGGTCATTACATTGTACAGCTTCAAGAAAAAGAAAAAGAAAAAATCTCAACAAAATTACAGAGATTCCCGGGACTCTGAAGAATCATTTTTAAAGAGACAAAAGCCTTACCTGTCATGGAACGCCAAACGGATGTCTCAATACCAAGATGACTGACTCCGGAAATCTAAGCTGCTCTTCACAGCCATGTAGAAGTCGGTGTAGCTGAAGCCTGTCGCGGCTGTGAGGTCCTCCTGGGACCCACCTCTCCCTCTCTCCTCCCCACGGCTCCCAGTGAGTCACGCTGGAAGGACCGACGGCAACCCTGGACTGGGAGAGCCCAGCCCGAGGCAGTGGGCCTGGGAGTCGGAGGTGACTAAGGCAGCAGGAACAGTCCGAGAGTGACAAAAGCGATTAGCAAGTTCCTGTGCAAAAGTGAGTTTCCTGTCACTGGCGTCTCCACGGAGGGGTTTTGTCTGTGTGGGTTTTAGGGGCGTGTGTACATGTGCATTTCCCTCCGTGAGACTGAAACCTACCCAGCCGAGAGGCAGAAGTGGGCTTTTGCTGCATGGCTGGATTTGTGTTGAATTTTTTTTTTTTCTTATCCTTCTTGGATCATTTCTCTCTCGCCGTTCCCTTCAGTTTCCAACCCCAAGTCACCTACAAACAGGTGAGGGGAGGAAGAGAGGGAAACCAGGATGGTTCCATAAGGAAGTGAAACAGAAGAAAAAATAATTTCACTGCACTAACTGGTCTTGGTTAATTTCAGCTTAGATCAAAGCACCTTAAAACTTAACTTCCGGGCGAGGACAGAGTCAGCGGGTAGAGTACTAACTTGCCTAGCCCTGGTTTTGATCCCCTGTGACGAACAGAACCATATATGGTGGCGTACACCTGTGATCCCAGCATTTGGAAGGATCAGAAATTCAAGGTTGCCAGGCCCGATGGTGCACGCCTTTAGCTCCAGCACCCGAGAGGCAAAAGCAGATGAATCTCCATGAGTTTAAGGCCAGCCTGGTCTACACAGAGAGTTCCAGAACAGCTGGGGCTACACAGAGAGACAGGACGTCCTCAGCTACACAAGGAGCTCACGGCCAGCCTGGCTGGAGACGGTAGGTGGGTTCCCTGCTTCTCTCTGCTTTATTGTTAATGGACTGTGTTGCTAGTATTAGTAACAGTTTAAAAAGAACAGGCTGAGCCACAGCAAAAGCTCAAGCAACTGACACATGGCAGCACCTGTGCTGGGAGGTCCTGGACTCTGAGCTGTTTTCAGAACTCCTCTGAGTTTCATTATTTGTCTAAAAACACGACTGTACTTGTCCGGTCCCTCTGCGCTAGCCAGGTGCAGAGACCATCTGCAACAATGAAGACTACGGCCGAGCCACCCAAGCCGGCCGTTTGATTCTCCTTAAGTATTAACACCCCCACCCTCCTATCCCATGCCCCTGCACCCTAAGTCCTGAATCATTCATTGCAAATGCTACTGCCCAGGATAGTATCTTACTCAAAATGCCATAAGGACAAAGCCAATGACATTTGAGCCAACAATACAGAAGGAAATTCAGTGCTAGGGTGCAGCCAAGGGCACACCTGGACTTTGGGACACTGTTATGACCTGATACTGGGGGGGAGGGGGGGAGGCGATGCACAAAACCCCAGGCAGGCAGATTCTATCCTTACAACACTAAAACCCTAGGAAGGCTCGGAAGGCAAACAAAAATATTCAGACAGAATCAAAAATTCCACATTATAGCAACTATCACAATGGAATCAGAGAAATCAAGCCCAATGACAAGACAATCGATGCATCCTAGAGACGGTGTGAGCAGCTCACCCGGAAGCAAAGCTTGAAACTGTGGCACGACTCTGACTGAAAATTAAAATGTCTGAGGTGTTGATGTTGCTGTTGTTAAGCTACCAGTCCCAGGATGCCACCTACAAAGATCTCATTATTTTTCATGCCCACCCCTCAGTACTTTAGAAGTGCAGCTGTGGCTGTCACGGATAAGAGAGAGGCAGGCTGGGGGGCGGGGGGTGGGGGAGAGGGTCCCAAACAGAGGCAAACAGCACAGAGACCCTAAGGGAGAACAAGACAGGAAAAGCAAAATGATGGAGTACTACCAGTTGGAAATTGGTCCACACCTTTAATCCCAGCACTTGGGAGGCAGAGGCTGGCAGATCTCTGAGTTCGAGGCCAGCCTGGTTTACAAAGCGAGTTCCAGGACAGCCAGGGCTGTTATACAGAGAAACCCTGTCTCAAGAGGGAAAAAAGGAGAAGAAAAGAAAGACAGGAAGGAAGGAAAGTGAATGCATCTGAGGTGTGTTATGGAAGGAAGAAAGGAGACGAACATGGTCAGACTTACAGATGGACACACAGACGCCTCTTAAAGGGATCCAGGCAGCAACCTAGAGTGAAGTAGGACTCAATTCCCCTCTAATGAACACATGGCCTCTGTCCAGAAAACTCCCTGTGGGAAGCTTAATCACCGCTGGGATATTATTAGTCAGGCAGGGCACAAATGGTTTGTGGGTGCTTCTTTCTTTGCCCCCAAGTTTGTGTAACTAAGGATGAGAGCAGCCAGACACCTTGGCCAGATGAAATGGGTCAAAAACAAGGCATCTCTCAGGAGGATGAAGGAGAAGGATCAGGAATGCAAGTCCATCTCGGGGGTACACAGAGCATTTCTAAGCCAGGTCAGCTTATGAGACCCTGTCTCAAAATTAAATAAAGAAAGGTCCTATGTTGAAACAAGGCCAAGAAAAACCAAATACAAAAATTCAGCTTAAGCAAGGGGTTGGTGAGGGTAAAACAGAAAGTGTCTGCAGTGTAGTTCCAAGAGTTCTGGCAGCCAGTATGAAGCAGAGAAACACACACAGAAAACTCGGCATGCACTGGGTAAAAATGTGCATGTAAAACCATGCTCAAGATAGTAACCCCAGCACTCGAGATGCTGAGGTAGGAGAATCACCATGAGTTCAAGGCCAGCCTGGGCTACAGAGTGATACTGTTTCCAAAACACAAAAACAAACCAACAAAACTCGATACCTAGCTGGAGATGACGGTCTCCTGGCTCCCGGGTGCTAAGACCACATAGATGCTTTGCCTCTGGATTATCGAAAAGAAGACATCACGGAGGAAGGACATCACCATCCTTAAACAGGAAACAGCACATTTTGTGAGGTGAGTCCTCATCCGTCTCTCCGGGACCAGGCTGATTTCATCTCGACACCCTAGGGAGCCCACAGGGACAGTTGTGACAGAGCACTGGTATATCATGTGTGTCTCACCAGGCTGTTCCAGGTCAATCCAGAAATGAAGACAGACTCCAACTCTGCTTTGAGAAAGGCATCATCAACGGTTTTTCTCACCCAGTGTCTAAAAGATTCGGTACTCCAAAGCTTCAGAGTTCAAAATGATCCTCCTATGGGGGAGGGGGAGGGAAACAGTGGTTTTTCTCATGTTACCCGTGAGATGTGCCTCCTCTTGGGAGGAAAGAGAGTAGGACAGTGTCGTGAACCTCATGGACCACCTCTCCACCTCCAGGAGAAGGTGTGGTGCTTCTGCCTTTTAGAAAACAAAGAAAGAGGTACCGCAGTGGGGCCCAGAAGCTCGAGGCCTCATCCTCTGCATATGGTCTTCACCCATGGGGCCATGCTCCCAGGTCAGGCAGGGTTGAGCATGTCCCAGGCCCCAGCACCTCTGCCCAGCCTGGAGGGACCTGGGAAGGCACAGCCACAGCCGGCTACCAGGTTCCTCTTTTCCATCCCTGGGCTCCTTGGCTGACCACAATCCCTCTCTGAAAGACCTGCTCTTTCTGCCTGGAGGAATGGCACTTTCTCTCTCTCTTTCTCTCTCTCTCTCTCTCTCTCTCTCTCTCTCTCTCTCTCTCTCTCTCTCTCTCGTTCCTGTTCTTTTCACGGAGTTGAATGGGACTGATGAAGAACGGAGGAAGCCGATAACTTACATGTACACATGACAGACACATGCACACACATAGCCTCTCTGGGTATCACTTCTCCTGCCGTAGTCCAGCCTGGAGACAGAGGTAGGGGGAAACACTGGGAGCTCTGAGTGGCAGCCAAGCAGGAAGTCTTCCACTTCAGACAGAGCTGGGCCACAGTCGGGAAGGAGGGATGGTCAGTAATAGAACGCCAGTGGTCCATTTTCTTAGTTTTAAGCACCCCTCCCCTGTGGCAAATGTCGGAAGTGGTACAGTTAAGAAGCAAAGACTTGGGCCAGTGAGATGGCAGAGCAAGTAGACATCTTCCACCAAGGCTGACGGCTGAATTTGATCCCAGAAACCCACATGGTTAAAGGAGAGAACTGACTCCTGCACATTGTCATCTGACCTCCATACATGTGCCCACCACCACATACATCTCCATACACATGCCCACCACCACACAGCCCTCCATACACGTGCCCACCACCACATAGCCCTCCATACATGTGCCCACCACCACACAGCCCTCCATACACGTGCCCACCACCACACAGCCCTCCATACACGTGCCCACCACCACACAGCCCTCCATACACGTGCCCACCACCACATAGCCCTCCATACATGTGCCCACCACCACACAGCCCTCCATACATGTGCCCACCACCACACAGCCCTCCATACACATGCCCACCACCACACAGCCCTCCATACATGTGCCCACCACCACACAAACCTGCTAAATAAACAAACAATAAAAATTAAGTAGTTAATTTAAATGAAAACATTTCAAAGTCATCCTAGATTGCACAATGAGTTTACAGCCAACCCAAGATACAGGAGGCCCTGCCCCACCCCCCCAAAAAGCCAAAGACTGTCTCAAAAACACCTTCAATCGATTTTAAATGCTCTCAGATAGGACCAAAGGAGGTCTTAGTGTTTCTTCAGTGGCCTCCAAGCATGAGGACCTCTTTCCTTCAGAGTGTTTAAATAATGTGCCATCCAACTCTGTACCCTGAACTCCTGCGGAAGTGTGCTCTTGCATAGGCTTGCGACCCACTGTAGCAGAGAGGCCTTATACATAACAACCACAGTTTGTGATGAACTCTAAACTTTGGAAACCTTCGGCAGGAGTCATTTACTGAGCTATTTTGACCCTGTGTTTATGTAATACCTCTTTTTCTTAACATTACTGTGTTACCCAAAATTATTTTGGTTCAGCGGGGGGGGGTGTTTGTTCACACCAAATGATGCTTGTTAAGTCCCCACCTGATGAAACAGCTTCCTGAAGGTGGGAAATATGCCCTGAATCTTGTCTTAACGATCTGAGTTTCCAGTCTGGGCATTAGCCATCCTGGAATTGTTCCACTGCAACTCCCCAAGTGACGGTATTAAGACAAAATACCCATTCCTTCTGATTGGGAGATTTTTATGATAGGGACTATAAAATGTTAGCTCTACTTCAGAGAAAAAGATCTAAATTATGATGTGTCATTTTCAACATAAAATTATACTCACACAAAATACTCTTTAAAATCCTAAATATTAAAAATATCTTAAAATTGCCGTAGGCTAGAAATCTCACGAATGACTTCCTCTGTGCCATTTCTAATTCATTACAAACCACAGGCTCCCTGACCAGATAAGAATATCATTTCCAACACTGTCTCATTTCCCTCTTACAGACAGAACCGTAAAACCATCGTTTCCCCCCGCTGTTATTCTCATCATCGATGTTTACATTAAGGTTTTAGCGTAACATAGCATAACATTGCTTTTTTTGTTCCTGTGACTATTAGGTTCTCAGGATTCTCCGCTGCCATTTTTTTTACTCTAGTCTGTTTGCCTCATATATCTGCATTTATCAAGCAAATATTTACATCGTGATTCTTTTGATTGCAAAGCTCTCTTCACAGCAATGTAGTCTAGTTGCAGAAGATGAAGGCACCCAGAGGGGTCATTGAAGCAAGGGCTGCACAGGCAGGGTTCGCCTCTTTCTGTGAGGCTGTCTGTCAAGTAGAGCCGATGTAGTCAAATGACCTCTCCTCCTCACAGCAGCCCCAGATGCTCTCTCCTCACATTGCAGATATTAATCAACAGTTTTTAGAGCCCTTACAAAATCCTTCAGGGACAGCTAGGCCGGCTGCAGACAAAGCCAGGATCTCTACATTCGACGCGCTACTTGGTTTCGACACAAAATAGCCAATTGTTCACCCACCTTCCTCACTGGATAGGGCAGCCCATGACTGGGAAAATCAAATCCTGTCTATAAAGATAAACACTGGCGACCTCTTTAAAGAAGAGGCTGCAGGTCCTGAGAGCAAATCCACAAGAGAAAAGACGAAACGTGAGGAGAGTTAGAGCAGTATTTGGGGGTCCAGTGCATGAAAGCCCAAGACACTACTGAAAAAGCATGCCATGGGCACTGGTGCAGTCGGTTGGATTTGTCTATACAGGAGGAAGATGAAGAGGAGGCCTCCTCTGCCTCTTCTGCCTCTTCTCACGCTCCCACTGAACCCATTGCCTTGATAGGGATCTTCAGTTTGGGCACACACATCACAGGGTAACTGCAAGCCGGCACATCTGCTCAGAGCCCGGGCTGCAGGCATTTCAGTTACAGGGCGGAGCACTCCCTTGCCTGTCAGTCTCAGAGTGACTGATCTTGGTGCGGTTCTGGAGGGAACAGCTTGAAGCATGCACAAGGGCAGTTTGGAAGTGCAGAGAAGGGGTAAGTTTGGGTTCAAACGAGACAGGTTTTCAAGTCTCAACTCCACCCTGACTAAGAACAAGGTCCTGACCGTCCATCATCGAAACAGGTAGATTCCTACCACGCCTGGACAGACTGTACAAAAAACAATAAAAATAAAAAATGTGACTAGCCAGGTTCAGTGGGCGATGCCTACAATCCCCAAATCCCAGCAATAGGGAGGCTGATGTGGGTAGTTCGGTCCAGGCCCTTATTTACATGGTGAGACCATCTCGTAACAAATTAATTAGCTGAAGCTACATAGCACTTGGGATATGGCGGCTGCACACTCCATGGGTGCTGCCGTTCTTGTTTTCAGTGTTTTACTTCCTGGAGCCCTTTGACTCCCCTCTTTACCCCACCTTAAATAACAACTGTTGAACTGTAGGATTGGAGAAATTTTGGCAGTCCCCAAATCCTGGAGAGGATAGATTCACACAGGCCTATACATCACAAACAAAATTGCAATGTTGTGTCTCCACGGTCCCAGGGCTAAAGGGGCCCAGAAACTTTCAAATTAACTTTCATAAATGCTATGATGAAATCTCTTACACGTAATCTGAACGTCACGGAACATTCAAGAGTATCTCCGGATGTCATCACACTACGACGAATGCTTAGAATACTGTTTCTCTCATGGGGCAAATTCTTGCTGAATATTGTGCTTGGCTGTTTATTGGACACTATACATGTGTGATTCAGTGATGCTTTATGGAACAGTGTGCTGATGACTAGGACAGAAAATAAAGCACATAAGGAAAGAGGTTGATTGCACACGTCAACGGGACAGTCGAGGGAGTCCTTGTGGGGAGGAAGGCAAAGTCTTTTAGGAGCCAGCTCGTGCCCTCTTCTGATTAAGCGGTTCCCTGACATCAGCGTCAATCCCTAAATTAAAGGTAATTTTCATGGCCGTGTGCTAGCTTTCCACATGCCAACAGGAACTGGCCTCCTCTTCTGTCACTTCCTCTGGGCCCTCTGCTGTGAATAGCCTCCCTTCCCCAGCGGCAGGGGGCCCAGCTCGGGTTCACCCCACATCGCCCACCCGTCCCCCTCTGAACTGCACTTCTCCCAAGCTCTGGGCCTGTCTTGTGTCTCTTCTCCGAATGAATCCCCAGGTCTTTTTCCAGGACTGCTGGAGTGTGCCTGGTTTAGAGGAGCTAGAACAAGGGTTCAGGCGCCTCGCCTTGTGAGCACTTCCCAGCCAGGCGCACAGGCTGCGTTCTTCCCAGCTTGCTCGACACACCGTCTCTTAGAATAGTGTTAATGGCCACTGCTGTAGTGTTTGCTGATCACCTAACCTGTACGAGTTTTCCTACCTAATCACCCCGACAGCGACGAAGGGGCACCGTATCAGAGTTATCTGTGTTTACAAAGGGAGAAACTGAGGAACGGGGGCTTAAGTGACTCGCACTTTGAATTTGTCTACAGTCTGCCATGCCCTTGACTACAGGACACAGCCATATCCTTTAAACGTTGTTAATTCTCCCGCCTCGGATGGCTACCTCCACCTCCCAAATTTGTGGGTCTCATCCTGAATTCAAAATGGCTTGTGGGGATCGATTTTAAACTTTAAAACTACTACTATAGGCCCGCCTCATGCCTCATGCCTGTAATCCCAAGACTGGAGAGTCTGAGGCAGAAGGATGGAGAATTTGAAGCTAACATGGGCTATGCAGCAAAGCCCTGTCTCAAAAACCAAAAACAAAAACACTATTCTCATCACTGAGAGACAGGAGTTTCCATCGCCCCTTTAAGTAGCTCCTTCCCTCCCTCTCTCCCTGCCTTGCCCTCCCTCTCCTCCCCGGTCCTAATGCCTCTCATTTCCTGCTTAAGCATACAGAGCACAATGTTCAGACATGCGCATTTTTAGGTGCTATTTTGATGAACTGTTGTCCCTATGGAGCCAAGCATGAGAAGTTTCACGTACGACCAGGTAGTTCTGCTGTGTGAAAATAGCTTCTTCTACACTCTTGAAGAAGTTCTGGATGCCTACAGCATGCATTGATTCACACACAAGGCATGCCACTGCCTCTAAAAGTCACACGAGAGTAGAACCCCTGTGGACTGTCGACTCATAATCTGAACGGGTAGAGTTCTCATGTGAATAAAATGCATCTCATATGAATCTCCTGCCCCTGGTTAATTTCTTGTCTTAGAAATATCCACTAGCTGGGAGGTGGAGAGACGGCTCGGTGGTTTAGAGCTTTGACTGCTCTTTCAGAAGTCCTGAGTTCGGTTCCCAATGCCAGGTGAGCATCAAGCAGCTCACCCACCTGTAACTACAGCGCGAAGGGATATGACCTCTTTTGGCCTCTTAGGCACACACACACACACACACACACACACACAATATAAAAATGTCTTGAAAGAAATGCCCACTTGGTTAATATAAATGATAAATATTGAATCACTTAAATAAAAAAATGAATTCCCTTTCTTACACATGTAACCTTCAAGGAGAGAAATCTCTCCAGAGACGTCTGTGTTTACTTATAAACTAAAACACAAGGAAATCAGAGTACATCCTGAGTTGAAAATAGCATTTTTATTTGGTTTTCTGTTGTGTGTTTGTTTGTTTGTTTGAGACAGGGTTTCTCTGTGTATCCCTAGCTGTCCTTGGAACTTGAAGTATAGACCAGGCTGGCCTCGAACTCATAGAGATCCATCTGCCTCTGCCTTGGGAGTGCTGGTACTGAAGGTGTGCACCACCACACCTGGCTGTATTTTAAGTACATGTAGCTAGCCTAAAAGGTTTTTTTGTTTATTTGTTTTGTTTTTGTTTTTTTTGGTTTTTGGTTTTTGGTTTTTCAAGACAGGATTTCTCTGTGTAGTTTTGGTTCCTGTCCTAGATCTTGCTCTGTAGACCAGGCTGGCCTCGAACTCACAGAGATCCACCTGGCTCTCCCCAGTACTGAGATTAAAGGTGTGTGCCACCACTGTGGGGCCCTAAAAGTATTTTTTGCACAAATATTCAGAATATGTATAGATTTTAGGCCCTGCATGAATGTAGGCTTTGTTTGAATTAAAACGGTTGATAAACTCTTCTCCCTAGCAGGCAGCTGGCTCCTTCGACTCTGTTTGCTTCAGGAAACGGTTTCTGTCTGACCTGCTTGTCAATCTGGAACAGCCTATGGCCTCAGACAACTGAGTTCAGATCAACCTACCCATTCTTTTTATTCTTATTTTTCCCCTGGCTGTCTTGGAACTTGCTTTGTAGACTAGGCTGGCCTCAAACTCACAGAAATCCACCTGCCTCTACCTCTCGAGTGCTGGGATTAAAGGCATGCACCACCATCGCCTGGCTTTTATTTTTTATTTGTAATCAGTTTGCTGCTTCTTCTTCTTTTTTTTTTTTTTGGTCTTTCGAGACAGGGTTTCTCTGTGTAGTTTTGGTGCCTGTCCTGGATCTCGCTCTGTAGACTCCTGGGTGCTGGGATTAAAGGTGTGTGCCACCACCGCCTGGCTCAATTTGCTTCTTAAAATTCAGCGCGGGGCATCTACCAAGGCCTTGTGCATACAAGGCACGTCATTTTGGTAAGTGTGTGAAATCTATTCTCTTTCTTGGGGATATAGCCATTGTGGAGAGAAATATGTACCAGAACATCTGTACTTTTTTATAAATTGCAGTTCAGCCTGTAGATAAAACACATAAACAAGTAAAACAGAGCAGCATGTCATCCAACTTTTGGGGACAGTCAAGGGCTCAAGGAGCAAGCCTCTTAGAGCAGTGGCCTCTGCTTTCTTCTGGAAGATACGCATCTCAGTCTTTACCGCTATTGCCTCACTCCCAAGTAGACACTATCAACTCGGTATATCACAGAATATATCTTTAGCGACAGACGGGTGTGTACACAAGGCACTGTTGAGGGAAACAAATGCCAGCTAACCCTTTTTTATTTTGTATAACTCCATTGAGCAAGTCTACCTAGGTTTCTTCTGAAACACCTCAGTGTTGCTTCATCCCCGACATGGTTTGCGTAACTAGCGATTTTATGGCCGTTGATTCTCAGAAGAAAATCTCTGAACCACAGCAGAGCACAGCAAAGTCATCTTCCTGTTCTTCAGCCTCTCTAGGGTCATGGTTATGTGACTCCAAACAGATGTGAATGGCAGCTCCCAGACAGACCCTCCCTCGGTGGGAAACGCCAGAGGTGCGGGGGTTAAACCTATTAAAAATCCGGCCTTAGCTTTCCCTTCAGACGGGAGTCACAGCTGGCAAACTGTCCTGGACTGTCCTACCAGTATCTTCTTCTGGGAAGATGAAGAAGCATTCAGAAAGAAGAGAGCGAGGTTTTCGGGAAATTAATTCAGTGTCTGAGCTCAGAAAGAAAGAGGTAGTGGGAAATGCTTGATGCTCATTAAGGAAAAACATGTTTGTGGCAGGTGCAGCCAACCATGGCACGATAGGACTTCAAACTAAACCCGCTTCTTACTTACTATTATTACCTAAGTTACTGTGACTGGGCATATTTCATCATTTAGAAGAAAAAGAAGTATTCTCGTAATTCTCATAAATGGGCACTGCTTAAATTGCATTTAAAATTTCAAGAATAGTCAAAAATACCTGTCCACTTTATTTCTTTAACAGCATAAATCTTTTTTTGAAATTGCTATTAAAAAATGGCTTTTCCAAATAAGACTTTTTATTTCTTCAATGTGTATCAAAAAACAAACCAGTCTTTCCCATTTGAACAACCTATCGATATGATGTTCATTATCCCAAATATAGTGGGGTTTTTTTTTTGCTAATTCCGGTCTTTTCATCTTTTAATTATAAAATATTTTACATTTCTTACAGGTACTTTGAAAGGATTATATTAACACTCCTAAGTTTTATTTTAGCTTACTTTAAATTTTCCTTTTCAATTTATAGTTCATTTTTATAAATATCACCAGAATTGATCACCTGACAAGATCACCATAAAAATGGTGAAAACTATTCTCATCCTCTGATCTTTGTTTTGTAAATGAGAAATCTGAAACTCAGAGAGGCTGAGCAACTTACACAAGACCACTCAGCCAAAGAGAGAGGGACGCCAGGATCACTTGACTCCTATCATGTCTGCCCTCCTCAAACCAAACGACTTTTCCAAATTAGCTCTTTATTTTTTTTTTTTAAAGATTCATTTATTTCTTATGCATCCAGTTTTCTGCCGCCATGTATGCCTACATGCCAGAAGAGGGCACCAGATCTCATTACAGATGGTTGTGAGCCACCATGTAGTTACTGGGAATTAAACTCAGGACCTCCAGAAAAGCAGCCATTGCTCTTAGCCTCTGAGCCATCTCTTTATAGCACAAGAGGTCACACTGAATAGGAAAGAGAGATGCAAACTGAACTTTGACCTCTTTGACAGATATCATAGACTTATTGTATAAAGGTAAGTTATGAAGTTACCTGTTCAGTAAAATCCAAATTTTTTAAAGATTTGTTTTGATTTTTATTTGTGTGTCTGTGCATGTGCATGCATGCATGTGTGTCCCTGTGTGTGTGTGCACGTGGGGGGGGGGGGTGGGAGGCATTGGATCGCATTGAAGTGGAGTCATAGGCAGAACAGCAGACCAATCATGGAAGAACAGCACATGCTCATAACTGTTGAGCCATTTCTCCAGCCCCTGACCCCTAATTATATGTGGAAGTAAAAATGCATCTACATGTCTGAAGGCTAAGAATAATTACACAAAACAGCAATACGTAACATTGGAGATCATTTCATTTTTTTCTCCTTAGTTTTGTGGACTCTGCATACTTTTGGTAAATCAGTGAGAACAAACTCCACAACAAGAAAGACAAATGTTGGAGTCTGTGTTTAATTTAGTGCTGTCTGCATCTACCTCGTTCTCTCTGTGATTACTGTATTACTGTATTTCATTTCACTTCTTTCTTTTGGTTTTTGGTTTGGTTTTGTGGGGTGTCCCTGCTACCCAACCTGGGAATTTTCTTTTTTTCAAAAAGGCAGGTGTGGTTTCAATGTAAAAAAATAAAAATAAAAAAAGAAAGAAAAAAACAAAAACTTGGGGCTGGAGAGATGGCTCAGCGGTTAAGAGCACTGGCTACTCTTCCAGGGGATCCAGGTTCAATTCCCAGCACCCCACATGGCAGCTCAATTTGTCTGTAACTCCACACTCACACAGACACACATGCAGACAAAACACCAATGCACATAAAACTAAATCATTAAAAGTTAAAAAATAAAAAAATGACTGTGAAATCAGCAGTGCAGTATTTATAGAATGTGTTTTTCCATTCTGGCCCACATAGCATGTAGGGTAGGTTTTTTGAGAACTCAATCCCCAAAATTCATTTTTGTGGTTCTCATCACCTCCACACCACCTTAATGTTTAACACGGTATACCACCTGCCCAGTCCTAATTTCTTCTTTTTCTTGCTAAAAGAAACTCTATTTAAAGATGTGAAAAATGCCCCATATCAGGAGTTGAATCATGTTGTCCAGTCAAAGATGATAAAAAGAATCCTCTCCTTCTTGGCTTCCCAGCTTCCCTTGCAGCTAGGAGTGTCAATGTCACCCACTTTGAGACAATAAAATGTTGGGGGAAATCTTCTTGCTTGCTTCCTAACCAGTAGAACCCAGGAGATATGGGCAGGAGGCCCTTTCTTTTCTTTTCTTTTTTTTTTTTTTTTCTTCTTCTTGCTATGAGGGCTAAGTGAGATGTGAGGTTCCAAGGGCTGGAAGGACAAGCGTACTGTAGAGACCCAGCAGAAGGCTGGCATTGCTGACCTGTATACCACCTCTTATTCTTTTGTATGTGAGATGATAAAACAGCTCAATTATCTAAACCATGTTTCCTTGTTCTCATAATTGAAACTGAATGCCTTTTAATGATGTAGTTATAATAGCAAAAAAATAACAAAAAAAACAAATAAAGATTTGAAGTTAATGCTATCAATATCTTACAAAAGATAATAAGAACTTAGCCAAACCCCAGCCTAAATAACCAACAATGTAGAATGATGTTTAGAAATGGTTAGATTATTTTACTGGGTCATTGTACAGGTAGGTTTGGTTGTTTTGTTTGGAGTTGGGGTCTCATGCAGCCCAGGCTTGTTTTGAACTCATAGTCAAGGATGGCCTTGGACTTCTGATCCTCCTGCTTCTACCTCCTGAGTACTGGGATTCTATTCATGTGCCATCCCATCTGGTTTTATCTAATGCTGGGGATCGAACCCAGGACTTCGTGTATTCTAGGCAAGCTCCCTGCCAACTGAGCTACATCCCAGCCCATGTATAAGCATCTAAAAATAATATTCAGGTGCTAAGTAGTACAGTTAGTCAAGCTCAGTAGTACAGACCCTTCCTAACATGTGCAAGGGTTTGATCCCAGTACCACAGATAATAATAATAATAGATAATAAAAAACCATCACAATAGTTAAGAAAAATCATATGCCTTATAAGAGCTGCTTGGAAAATGAGACGACATGGAAAAGTCAAAACATAAAAGGAGACATGTCTGAGATCACGTTTCCCTGCAATGACAATGTTTTCAGAACTTTCAAGAAACCACTAAAGGAACTGTGTCGGGAGATAGGATTGGTTGCCCATTGCCTGTTTCATCCATCACTCCATTTTCTAAATGGTGAGCCATTTAGGTGAGGCTGCATTTTTTACATTAAAAAGTATCAAATAACTGGGCATGATGGCTCCTGTAATTCCAGCACTTAGGAGGCTGAGGCAGTAGGATCACCATGAGTTCATGACCAGTCTGGGCTATATAGAGAATTCTAGGCCAGTCTGGGATACAGAATGAGATCCTGTCTCAAACAACAAAACAAAAATATGTATACATATCTATGTTTAGAATAAAGTAACTCTGATAGACAAAAATCCCTTTTTAAATCCCTAGAAAAATTTTGATCAAATTTAAGCAATGTTTCGCTCCCTCCTACCTACAAGACAACGCCAAACTTCTCAGCCCATGTTTTCTGCTTGATCCTCCACCACACATACTATCACAGCCACTTCAAACACACTTTTTCTTGCCTCTGTGCAGGTTCTTGGCACAGCTTAAAAGGCCTCGCCTTCAGAGCGATTCAAAAGCTAGAAGAAAAGAGTCCGAACATGTCCATCATAAAGAAAGGATGCATGCTTGATTACTATACTTAGCACAATTGTGTGCATGTGTTGAAGTACTGCATGCTACCCCCATTAATATGCACATTTTAAATATTGTATGTATCAATTTAAAATCAATTTAGCCGCAACCCATCCTCTGCCTTTCTCTTCTTATATGTATCCCGTCAGCTTCCGGCCTTCCGTCTTCTTGAGACCAAGAGCCATGTCTTTGATTAAGTTGCAGAGTTCTGATGGAGAGACAGTTAATGATACGACCAAACACACCGCGACCACACAGATCACGTTGGGAGACTTGGAATAGGGGGTGAAGGAGATGATGACCTAGTTTCTCTACCAAATATTAATGCAGCAATACTAAGGAAAGGCAGTTTGGGAGAGCACCCACCACACGGGCGACCTGCCCCTCTGAGGACGGTGAGAACAAAGGGAAGAGCTGAGGACATTGGCATCCCCTGGAGGAGCAAGAATTCCCTAAAGCTGAGCAAGGAGCACTTTTGAGTTTATTCTGTCTGCAAACTACTTAGACGCCAAAGGTTGGCTTGACGCGCCATGGCAAGACTGTGAGCAATAACACGATGGAGTCCCTGAGGACCCTGGCAAAAGCTCCAGCATCAAAGCTGCCTTATGGGACAGCATAGAAGGCCTGGTGCCCAGGGTGAAAAGCTGTGCCTGGCACTGTGACACCATAAGGACAGCTTCAAGCGCCAGCAAGTGCATTGCTCCATTTTGTAATTACGAACATTAGACACGCAGTGGGCAGATGAGCAAAATAATAATATAATCAGTCATCTTAGCAAAAACAGTGCCTCGTCAAATGTGCGATTTAAGAAGAAATTATCCACCCCCTCATATACATGTTTAACTCCCTTTCCTTAGCCATAGCACATTATTTTTAACCAGGCGCACAGAGCTCAGGGTGAAGCCGCCACATGGCACAGGTCTGGAATTACAACAGGGAGGAAGGAACACACCCCACCCCCACCCCACTCACGCCCTCCACCCCCAGCAACCTCCCCCACTCCTCCTCCCACAACCCCGCCTCAAGCAACTGCCAGGGGCGTCTCCCATGAGAGCACTATTCTCCCCTCCCTACCATCCTCCTTTGGAGGTCAAGTTTGAGCAATAACCTTGGACCATGAAGTGAAAACCACAAAAACTTCAGAGAATTGATAACAAGCAAGTGGAGTCCCTACAGCCCATGCCACATCTGGTTTTGCACGTAGCGTTTTATTCCAGAGAGAGAATCATACAACACACAGTGTTTTACAGTTTAGTTTTATTTTATTTTAACCACTTGGTACAATGCAGAAATCTCTCCAGTTCTGGAAAACTGACTCAGCACATCCGTTGAGTTTCATAGTATCCCACGGTGGGAAAGTTGAATTCATTTACCTGGTCTACCACAATGTCAACTCAGTTTTTGGCTATTATGAAGCATTGTACATGTACAAAACAGTGTAATGCTTGAATGGAATTGTGCATGAGAAGCATTCCTGTGGAAACCTGGTTTTATTTACATGCCTTGGTTT
Organism: Peromyscus californicus insignis; assembly: GCF_007827085.1. Lineage (NCBI taxonomy): Eukaryota > Metazoa > Chordata > Mammalia > Rodentia > Cricetidae > Peromyscus > Peromyscus californicus. Next base: position 59,817,049 of record NW_026294424.1, on the reverse strand, counting down.
CCTCAACTGGAAATGGAGTACCCGACATATTATTGAGAGGATTAATGAATTAGTGCATACCAACCACCCCCTTTGCAACTCAATATTTCAATAAATAGTAGCTACTGTTTGGACTACTATTTTGGTAATTTTAATGACAGTTTTCCAAAATGCTTTTGTATTTAAATAACCCTTAAACAAGTCCCTCACTTCATGTACACAGCCCTCACAAATGGGCCCAAGCTCCCCATCACCTGCCCATCTCGATAGATGTGAAACTCTCCATCTGCCGACAGAAAATGAAGGCTGCTACTCTCCATCTGCAGACAGAAAATGAAGGCTGCCAATGAGAAGGGAAGAGTGTCACACAGGAAATCAAACCGAAGTGCCAGCTGCAGACACTCAACAGACTGTAAGCAAATAGGAGATCACAAGCAAAGAATTCTGGCTCTTCGTAAGCCTTGCCCTACTGCAGCTCCCAAGCAGCAAAGGAGCAAACCCATCTGATCCCACCTCACAAATCTGCTGTTCCTGTTAGAAGTCAGTGGGCTCCCAGCCCTGGGGCAGGCCTCAGGGAGCCCCTGCTGACCTCAGTGAATCTGAGATTAGTCTTGGGTGGCTTTATGCTGTTACCCCAAGAGCTTGGTCCTTGTGGAGCAACAGTAGCACAGGAAGATTGCTCATCATTTTCACGATGAGGAAACGTGTCTGTGTCATGGTAACAATCATTGAAACCCATCAGAAAAGCATGTGCCGCCCCTCAGAACCATGAATTCTTCTTACTTCTTCTAGTTCTTCCAGAGTGTTGGCCCTCTCTTGTACAGAAGGCCGGGAGGTTTGGGCTTTTGGGGTTTATTGTTTTTGTTTTGAGACAGGCTTTTTTTCAGTTTTGTTCGTTTGCAGGTTTATTTTTTGGATCTTCTTGACAGAGTTTCCCCAAGTTACCCAGGCTAGGCTTAAATTCCTTACATAGCCCATGCCTCAAACTTGTGGTCCTCCTGCCTCAGTCTCCTCAGTAGCTGGGATTACAGGCCTACACCCGGTCTAACAGTTGCACATATTTCTGAACAAATATTTCACCTCACACTACTTTGTATTATACTTTTGTAAATACTTATTGTAAGTTATTTATAAGTTTACAAGTTAAATGTTGTTATAAATTAAATGCTTAATCATTTTCTTTTCCCTTCCTCTCATTTCATTTATTAGAGGCAATTTGATTTGAATTCAACACTGAGCACCAGCTAGACACGGCCCAGACCCCTTCCTCCTGACCAGACTGGCCCTGAAGAAAAGTTCTGGGAGGCAGAGGAGAGGACCAGCCTTCCCTGTGGCCTGCTGTAGAAATATAATGTAGCATCTGCACTGACTGGGGATTTTAGATGCAAGCCCACCACGGGGAACGCAAAAAGTTCACTCTGTGGGAAAAAAGTGAAAGTCTTAATTACTCAGGCCTCTGTGACGTTCCCACCTGTGTCTTCTACCAGTGGCTACCATGATTCATTGATGAATCCTTCTGTCTTTGACTAGAGTTGAAGAGGGAGCTGTGCTTTTTAGATTCACCTTGGAAATGTTTTCAGAGCTTCATGCTCTCACTGCTTAGATGCTGAACAATGATCCAAACAAAGGAAAAAACATATAAATATAAAAAGGAATCTAAGAACCAGTTCTGGAAATAATAAGGACAGATGTTCATCACATTATCAACGAGAACCTGAATAAGCAAGATTGTCCAGCAAAAACCAAATGTTGTTATGTGTCTTAGTCAAAGCTTCTGTTGCTGCAACAAAACACCATGACCAAAAAGCAAGCTGGGGAGGAGAGGGTTTATCTGGGTTACATTTCCAGATCATACTTCATCACTGGAGGAAGTTAGAACAGGAGCTCAAGCAGGGCAGGAACCTGGAGGCAGGAGCTGATGCAGAGGCCATGGAGGGGTGCTGCTTACTGACTTGCTCTCCATGGCTTGCTCAGTCTGCTTTCCTATAGAACCCAGGACCACCAGGCCAGGGGTGGCCCCACCCACCATAGCCTGGGCCCTCCCCCATTGATCACTAATTGAGAAAATGCCTTACAGCTGGATCTCATGGAGGCATTTCTGATGACTCTAGCTTGTGTCAAGTAGACACACAAAACCAGCTAGTACATTATGATACATATTAAAGAGGATATTTGTAACCATTACAATCACTTTTACAAACATCAGAAAAGAGCATTTAGGGCCAGTGAGATGGGTCAGCAGGTAAAGCCCTTGCCACACAATCCTGAAGACCTGAGTTCTATCCCTGGAATCCATGTAAAGGTGGAAGGAGGGAACTGACCTCACAAAGTTGTCCTCTGACTTCTGAGTGCACACACACACACACACACACACACAAAAAAAAAAAAAAATTAAATGGGGGCTGGAGAGATGGCTCAGAGGTTAAGAGCACTGACTGCTCTTCCAGAGGTCCTGAGTTCAATTCCCAGCAACCACATGGTGGCTCACAACCATCTGTGATGAAATCTGGTGCCCTCTTCTGGCCTGCTGTCATACATGCTGTATACATAATAAATAAATAAATCTTAAAAAAAAAAAAAAAAAATTAAATGTATTATTTAATATTCATTACAAAAGTAAAGACAATTGCATCTAATAAATTAATATTCACAATTTTAATTATTTACTATTAAAAATCAAACACTTTATGTGCGCAAAAATATGAAGCAAAACATTAATCGCTGGCTCAGGGGGTTTGTTTTATCCTGATCACAGCACATGCTATTAACCACAGACCCGTGGTATACATTAGCTCATCCTGTATTTCTGTGGTTTGTGTCCTTTGGCCTATATTTCTCCCTTTCCTCCACCCCATCCATGGCAACACTGCTTTATTCTCCGTCTCTATAAATCTCACTCCCCCCCCCCCCCTTAGCTCCACACATCATTGAGATGGTACAGTGTTTTTCTTTCTGGTCTGTTTCATTTAGCCTAATGGCTCCAGGCTCACCCGCGTTGTGGCAAAGGGCTCCTCTTTTTAGAACACTGCATAATATTCCGTTACATATTTACAACTTTCTTTTTCCGTGTCTCCATCTCCATTCGCTGACAGACACTTAGATTGTTTCCATATGTTAGCCCGCTGCAGTGAGATGGGAATGCAGATGTCTTCGCAGAGTGGTGATCTCATTAACTTTGGGAATATGCCCAGAAGAAAGAGGGACGGCTGGGTCCGATGGGAATCATATTTTAAGTTTCTTTAGATGCCTACAACTGTTTTTCCTAATAACTGGCCAGATCTACAGTCCCACAAATGGTGTCCAAGGGCTTCCTTTTCCCTCCCCCTCTCCAACCCTTGGTATTCCTTGCTCCTTTGAAGCAGTAGGGGAGGCATTATTTGACTTGGTTTGGGGGACAGGTTCTCACTCTGTAGCTCAGGCTGCCTGGAACTCCGGGTCCTCCTGCCTCGGCTCCCCAAGTGCCGGATTACAGGTGTGCCCCACCTATAATCCACCACACCCAGTCTCCTGGTATTTTTGTATCACTCAATGTCTTCCCCTGCAATCACTTACTGCTTTCATAATCATAAATAAGTGAAGGGGCCAGTGGCTCAGAACCACAAATCTGTGCTTTGCGTTTCTTGTCCTTGTTTCTGGAGAGAGGAAAGAAGAAGTGAGAAAGGACGAACGGGAAAGGAAAGGGGCCAGAGAGGAGGCAGTGAATGCTGAGAAAGGCAGAGGGGGGATGAGCAGGACATTTAGTGCGCTGCGCAAGCTCCCCCAGTGAGCACACAGGGCCCTCGCCTCCCTCAGATCACATTCTAAAATTGCTGTGGGGTTTCCACAGATGAATCTGGGGAGACACAGGATTCTACCCCTAACATCCATCTAGATTGATGAGATACTCTGAAGCTCGGACCAGATTTCTTCAGACAACCTTTAGCTGCTTTTCTGACGAGGTTACATGTAGACTGTCCCCCACCATTATGATAACATGCCCTAGCCCTGTGGCCTGGAGGGATTTGCCAAAGGGTCCAAGACAGCCTCGGGGAGCTAAACCCTGGGCGCTAGGGGTGTAGCTGGCAGAGTGCTTGCCTAGCATGCATGAAGGCCTGGGTTTGATCCCCAATACCTCATAAACCGGATGTGGTAGTACATGCCTATAAACCAGCCCTCCGGAGGTGAAGGTAGGAGGACCAAAGGTTCAAGGCTATCCTTGGCTATGCAGTGAGTTTGAGGCAAGCCTGGGCTACATGAGACCCTACCTCCTGAAATAGAGGAAGGGGACAATAAGTGACTCAGTGAGGTGAGTATTTGTCACGAAAGCCTAACACCCAGGACCCCACGGTGGAAGGAGAGAGGAGGCTTCTGAACAGTCGCCTCACCTCCAGACCCGGCACTGCCCTCTGGCCTGTGGACACCCTTAGTCCACGTTACCTACCTGCCATTGACCTCGGCAGACCTCTCGTCCTCTTTTTAAAGTCGTGAGTATTGGCCTGTGGACACCCTTAGTCCACGTTACCTACCTGCCATTGACCTCTGCAGACCTCTCGTCCTCTTTTTAAAGTCGTGAGTAGTTGCCATTGATTGTTTCACAGAATAGCAGTGGATGCATCTTCTGGCCTTTGGTGTGTTCGTTTACTTAATACTAATGCACCCTGCAACGTCCTCAAGTGAACTGGCCCAGATCTACAGGAGAGTCTGCATCCAGAGACAATCACCAAGTGTCCTGTTTCACATTCTTCAGGGACCAGCAACATTCCAGCAAGCATGCGGCATTGAGTTGCCCTCTTCTGGAAGCTGGAAAGGTCAGTCCCCATCATTGCAGAATGAAACAGAAACTGTGTGACCATATCAGAAAAAACAATTCTGTCACCTTCTCTCATCCTCTTCCAGCTACCATGTTGTAGGGAACTCTGGCTACACTGGGTACTCAGGTATGGGAGTCCTGGAAGGTGGCTTGGGCTAAGGTCTTGGGCCAACAGCTACACTTACTGATATGTGACTCTTCGGGTAATTCTAGAGCCTGCCCCAAGTCCTCAGTTTTCATCTTCCCACCATTGAGAACAGATGAATTACTCCCACTGTGCTTACAGTCTCATGTGTCTTATCCAAATTCCAGACACACAGAATCTATGAACGTATAAAATTTTTATTTTATGACAGTGGGTTATTGGGAACTTTATTATATGGCAATAGATAACTGGAACAAAATTAGTTCATGCTTTCAAGTGACTGTACAGTATCACCTAATCGAGGATGCCCCTTGTTCTCGATTCTCGCTACTGAGAACATCAATTATTGCAATACACATCCTTGAAGATAAATGACTTAAGGGGCTAGAGAGCTCAGTCAACAGTAAAGAGGGCTGGGGACTGGGATCCAAACTCAGGTCTCCCCCCCACACACACACACCCGACATGGTTTCTCTGTGTAACAGCTCTGGCTGTCCTGGAACTCACTCTGTCAACCAGGCTGCCCTCAAACTCAGAGATCCACCTGCCTCTGCCTCCCAAGTGCTGGGATTAAAGGCATGCTCCACCACTGCCTGATTCCAAACTCAGGTCTTAATTGTTACACAGCAGTCCCCTAGAATGTTTTTTCTTAAATCCTTTCCAATAACTCTACCTCTTGGATTTTGCTGAGAAATTCTGTAACTTTTACTTCCAGATTTTCCTTAAGTCTCAATTATCTTAAGAGTTTTTATTTAACATGTATCCTGCATATTTCCAGTCATAGCATCATCATCCGTGTGTAATACCTTGCATATAATATGTGTGTATTTATATGTGTGTGTGTGTTTATATGTATGTACGTATGTGTGGTGGTTTGAAAGAAAATGGCCCCCAAAGGGAGTGGCATTATTAGGAGGCGTGTCTTTGTTGGAATGGGTGTGGCTTTGTTGAAGGAAGTGTGTCACTATGAGGGTGGATTTTGGGGTCTGGTATATGCTCAAGCCACACCCAGTGTATCAGACCACTTCCTGCTGCTTGCAAGTCAAGATGTAGGGCACTCAGCCACTTCTCCAGCACCATGTCTGCCTGCATAGCACCCTGTCACACCATGATGATAATGGACTGAACCTCTGAAACTATAAGCCACTACAACGAAATGTTTTCCTTTGTAAGAGTTGCCATGGTCATGGTGTCTCTTCACAGCAACAGAAACCCTAACAGTATGTACACACACACACACACACACACACACACACACACTAATCCTGTCTCATTACTTACCCATCCTTTGCCTTTGGACTTCTCTCCTTTCTTTAAATCTCTTTTCTCATAATTTGCCTTTTAGTCAGAGACTTTTCATCCTTTCTGCACACAGGCAAGTGTGCAGGCCTGTCCTTAGAATCTTTACATTTCTGTCATTCACACTGGCAGGTGAATGATGCTTCACTGAGTGTGGTGGTTTGAAAGAAAATGGCCCCCAAAGAAAGCGGCACTATTAGAAGGTGTGGCCTTGTTGGGGTAGGTGTGGCCTTGTTGGAGGAAGTGTGTCACTATGGAGGTGGGCTTTGAGACTACTATATGCTCAAGATATCACCCAGTGTCTCAGACCACTTCCTGTTGCGAGTCAAGACGTAAGAACTCTCAACTCCTTCTCCAGCACCATGTCGGCCTGCATGCTGCCTTGCTTCCCGCCATGACCACAGTAAACTGAACCTCTGCACTGTAAGCGAGCACCACAGTTAAATGTTCTCCTTTATAAGAGTTGTCGTGGTCATGGTGTCCCTCACTGGGACACCGAGAAAGACTCCGAGTCACTTCCTGGCTCTCTTAGTTGTATAGCTATGGCCCAACTATTTCACGTCCTTTTTTTTCTCCTATCTGGAAACATGAAGATTTTCTCTGACATGCAGGAATTTTGCCAAACGTTTACATGTATACTCTTCTCCCACAACTTGCCTACAATTGAATGAACACTTACAACCTGCAAGTGCAAGGTTTTATTCAACTCAGAAAACATGCTTCTGTCTGGCTTTTCCCTTATTCTCCCTGGAACAGCTGTAGGTCTTAGACCTCAGGGCCTGCCCTCCTTCCCTTTGCTAGCATCAACTACAGCCTCAAATGAAGACTGAAAGGGAGATGATGCTTTGCCTGAAAATACTGCATCTTCCCAGACACTAGCCCTGTTAGCTGGTATCTGATATTATAAAGCAGCCTGGAATGAAATAAAATAAAATGCAGACAATTTAGCCTGGTTCTAGCATGTGTATATTGAAATGTCTCACTTTGCACTTTATAAATATGTACACTCACCATGTACCTATTAAAAATAAAATGTATTTAGCCAGGTAGTGGTGGTGCACAGTTTTAATCCCAGCACTTGGGAGGCAGAGGCAGGTGGATCTCTGAGTTAGAGGCCAGGCTGGTCTAAAGAGTGAGTTCCAGGACATCCAGGGTTACACAGGAAAACCCTGTCTTAAAAAAAAATAATAAATAGACAGAATTTATTTCAGAAAAAATACAAATGATTTTTTTACATTTGTAAAAAAAATATACATCTACTAATTGTACCCGCTTTTTGGAATGTATATAGCTTTAAAAACTATGTACACCATTTACAAAATAACTATTCAGGCAATGAAATTAGAATAACCTCCCTCCTCTGACCCACTCAGCCGTCCCCCAAGGTTACTACTTAAAGTCTTCAGAATTTTTTCATGTGTAACAAAAACAAGAATTGTCGCTGTGGAAGTGTTCAGTTTCCTTCCTCCTCTGACACTTGTACCCTGCTCACTTCCTGTCTATAGCACCACCTCCCTGCTGGCTTATCATCAGACAGGGGAAATGCAAAGGGAGGAGCGCAAGAAGGAGTTAAAGACCTCAGTAGAGAAGGTTTGGAACCCCAAGACCTGGAATTATGCACCCCAGAGGTGAAGAATGCAAAGGAAAAGGCAGAGATGTCAGAGCTTGGTGAAATGTGGAAAGAGAAACTTTGGGGTATCTACAAGAGAGGAGAAAGTGTGAGAAAAGAAGGCTGTGGGAACTCAACGAAGGATTCCGTCTTCTGTCTGTACCTGTTGTTACACAGAGCCCAAGGGTTCATGTAAGGCCACCAAGGAGCCCAGATAATGATCAAGGGACTCTGTAAAGGATTGTTTTAATTAAGTGTGTGTGTCCATATCTGCGTGTGCATAGCACATGAGTGTAGGAGTCTGTGGAGGCCAGAGCACCAGATTCCGCTGGAGTTAGACTTAACAGGAATTGTGAGCTGCTTGACTTGGGTGCTGGGAACCAAACTCAGGTCCTCTCAAATCAGTATGCCCTCTTACTCCTCAACCACCTCTCCAGCCAAATTACACTCTATTCTATTCACTTTATGTGTGTGTTCACACTGTATACACCACACACACACACACACACACACACACACACACACACACACACACACACACACACAGTATGTATTTATAGAAGTATACAAGATGACCTAGCAACATATTTTCTGTTTTTTAAAGATTTATTTTAACAGTTTTAAATATGTGTAGATGTGTGTATGCATGTGGATGTATACATGAGCGTAGGTGCCTGCAGAAGCCAGAGGTATTATATTTCCTGGAGCTGAAGTCACACACAGCTGTGAGCCGCCTGATGTGGGTGCTGGGACTTGAGCTCTGTCTGGTTCTCTGGAAGAATAGCAAATGTTCTTAACCACTGAGCCACCTCTCCAGACCCCTGCTCCCATATTTCCTGTCTTAAAAACGGGATTACATTGTGAGTAGTCTTTTGTATCTTGCTTAATTTTTTTTTTGCATGTGCATATGTGTTGGCACGTGTGTGTACTTACACACTTGGAGGTCCTTGCACTTTATTTATTGAGATGGGGTCTCCTACTGAGCCTGGGTTTGCCTTGGAGATCCACTGTTTCTGAAATTACAGGTAGCTGCCCTGCTGCCCAGCCTTTCTATGAGTTCTGGAGGACTGGATTTTTGTCTTCATGCTTGCACGGTAAGGGCTTTACACACTGAGCCATTTCCCCAGCCTGGCTTCTATTCCCCTCAAAAATACAGATTTGAGCTGTTTACTTCCCCCCCAAAAAAGAATCTGAGTTAGCTTAAATAAAATCAAAGGCTTGTTGACTTCGGACTCCAAGGATAGGAACCAAGACATAAAAAAGTCAAGGGAGAAACTATATGCAGAAATGTTAGCTAATATTTCCATAATATAATACAAAATTAATAAGGTACTTTAAAAATGGATTCCTAAGTGCTAACTGTTGGGAATTATTTTTAAGGAAAATAAATTAATTTTGCCCAAGAAATTTTGCCCAAGAAAAAACAGATCAGGGCTGAGTGGGTGAAAATACTTGCTGCCTAAGTCTGATCCCCGGGACCCACAAAAAGTCATTCGTGGTGGCTCGCACCTGTAACCCCAGCACCCGTGCTTGAGATGGGAAGTGGAGATGGGAAAACTTCACAGCAGCTCAATGACAGTGGGCTAGCCTGGGATAAGTAGCACAGCAGCAGAAGATAGCCCTGATCCCAAAAGACAGGCGAGAACCCACACCCAAAAGTTGTCCTCTGGTCCCCACATGTGTGCTGAGGAATGTCCCACACACTAACAATAAATGAAATGAAATCTAGAACAAAACTGCCCCTGAGCCTAAAAAGCTACTGAGTTCTTCTTGCTATGCAAACTCAACCACTTCCAAATCTTAGCAAGAGACTAAGGGAGTCGACATGAACCTTCAATTTTTCTCTGTAGTAAAACGGCAGCACTACAAATTAGTGCATCATCTTTTAAATTGTGTGCATGTGTAACTGTGCACGCGTGTGTGTGTGTGTGTGTGTGCCTGTGTGCATGTGTGTGTGTGTGTGTGTGCCTGTGTGCATGTGTGTGCATGTGTGTGAGATGTGGAGGAAAGAGTGGCTCATGTGTAAAGGTCAGAGGATACTTAGTGGAGTCGGATCTCCCCTTCCACCTTTAAGTGGGTTCCAGAAATCAAACTCAGACTACCAGGTTTGCATTATGGGCCAGCAAGCGTCTCCATGCACTGAGCCATCCCACCAGCTCTATTTAAAGTGTATTTTACTGATTTTTCATAAATTTGGATGGGAAAATAAGCAGGGAAGAAGGAACTTCAAACAGTGAAGTCCCACTCAAAGTGACTCAGAAAGACCCGGGGCACATCCATTTCTCACGATCCTTTCAGTTTCTCCAGTCGCTCTATCCATCTCCTCCCTCCAGTGAAGACAAAACAGCGGAGTAAAGAATGATCCCAACAAATCCTTCCTCCGAGCGTCACGGCATTGAGTCAGACCCTATCAGTGTGAAATATGGGGACCGTACGAATAAAGAAAACATTTTTTAATTCACCCATCCTCCCAGCAGGCTTTCGGTCTTGCACTGGACCACACTGCCTGTCACCTTCCTGGATAATGTGTATGGAGCGGATGACCCAGAAGTCTGGTATTAGTTCTCTGACCTTCTCTACCCTGACGACAGCCATCTCTGTGATATGCCACAAGTCAAAACTCTGAGATTCTCTCCTTCCTCTTTCCTTCAGACTCTGCCTTTCTGAAGCTGTTCTTTGTCTTCAGGACTCAATTCCACTTCCCTGTATCCCACTTGATGCCTCGGCCAGCCTGTTTCAACCAGCCAGCCACTTCACCCTTAGACATAGAGCACCCTGAATTGCTCCTGTTACTAGAAATGTGGGGGAATCCCTTGTTCAGCAGATGATACCACGGGAATGGAGTCCCTTCCCGGGGTTTATTAAAAATAATTTAAGAATGGACTCAAATGGAAGCTCGAGCTTGAGGAGACTTTTATTAGCACTCAGGAGGAAACTCCCAGAGCAATAAACTGTAAATCTCAGCAGCTTCCCATAGGAGAGTGGAGGAGGGGGGTCAAAGCCATGCCATTTTAAGTCAGCATGGAGGTCAGCTGCATGGTGGACCAGCAACAGTATGGTGGGAGAGAGACTTTAAAGGAAGCCCAGAGCATTTAAGGAAATCATGCTTTAAACAGCTAGAAGGGAACGTGGGCTTTCCTGGGCAATTCAGAAAAGCAGGCTGGCTTATAAAGCTGTTACATCCATGGGTCCTGATAGGGTTTGTTTGCTCTGCCAGTTAAAGTGAGGGCAAACTGCAGGAGAAATCTTGAGACACAGCGGAGTCAGCCTGGAAAGAAAGCCTTTCGTTAGCACAGCAAGGCATGTAAAGACCATCTGCAAGGCAGGTACTCCAGGAGCCGAAGTCCAAGGGGACTGAGAGACAGGGAAACTAATAGCCCACAACGTTAGGGCAAACATGCTCTGATCTGGCTTTGAACTTCTTAAGTTCATTCAAAAGGATTGGAGTGGCTAATGATAGGAACAAAAGCTTGCCTAGGCCTTTGTTTTAAGCTACCAGGTTTTTGTCTCAGGTCAGGAGGTGAACCAGGAGGAGTGATGAATACGCTAAATAGGCTGGGTGTGGTGGCGAGTATACAAATGTGTATAATATAACAGTTAATGCATGTGTACATCAAATCATGAAGTTTATGCCTTGTAGTAGGACAGGCACATAGGGTCGAGGATATTGGCTCAAACTAGTTGCCAAGGCATGCACATAACATACTTCCTTATGAGCCAACCTGGAGTCTGCCTGTGGCTTAGCAACAGGAGCTGTCAGAGTTCCTGATTGTGCCCAGCCAATGGGGGACAACCACATAATGCCACCAGATTGTGACATAGACTGGGTGCTGGGAGTAGGGTGTATAAGGCCTTCCCTGTTATTAAATAAAGGAGTTTGTTGTTTGCCTTCAACTGACTCCTGGTGTCTGGGCCATTGATGCTGCACCTTCTCACCCCCTCCCCCGAGGGAGCTGTTAGGATCCAGCAACAATGAATGCCTTAGGCACATTTTTGTCATTACCTTAATAAAACTGAAGACTTAAAAATGTGAGAGGGGCTGGAGAGATGGCTCAATGGGTAAGAATGTTTGTTATGCAAGCATGAAGGCCTAAGTTTGCATTCCCAGGACCCATGCCAGCCAAGCATGGGTATGCACGCATGTCAGGAGGGTTAGTGGCCTAAAGGCCCCAGCTGGACTGAGAAAGTTGGGCCAGGAAACATGACTCGAGTGATAACACCTCCAGGCTGTTAGGATCCAGGAAGCTTCTGGTAAGATCAACATGCCAACCTCTGCACCTTGAAACTGCAAGGGAACAGACCAGCAGGCGGAATCTTCCATGCCCAAAGTTCCCCTTTCTGCCCTATAAACCCCCCAAGCCTCCTCTGCCCTTCACTGTTCTGATTAAAGGACCAACTGCTTCTAAAGAGGTTGGTCTCCTCTTTTATTTCCATGTTCAATCCTGATCTAACACTGCCTATAACCCAAGCCCTGGGGGCAGAGATAGGGGAATCTTAGGAATTTTCTGACCAGCCAGCCTAGCTAAAACAGTGAGCTTCAGGGTCAAGGAGACTCTGTCTCAAAAAGAAAGGTGGAAAGTAACAAAGGAAGACACTCCTCCTCCGGCTTTTGCACGCATCTGCGTGTGTACACACATACGCTGATGGGAGTTTTGAACTTGGAAGTGGACAGAGCTGGATGACGTCAAGAAACGAGTAGAAGTCTTAAGACTAGTCAGGGAAACTCATGAGGCCAGTAAGTCATGTTAACAGCATGTCTTTGAGTCCTGGTTTTCCCTTAACTGCAAGTTTTTTTTGTTTTTTTTTTTTGTTTTTGTTTTTGTTTTTTGTTTTTTTTTTTGTTTTTCGAGACAGGGTTTCTCTGTGTAGCTTTGCGCCTTTCCTGGAACTCGCTTTGGAGACCAAGCTGGCCTCGAACTCACAGAGATCCGCCTGGCTCTGCCTCCCGAGTGCTGGGATTAAAGGCGTGCGCCACCACCGCCCGGCAACAAGTTTTAACAACTTAAGACCAATGCTGAAATGCGCCAAGCAGGCTTTGAGCCTGCCTGCCTGCCTCAGTTTGAACCCTGGTCCCATCACTTCTTAGACAAGGTGCTAACCTTTGTGCCTCAGTTCCTCCCCGCTTCCCGCACTCCGCACTCCATAAGGTACTGCACGTACACATTAAGAGGGTACAGAAGCCAGGACTTGGTAGGAGCCAAGGATGAAGTCTTTGGTGGGCACTGTTCCTCTTAAGTGTCTTGCAAGTTGACTTAAAATGCAGGGCCCAGGGGCTGGAGAGATGGCTCAGAGGTTAAGAGCACCGACTGCTCTTCCAGAGGTCCTGAGTTCAATTCTCAGCAACCGCATGGTGGCTTACAACCATCTGTAATGAGATCTGGCGCCCTCTTCTGTATACATAATAAATAAATAAACATCTTTTTAAAAAATGCAGGGCCCGATCTCTGTGAGTTCGAGGCCAGCCTGGTCTCCAAAGCGAGTACCAGGAAAGGCGCAAAGCTACACAGAGAAACCCTGTCTCGAAAAACCAAAAAAAAAAAAAAAAAAAAAAAAATGCAGGGCCCAATCTGAGGGTAGAAATCTGCATTTTGAACAAAACAGTCTATAGTTCTTGTGTATACAGCTTGAGAACAATTACTCTGAGGAAAAGTAATTTTAGTTTTTTTTTTTGTTTTGGTTTGGTTTTTTGTTTTAGTTTTTTAAGACAAAGTTTCTCTGTTAACAGCCCTGGCTGGCCTCGAACTCAAAGATCCTCCTGCATCTGCTTCTCAAGTGCTGGGACTAAAGGCGTGCACCACCACCGCCCAGTGTTCTATTTTTTTTTTCCTCCCTCCCTGCTCCAGTGTTCTATTTTTTAAAAGACTTTTTTGAGTCCTACTCTTTTTACACTAAAAATCAGAGTAAATTTTATGACTCTTCCTAATATACCTATTTTTGTTTTATCAAATAATACTGTGTATCATCTGCTGCTGAATAAAATGATGCTACTGGGGGGGGGGCAGGAATGTTAAATACATCCTGGAGCTAGGTCGCTTCCTTGAATATTTTTGCTGAAGACCTTAAATTCCTGAATGAGCTTGAATTCCTGATTCTTCTGCCTCCACTCTTCCCACCCCCACCCCCCAATGCCGAGACTGCCAGTGTGCACCTCCCCCAGCTCCCTGGCATACTCCTGGATATCCCAGTTGCCATGATTAATCCTCATTGTCAACTTGATTGCAATCACCCCGGAAAAACCACTTCTGGGAATGGCTGTGAGGGTGTCAAGGTTCAACGGGGTGGGGGTGGGGGGCTAAAGATTCACCTTAACTGTGGGTCACCCCTTCCCATGTTCTGAGGTCCTGACTGAATAAAAAGGAGTATGTTGGACACCAGCATTCATCCGCCTCTGCTTCTTCACTGTGGATGCGGTGACCAGCGGCCGCACCCCCAATGCCACACCTGGGAGTCAGAACCGCTCCCCTTTCCCCCTTTGCCAGCTTTGGCACAAGCTGATCTTAGAGTTGTGGGCTCAAGGATTTCCCCCAAGACCTCCCAAGTGCCTGGGACTAAAGAGACATACAACTGCCCCCCAGTCGGTCTTATTTCTAGTGTATGGGTTGACAAGTCTTACCATGTAGCAAATAGGGACACTGTCCTCCTCCTGCTCCACGTCTAGTAAGCTTTCTGTACTGCAGGGCTGGATAGTCTCCCGGACCATGCTTGCAGATGCAATTCTCTATGCAGGACAGACCTCCTGAGGTCTGGATGTAAGGTACAGGGCACCTATCCATTGCTACTGCTCACTCTGCTGAGAAGTCACGTAGGAGATATCTGGGTTTTCTAACAGTTACTCTGGGGAGGCTGAGGAACAGCTGTGGTGGTGATGCCTTAACAGCCTCCTTCCTGTTGTCTCTTCTTTAAATTTGGCAGAGGTGGTAGTTACTAGGCAGGTCAATTCTGCAGTGTTCAAGATCTCATTCCCAGAGATAAGCCTGTAGTCCACTTCTTTAAATAGTCCACTAACTTAAAAGATAATAAAGTTTTCAGTGGGACATAGTGGAACGTATCTGCAGTTCCCATATATGAAGGCTGAAATGGGAGGGGAACGTCTGGGCTACCTAGTAAGACCATGTCTCCTAAGACAGGACAAACCAAAACCAACAAAAATCCCATCACGACCAAAAAATGTCTGTACATTTTTAAATGTATTCAAAAGTAGACATTATAGACAATGCCCATGCTATCTTCAACAGTTACTTATGCCCAAACTGATTTTGTTTTTGAGACAGGATCTCCCTCTATAGCTCAGGGTAACTCCAAATTCATGATCCTCCTGTCTCTCTGCCTCTTAAGTGCTAGAATTATAGTGAATGCCACATCAGCCTGTGTTCAATCTTGGTTCGTAAGTATCCCCGCCCCCCCCTCTTCTCCATTCCCTCACCTCTGCCTGGGAACCAAATCCAATTCATGCTAGGCAAGCGCTCTACCACTGGGCCATAGCATAGCCCAGTTATCTGCCCACCACCTATTTTGAAACAAACCCCAACCGAATCATTTTTAGCACGCATGTTTAAAGCAGTACTCTTTCAAAAGTTCAGTGTAATTATGCATCCACTCAGTGTTCACACTGTTAATCGTCTTTTATTGTAGTACAACTTGCTTTGTTTTGCCAAGCCAGTACCCAAATAAAGCCCACAGATTACAAGCAGTTTACACATTTCAAGCCTTAATGTCTAAATCCTCCCTTAATCTGGGTGTTACTCTTTCTGAAATTGCTTTGTACCCACTCTGTATTTTGGTGGCTGTGCCCGATGGTTTGGTAGTTTGTACTTCAGTCTTCTGTAATTCCCATAAGTTGCTGGGTACAAAAGCTTCATTAGGCTTCATTCTCCAGGATGAAGGTGAGATCTGCATCAGCCTCTGCCAGGTAGCTAACGATGGCATTAGCAGTCTGGGGGAGGAAAGTGGGTTCGTTGCTTTCTGACTAGCGTGGGTTATGTGACTTCAGGCCACCAAAGAGGAAAACCTCTGCTCATGGCCAAGACAATATTCCTTGCAGCCTTCTGGGGTAGGAAGACAAAAGCATCTCGTTTATTCTCATCCCTTCAAGGATGAAGTCCTTTAGAGTGCTAGTTTTACAGGGTGTCTCTTATTGGTCCCAAGTGTTCTGGGCTTTGTCTCTGGTCTCATGCCCCAAACTCAAACTGAGTTGCGATCAGAGGCCCCGTTTGCAAAGGGTGCTTTCCCTGGGTTTGGCATAACCCTAACAACTTGTCAACTATGCGATGGTCAGTGTTAATACTTTCACTCAGAATTTGTGGTTTTCTCAACCCCCACAATGCATCAGTCCAAGTATGTACAAAACACTCACATACTTCATTAGACAGGTCACACTGGTGTAGCAAGCAATCCCAGATTAGCCTTAAGTGTCCTTCAAGGAGCACGAAGTGAAAGCCATGTCATTTAGTCCTTTCCTAAAGAACACAAGGCTACAGTCCCCAAAGGTCCCCTCATGCTGCGAGCAGGACTTGTTCCCACAGTTAAAGACTATGAATACGTTTTGTTTTCTTTAGAGGGCATCCTACATTTCTCAGATTTTTTTTTTTAAATATGGACACTTTAGAATGTCATTCTGATAGAACTTCACTAGTTAGATCACTGATAGAAATGCAAGATACACCCCTGAAGATGCATTCAAAAGCAAACGGGTTTCTTGGACACGTTTACAAGAATGCTGCTGGGATGCCATGCGGAAGAACGTGTATTGAGTGCTTGCTACCTTCCACTGGCACTCTACCAGCTTCTTGCTCGCACTGCAGCTGTCCCTGCCCCTGACAGAAGACAGACCACCAATGGGTCACGGCCAGTCACTGTTCTATCCCTTAGGTAGTGAACATGCCTATACTGTGACACCAGTAATTTCAAAGAAATGGGATTTCGTTAGCTATTAAAACTACATGATTTCTAACAAATGAAAGAAGCTGGGGTTACTGTGAGAACTCTAGAACCTCAGCAGAGACAAGGTACAAAGTCTGTGAGCTCACCCAAAGACTAAGATGTGGACTTCCAAATGTTTCAACCCTTTTCTTGCAGGCTGGTCCTCAGAGACAGGCAGAGTCCTGTCTCCTAGCCTGTTTGACTTGTTGTAAATCACAGCACTAAATACTGAGCTCTTGGACATGGATGTAGTAACAAGGGAGGCATAAGGTAATATGCAAATGGACTAACGAAGCATTATCACAAGAAATAACCTACAGGCCTCATCAAGTTGTCAAATCAAAAGTGATCCTGTTAGCAGTTAAATTATGAACCTGAAATCCATTTCCTCGGCCATATTGACTATCAAAACACGTAACATAGTGGGGTTTCTTTATTACTCTTTAGTATTTAGAAATTATCAGACACCTGCTAAAGGAATACATTAAGACCTAATTTCTACATATTTATATATCATAGTAAAAATGGTAAGGCAGAGACTGCTATTCATTCCCCTCACATCCATTTTCTTTCTTTCAAGAGAACACTCAAAACTTAAATACAGGGCCATCTGAAGCAGGCAACTTTGCAGCCTTTCTTGTAGGTACATGTGACACCATAGCTACATTTTGGCTAATCAGACGTAAACAGAAATGTCCTACAGCAACTCCCAGAAGTACTTCTCATAGTGCTGCCACTACCTACTGCCACCTTCCTGTCCTTCTTCCAACAAAAAGAAGTCGTTTGTGGTGATATTTTAATTGTGCTGAAATGTGATTTTATTTGTATGTTAACAAATAAAGTTTGTCTGGAGATCAGAGGTCATATCGAGCCAGGAATAGAAGTCAGGTGGTGGTAGCCCACGCCCACAATGCCGATCACATGGCAGGCAGAGTCTCTGTGTGGTCAAGGACACAGCCAAGAGTGGTGACCCTTGAGTCTTTAATCCCAGTACCAACCATAGAGACCTGGAGGTCTGTATAGATAGGCAGTGACGAGGGAGTCAAGTTTAGAGTAAATGAGAAGGCAGAAGAGAAAGGCAATAAAAAAAGTCACACAGTAAGAAGGTCTCTCTCTCAGGGGAAGGACACCAGTGAGTGGTAAGCTAAAGGTAGTCGTGGCTATTGCTCTGATCTCTTAGGCTTTAACTCTGTATTTGGCTCTGTGTTTCTGATTTAATAAGACTGTTTAGAATTTCGTCTACAGTCATTAGAGGCCTGGGTATAGCAGGAAACTAAAAGGACCTTAAATCCTCCAAAAAGAGCATTCACATCAATCCTAGATCTTTATCTCTGTCACCTAATATCAAGAGAGAAATAAATCATTATGTTTTAGCCATAGTACTTGGTGCCCCCTAAATACTGGCTTTCTTTGGATAAAGGACAAAGGCAACTTTATAAATGGGAGATTTTCAAACATGCTAACCAGCCACCCCTGCCATTTTGTTTTTTGTTTGTTTGTTTTAATTGTTCTTATTTGAGACGGAGTCTCACTACAGCTCCGTCTGTTCTGGAACGAGCTATAGACCAGGCTAACCTTAGACTCATTGAGATCCACCTACCTGTGCTACATCCTGAGTGCTGGATTAAAGGTGTGCACCACCTCACCCAGCTCATCTCTCCCTTTTTAAGGTCATCTGTAGCCTTACACACTAGGGATCAGATAATCTAGGTTGGAGTTGTACCAGTTAACTTTTCTGGTCCTGTATGTCTCTATCCATTGAATTGGGGTAGCACTATCCATGTAAGAAGATCCCTTAGAGAGTCACAGTAAATAAATGTGAAAGCATTAGGCAATATAAATCACTATACACATACTAACTGGTAAGAATATAAGCTACCTGTGGGAGGAAGCTGTCTTAACACTGCATCTTTAGTAACAAGTGCTCAATAGACATTCGTTGAATAAATACTTTAACATCTTCGATAATTAACAAATTATTCTGCTTTTTTGAGGGATAAATGGTAAGTCCTAATTTTGATGTCAGTCAGACACAGCAAGGATGTGAAGAGAGAAGGCCAGAGGTGAACCCACTCACAAAAGCAACACAAGCTGGCACAGTTGTGCAGCAGTGGAAACTTGATGACACTGTTCCCAGAGAACCACAAAGACACAGGCAACAATATCCTTTAAGATTTAAGCCACTAAACCTACCACATCAAATGAAGGATTTCCTCACACTGAACTGTGACTAGAGCATTTTATTAAATTAAGTGTGTAATTTGCAAATGGTTTCATAAGAAATTTTAAAAGCAATGTTATAAACATTTTCAATAAAAAAGTACAGAGTTGACAGCAAAAAATCACGTTTTTATAGTACAAATAAAAACATTTGCTTCTGATATACTGTCCGAGCAGCTTATAGTCTATTCTTCAACTGCTAGCTGCAATGTGGCACGTTACTGAGACGTCTCAGGGTAAACAACAACAACAACAACAGTAACAACAGGTTCATCACTGACGGCGGAAGTCAACTGTGAGGACACAATGGAGGAACTGAGGTCATGAGGCGTCAGGACACAGATGTTCTAGCCCTGCTTCTCTAGTCCCTTCTGTGAAGAGGCATCAAGTAATACTGTAAACTTAAATTACACCTTAAAAATGAGCACCAGTAACATACATTCTACATCGACTTACTTTTCCTTTTAAATGGCACTTGGTTTTGGCCACACAGACATTTAAATCTGTTTTCTTTACAAGTAATTAAAAATAAGTAACATTTAAGCACAGCACAGAGCATTATCAAATGTCACCTCATTGCACTACAGAAAAGCACTTGGAAAAAACAGCACACGTTATTTTTGTCTGTTTCATACGTTTTCTTGAGAGCAGTTAAAACATTGTCAGAACAATTTCTTGAATTTCCAGCTCAGAAATAACTAACCTTGTCATTACATATGTCCTTCTAAAGCAAACAGAACACCTGAATTTAAAGAGAAAAAGACCAAAACAAAGGTCAGGAAACCACCCAAAAGAATGGGAAGCTTTTCTTCTCCTATGTTAGAATACAAATCATTTCAGCCAGTTTCCACCATTTAATGTGGATGATACTGAAAAACAACAGGAGAGTAAGTAGTGTGGGAATACTAATCAACAGAAGAAAACTTCAACTCGAAAATAACAGCAATATATGAACAGCTAATAAAGGTCAGAAGAATCAGGAAATGGGCTGAAAATGGTCGTGAGGGCCCTGGCCCTGCTGCACACTTTGTGGTGTTCCTATCAATTCTCTTTTTTTCACTGGGTTGATACCAATAACAGACTATTAGATGTATATAACTGCTACTGAGATCTTCTAATATTTTGGAAGAAATGCTATACTTTTAAAATGCATTAAAATACTAGGCTTACAAAGAGTTCCTCTAACCTGGATCATTTCTAAACCATCTTTACTCTGACATACAAAATTTAGAAGTGGGCAAAAGAAAAATACCTGATAATCCCCAAAGTATCTCTACCTCTGGCTGGGACATGAGATTTAGAGATTGGCAAAAGAAAGATCAGAGAATGTTCTTTCATAATTGTAACTGCTTAAACAATACCAGATAGTAGGGTGGGAAGGCATTTGGGGACTATAAATATATATAATGTTCAAACTTTGTGTATGTATACATAGTATAGATAATAACGAAGGACTACAAAGCCAGCATGGCTAAGCACACCTATAATCTCAACTAAGGAGGGAAGGCGGAAGGATGGCGAGTTTGTGGCCAGCTTGGTTCAAGGTCTCCATTAGGTCACTCCATCACACAGAAGTGCCAGCAGACTTCTCAGAATCAGGCCGGGCACAGCAATAAAGCAGCTGCCTTCCCTTGCCCTCCAAGCACGGAGCACCACATTGGACTTCTTTTCATTGTTCCCTTATTAATAATAATCACAGTAATATAAGAAGTCTAAGTACTCAAATGTGATTTTTTTTTAAAAGGTGAGAAAACATACAACACAGAAAATGAGTGTGCAGCTGTACACACTCCATAATTCCAGGTTTAGTATTGTTTCTCATTGTTTAAATCATACTACCTTGGAAACAGGAATACGCTTACTTCATTAACTACTGATTGTGGGTTTTGTACTTAGTTGTACAAGGGAACTGCTTTATTTTTAATATATATATAACACTTCTGAGCATTACCAAAAGCAGTGTGAGACACTACTGCAATTTTTAAAACGAATTATCACAAGTCTAAAAATATAACTACTTGAGTATCAGTAATCACTAACCATTTGCAGGTAATAAACATAGATATTTTGTTTTTATGGCAATAAAATCCAATGGTAGGCTCGTATTTGAAAAGCATGATTCCTCAGATGTATGAGCGTGGTTCTGAGTGTCATTCCCATTAGCTTCTCTGCTCTCTGGGGGCTCATTCTGTCTGTCAGTACCCTTTCAGTGCAGGGCAATGCCGCCTCGTTCTTGATGAAGGTGATTTTGTAAGCTAAAGAAAAAGCAACATAATTGTCTGTAAACACTGTATATGTTGAAAATACTCTGTATATCCAAAGTTAGATGTATTTTACCTACAGTCTGGTTATAGAAAAGTTACACTTCACCAAACTAAGTCTGTATAAAGGAAGTCAGAATTTACATACGATCAGGACACTGGCCCAAGAGAAGTCAGTGAGACTTTTCTTTCACAAAGTTGGCTCCTTTTCAAAATAAAGGTAAAAAAATCTTTCTAATTACAAGGGTTTCTTTTACAGTTATACCAAAAACAGTTTTTACACTGAAGTCAATAGGATTTTTGACTCACATAGCTTAGAAATGATGTCTCAAGTATAAAACAGGCCATTTAGCACTGTCTGGAGCCACTCACAGACAGTTCCACAAGCAGCCCTGTGACCATGTCTCCTTCTCTGAAAGGTTTCCTATCTATGGAAGCTAAGAGACCTTAAGTTAGTCTCGAGCCAACTCTCCTCCCAGCAAACGCACAGCACAGAACAGCACAGATGGAAGGGATCGAGATCAGAGACACAGGAAAGTTGCCCATCTATCTGCACGACACGCAACACCAAGTGACTCTGTGACAGGCTTCAAAAACACAAGGAACCCGTGTTCTGCTCATCACCATCCTCCTTCACCACTCCGGGACAGTCCTTCAGGGCCGGGAACCAGGGTTCAAAGCATGCTGCCCCTTGCAGACAGCTGCAAGACTTTTCTAAATGGGAAACAGGTAATACAAAGGCAGTGGATTTGTTGTTGCTGTTTTGGGTTTTTTTCCTAAAAAACGAACTAGAGCACTTAAGACTTTTAAACTGCAGGTGGTAACTTGTTTTTTAGACATTTTGTAATCAATAAAAATTCCTTTTAATGTTTTAACAAGTAAAAGACTGGCATTTGATCCAGTAAAAAAAACTTTCCTTGAATTCTGAAAAACACTTTCCTTGTTTTATATTCCTAATAAAAAACACATTTGAGAGTAGAATTGACAGAATTACTGCAGAAAAAAACCAATTTCAGTCTGTAAACCTTCACGCCTCTAAGTCAAGGGCTTCTAAATTTCACTTTAGCATGACCTTCAAGCACCCTGGCTTAATTTCAGAGAACCTGTAGAAATGAGAAAAAGAGTTATTGAAAATGTACACATTTCAAACTACTTAAGAAACATATCTTGTAATCAATTCAAATGACCTATACTTAATATTTATTACTAACATTGCATCCTTTATTAAGGTTCAGGACCAATATCTACGTTTTCAAACCCCCTGATTTATTGTCAAAGCAAATACAGCCCTAAAGCTGCAAGTTCCTCCTAGATCACCAGTCAATATAATTTACAATTTTTCAAAACTTCTCAAGCCTGAATTTGACCTTCATGAAGAAGAGTCTGCTATATGAAAGATAAGATGGTGTATTACATTGTTTCTGTACATCAAGAAAGCACCATGGAGAAACCTCTGACGTAGCAGACAGGTCTCATTCATCTGGCCACGCAAGGCTTGAAGCTGTCCTGTGTCAATTTCAACAGGCACATCAGGAGCTAAGACGGCCCATTCCATGACAAAGCTGTAAGCTACCCAACCCAACTGTAAAACCAGTCCCGAGAGGCTTCTAACTTTCACTCACAAAGGCAGTACAAAAGTAATGCTGCTATTTTCCCAAAGGAATCAAGTAATATCTCACTGCATGGCATATACACAAGTGCTACACTAACTGAAACTGGAAGCCTGGGAGGATGAGGAGAGACTGAAGGATTGGTATTCTCGAAGAATCTATTCAGCAACAAAGCTTTATTCCCGGAATTTCCCCTATCAGTTTCTATTACTGACTACAGTGGAAAGGATGATTGGCATCTGTCAACAAATCATTAATGCACTTAACTTATGAGGACATAAAATTTATTTAGGACTTCTGCTAAAGTTGAAACACATCCAAATTATAACTCTTTCAGCCAAAGGTCCACAGATACACTCTGTCTTTCAAAATGAACCATTTCTCCCCTAAGACAGAGTTTCTCTGTGTAGTTTTGGAACCCGTCCTGGATCTCGCTCTGTAGCCCAGGCTGGCCTCGAGCTCACAGAGATCCGCCTGGCTCTGCCTCCTGAGTGCTGGGATTAAAGGTGTGCGCCACCACTACCCAGCTCAAAATGAGCAAATCTTAAGACTCTCTCATGTATCTAGTTCTGCGGGGTAGCTCATTACAAAGGAATACAAGGAGATCTCATTTTTATAATTTTACATTTATGATAGAAAGTCTTAGCAGATCAGCACTGACAAAAGCCATAGTTTCCTTTGATTTCTCATTTACCAGACAACAAAACCTACCAAGAAAAGTTATCCTTTACCCACCGAGAGGTGGCTGAAATGGGATGGCAGGACTGCAGTAGCTGAGTCTCCACTCACCTGAAGCTGTGGCTGGTGAGGTATTTAATGACAGCTGGCTTGATGCGAGCAACTCCTCCCTGGCTGTGGTTTCCTCTCCCCGTAATCACGGAAAGATAGGGCTTACCGCCGTTCTGCTTAAAGTCTATTAGAATAGGAACAGGGACAGTTAAAAGTCATTTCCGACATCTCAACACAAAGTCTACTCAAAAGCATATGAAATGACTTTCATGGTGTTTTAGAGATTTAAACAATTAAAATTTAGATTCCCCTAAAGGGAAACGTTGTTTTGAAAGCACACAGAGCCTCAAAGCAATTTATCCACTGAGAGACTTAAGGACTAGGCCTAGCAGCACAGGCTTGGTAGCAGGCTGAGAGACAAGGACGCAGACTTGGAGTCAGCCAGGGTTACAAGGTGAGCTTGAAGTCAGTATGTAGGGAGACTGCACCAGGAACGGAAATAATAAGGCTCAAGTTAGGAGACCAATTTCCCTTCTCTACAAGTTTAAAATTACACACAGCTCCTGGTATTTATCACCTTTGAAACAACTGTTTAATTTAGTATTAAACACATCCCAGACTGCTAATAATTTTAAACTACAAATGCTCAAATGATTTTCAAAAAGGACTTCTCTAAAAAATTCTAACAAGCCAGGCAGTAGTGCACACCTTTAACTCTACCACCTGGGAGGTAGAGGCAAGCAGATCTCTGTAAGTTCAAAGCCAGCCTGATCTACCTAGTGAGTTCCAGGTCACCCAGAGCTACATAGAGAAACTCTGTCTCAAAAATGAAAAATAAAAAAACAAAAAGCCCTCAATTTTCATCTTATTAATCACAGTTCCCCAATTACCTGAAACGTGGTTATGGAGTGATTTTTTTTTTTAAATTGGAGTTGAAATAACATTTCATTCAGCTGATTTACTTGTTTTGTTGTTGTTTTGTTTTGTTTTGTTTTTTTCATATAGGGTCTTACTCTGCAGCCCCCCGACTGGCCTTAAACTCATAGTGATTCTGCTATCTCACCCTACCAAGTGCTGAGATTGATATATTTGTTTGTTTTATTTTTGAGACAGGGTCTTACTATATAGCCCTGGCTGTCCTGGAACTCACTCTGTAGACCAGGCATCCTCAAACTCAGAGATCCACCTGCCTCTGCCTTCTGAGTGCTGGGATTAAAGGTGTGGCCACTGTGCCAGTCTGATGTATGTTTTGGGCAGCTATAAATCCAAAGGTTTTCCTTCATTTTTCTTTATTTCTACTTCTTAAAAATAGCTACATATCCTAGATTTTCAGTCTTTATTTTGCTGATTGTATCTTCGTAATAACACTGAACTTGTCCCTCTATCCCCTGTGAATCCCTATTACTAACTGCATCCAAACTCTTGACTCTCCCGTTTATCTGAGGGCAGAAATACTTCACAGGGGCGTATGCACTTCACTCCCACGGCACACAGGACCCAGACATCTCTAGTCATCCTCAGCTGTGAGAGTGCTTTTATGTTAGGACTAAAACTAGTGCAAGGATACCCCCAGATTCCTCCCCTCCCCCAAACACTTCTATTCAGCACTCCTGCCATCTGGTGGTAAGCGGAAGACAGCTACCACAAGCATACACACGATGGCTTTGGCTTCAGAAAACCATTTGCACCTTGGGTCTGAACAAATGCTACCCTGGGCAAGTTACTGAATTCTTTTTTTCTATAAATTTTTATTAATATAAAGTTCACATAGCATAATATTCTCCATTTTAAAAATTTACAGTTCAGCTGAGCCTGGTGATGAAAGTCTTACTCACAGTTACTTGGGAGGCTGAGGCAGGATACTCTCAAGTACAAGGTCAACCTGGAGTACACCAGCCTGGGCAACTTAGTGACATCTTGTCTCAAAACAAAAAATCCTTACTATTTAGTAGTGTTGGCTGTTTTGGCGCCACAGCTACACAATCAACACTTGCTCTCAGCACTCCCTCCTCCCAAAAAGAACCATGTGCCTGTCAGCACTTACTTCATATCACCAGTTCCAGCCCCAGCAATCACTATCTACTTTCTGTCTCTAAGGACATTTCACATAAATGCCACTTTCTGTAGTGGCCTTCTTCTAAATATAGCGTTCTTGCAAGTCCATCCATGTATGAGAACTCCATCTTCATGGACAAGTAAAACCCCATTAATTAGATCTACTACATTCTGCCTGCCTGCACGCACGCACGTATGCACGCGCACACACACCCAGGGACAAACAGGGTTGAACCTAGAAGGCATTCCGCTAAGTGGAATTAGCCAGACTGAAAGAAAAGATTACATGATGTCACATGTGGAATCTGAAAGGTGAAACTCATCGAAAGACAGTAAAGTGGTAAAGACAGTAAAATAGAATGATGTGGTCAAGGCATCCATTTTCAGCTGTGGGATGAAGTTCTGAGATCTAAAGCACAGCATGGCAGCTGTCAACACTGCTGCACTGTGTAAGTGGTAAGTCCTTCCTACAGTGCAGGCCGCTTTCCTCTAAAAAGTAACTCCTCACCCATGCATTGTCTTAGTCACTTTTCCACTGCTGCACAGAAACACTGTAACCATGGCAACTTATGGAAGGATGTTTATTGAGAGCTTACAGTTCCAGAAGGTTACAGTCAGTCCATGACCATCCTGACAGGTAGCACAGACACAGTGCTGAGCAGTAGCCTGGAGCTTA
Organism: Peromyscus californicus insignis; assembly: GCF_007827085.1. Lineage (NCBI taxonomy): Eukaryota > Metazoa > Chordata > Mammalia > Rodentia > Cricetidae > Peromyscus > Peromyscus californicus. Next base: position 59,790,758 of record NW_026294424.1, on the reverse strand, counting down.
TATCATTATCCAACAGTATGAGGCAGAGAGCTAACTAGGAATGGTCGGGGCTTCTGAAACCTCAAAGCCCTCCCACAGACACATCTCCTCCAACAAGGCCACACCTCCTAATCCTTCCCAAACAGTTCCACCAACTGGAGACTCAACTACATAAGCGTATAGGGGTCATTCTCATCCAAATCATCACATCCATAAACTCACTAGTTCACCAAGTTATCCTGCAGTGGTGTCAGCTTTTCTGTCATGGATTCTTTATCTGGACTGAGCATTTGTTTCTATCTCCCAGTATCACACAACATCATCTCCTGACACCAAGAGTCTAGCTTTTAAAAGTACTGAGGTACTGAACTGGAGAGATGGCTCAGCAGTTACAAGCAATCACTGCTCTTACAGAGGACCCAAGTTCGGCTCCACACACAGAGGCTCACAATCATCCATAATTCTAACTCAAGGGGATCCAGTGTCCCCTTCTGACCAGGCAAACAAATAGTACATAGATATTCATGCAAGCAAAATATTCATACACATATAATAAATTTAAAAAATTTTAAGTACTGGGGTAATAAGATCTGTAAAAACAATTTCAGATAATTTTTAAAAAAAATTATAACTTGCCAGGCGGTGGTAGCGCACGCCTTTAATCCCAGCACTCGGGAGGCAGAGCCAGGCGGATCTCTTTGAGTTCGAGGCCAGCCTGGGCTACCAAGTGAGTTCCAGGAAAGGTGCAAAGCTACACAGAGAAACCCTGCCTCGAAAAACAAAACAAAAAAAAAATTATAACTTGATGGGCATGGTGGCACACACCTTTAATCCCAGCACTCGGGAGGCAGAGTCAGACTGATCTCTGTGAGTTCTAGGCCAGCCTGGTCTCCATGGCGAGTTCCAGGAAAGGCGCAAAGCTACACAGAGAAACCCTGTCTCGAGAGAAAAAAAAAAAAAAAAAGTAAGAAAAAACAAACTATTTCATATTATAGCAAAGTATTTAGGATAATCAACTAAAACATGCTCTACCTGACTAGATCCCACAGAGAAAGAGGAAAGACACAGCTATGTAAGACAGTATGGCCTGTGTGCTAGACAAAATGTCACTACTGATGTTCAGGGTCGTCAAAATAAGAGAGTAATGGCTAGAGAGGAGAATGAATCTACCCTCAAGAGTTATACCTGCAGAGGTATTTAGAATTAAATCACCACAACATCTACAACTTATTTTCAAGTGGTTCAGCAAAAAAGCAACTTTTCAGGGGCTGGGGAGATAACTGTTTTAAAGTACCGGTACTGCCAAGTGTGGTGCATATACCTTTTGATCCTAGCATTCCATTCAGAGGCAGAGACAAGTGGATCTCTGTGAGTTTGAGGACAGCCTGGTCTATATAGAGTGTCCAGGACAGCCAGGGATAGACAGAGAAACTCTGTCTCAAAAAAAAAGCTTTGGGGCTGGAGAAATGGTTTAGCAGTACTGGCTGCTTTTCCAGAGGACCTGGGTTCAATTCCCAGCACCCGCATGGCAGCTCACAACTGTCTGCAACTCCAGTTCCAGATATCATATACATGCAGGCAAACACCAATGCACATAAAATATATAAATCTTTAAAAAATAAAACACAGTCCTGTCACACAAACACAAAGACCTGAACTCAATACCCAGCATCCATGTAAAGCTCAGGAGTGGTGCCTGACTGTCACGTCAGCACTGGGAAGATGAACAGGAGGGACCCTAGGTTTGCTGGTCAGTCAGTCCATCAAGTCAACAAGGTCCAGGTTCAGTAAGAGACCCCCCCATCAAAACATAAGGCAGAGGAAACAAAAAGGAGTCTCATATACTGAACAGAGAGGAACGTGCATATATAGTATGTGCATATACAGTGAAGACAGTATTATTACTGTTTGTTTGTTTTCAAGACAGGGTTTCTCTGTGTAGCTTTGGCACCTGTCCTGGAACTCACTCTGTAGCCCAGGCTGGCCTCAAACTCACAGAGATCCACCTGCCTCTGCCTCCCGAGTGCTGGGATTAAAGGCGTGCGCCACCAGTGAAGATATTTTTAATGGGCAGGAAGGATATAGAATAGACTTTATGACGTTGCTTTCCATTAGAGAAGAAAGGAAGAGAGAGATTGGAGATAAGTGTAATGGGAAGCATTTTAAAACTGAGAAACAGTAAAATGTCTGCACTTTTGTTACTGGATTCACTGGTCCATGGGCATTTTTTATATTATTCTTTAACCTCTTCAACATAGTTGCAATGTTTCAGAATAAGCAGATGAATTTTCAACCTTACATATCAGCCCTATTTCATCACAAGTGGTATGAACTGAATTGGTAAATGTATATATAAGAATGATAAGGCAGGGCATCTTTATAATTCCAAACTTCTCCAGTCAGAACAAACAGATGACCTCCAGCATCAGTGTCTGAGATTACGAAAACAGGTTGACCTTTCTATGGAACACTACCAATTGATGATGAAAATGAAGCAAGACGTTATACCAACAAGACACTTAACGCATGTGAAATGCATGACACTGAATGAAGTCTAGAAAAAGCTCCAGCTGAAGGTCCTGGGAAGATGCAGAATTTAGGAGACTGCAGGTGTGACCTTTCTTACTGACCATGTGACTAGGTACCAGCAGGAGGAAGAGCAAGGACACACTGCAGGCACCTAGGAAGTCTGCCTTGGGAGCAGTTCTGCAAACCTCCTGTCACCTTACTTACTTTTGTATCTGAGCAAACACCTACTGGAGACAATATTCTAGGCAAGTCGCTTTTGTAAGTCACAGAGGACTCCCACATGACACAGTACCTCATTCTTTAACAGACAGAACAAAGAGATACAAATAATTCCAGTAAGGAAATCTTAATGTCACACCCATGAAAATCCTTTGAAGAATGACTCACAGGAAGGTCTACAAATGAGGCAGACAGGCTCAGTCTGCACAGGCAGGCAGAGTCTGCATTTGGCAAGGTCATCAATATCAAGGTCATCAGCACACTCCTACCTTCCGTTTTCTGCTGTAAAACAGTCGTCAAATGCTCTATAGCTTCATCCACATGCAGCCCATGGAGGTCGAGGACGTTCTGTGGCAGCAGAGAGGCGTTGACTTTCTCGAAGATCTCCACGGCAGCCAGGTGATTGGCCTCTTTCATCTTCTGCTCGTGGAGACTGCCCTTTAACCACAAGACAACACAGCGGCCACTTTCAATAGTCGCCACCTAGTCCAGTGGTCCCCAGCCGTCCCTGTGCTGCGGCCCTTTACTATAGCGCCTCACCCCGTCATAAATGTATTTCTTTGCTACCTCAGAACCGTAATTCTGCTACTGTCAGGAGTCATAATGTAAATATCTGATATGCAGGAGATCTGATATGCAGGCTCCATTTGCGACCCACAGGTTGAGAGCTACTGACAATCAAGAAGCAAAAGTGCCCTAAATAAAAGCCAGAACACTACATCTAACATCTTGATGTAACAAGCTAAAAGACAAGGATGAACCAAACTTTGGGAAATTTCAGTAACTAAATAATACTGTTCTTAAACTACTCAATCATAGTTTGTAAAGTAAAAATAAAAAATTCGCCGGGCGGTGGTGGCGCACGCCTTTAATCCCAGCACTTGGGAGGCAGAGCCAGGCGGATCTCTGTGAGTTCGAGGCCAGCCTGGTCTCCAAAGCGAGTTCCAGGAAAGGCGCAAAGCTACACAGAGAAACCCTGTCTCGAAAAACCAAAAAAAAAAAAAAAAAAAAAAAAAAAAATTCTTTAACAAAAATCATAAAAGGAAACAATAATATTTGGCTCAAGAACCAACTGGTTTAATGCTTGATTAATACAAGTGTATTCTTTGATAATCCTGGGCCTCAGCTTGACGATCTCTTCAAGCATCTTCTCTAGTTACCCACCCCAAGGGCTGTTGTTGGGTCTCCTAGAGCTGTACTGTTGGACACTTCTGTTAGTAACCAAAGAGTGAGCGTGTGGGGTCACAAAAATGAAAAGGGTACTTCTTTTTTTTTTTTTTTTTTTTTTTTTGGTTTTTCGAGATAGGGTTTCTCTGTGTAGCTTTGCGCCTTTCCTGGAACTCACTTGGTAGTCCAGGCTGGCCTCGAACTCAAAGAGATCCGCCTGGCTCTGCCTCCCGAGTGCTGGGATTAAAGGTGTGCGCCACCACCGCCCAGCGAAAAGGGTACTTCTTACATTACCATGCACAATGAGCCCAGCAAGAAATTTTATTCTCTTGAGAAATAGTAATAAACTTTTCTTCTTTGTGAACATAAAAGTGATGCTTGGAGGCTCAGTGGTTAGGAACACCTGCTGTGCAAGCTTCCGACTTGAGTTCATGTCAATGTAAAAAGCGGGGCATACCTGTATGTGCCTTAACCCCAGCATGAGGGGAAGAGACAGGTAGACCCCGGAAGCTGAAAGGGTGAGCTTCAGGTTTAGTATTTCCTCACTGCCTGCCTTACGGAAGTAAATGGGAAGTGACAGTGGAGGATACCCGCTATATTCTTCTGGCCTGAGTGCACAAGGACATGCACTCCCACACTCCTGTGCATGTGCCAAATACACACACAAAACACCACACACACACACACACACACGTAAATGAATAAAGCACCTTATTAAAAATCCAAACATTATAGACAATGTAAGACTCCAGTCTAAGACAAACTTTTCTGCTTTCTTTCCTCCAGGAAATTTTTTTTTTTTTTTTTTTTTTTTTTGGTTTTTCGAGACAGGGTTTCTCTGTGTAGCTTTGCGCCTTTCCTGGAACTCACTTGGTAGCCCAGGCTGGCCTCGAACTCACAGAGATCCGCCTGGCTCTGCCTCCCGAGTGCTGGGATTAAAGGCGTGCGCCACCACCGCCAGCCAGGCTTCCTCCAGGAAACTTCTATCCGCTCAGACATGCTACTGAACAATAGACTACTCAGGGGACCACTAGGTGATTTGATTTACTCTAAAGGAAAATACATCCAAGACACTGTAATTCGTGAACTACACACACACAGAAGCAGTGACGGCCGAGAAAGCAGCCGAAGTCCTCACAGTCATGGGACTCTCTCAGACTGGGCCACTCTCTATGTCACCTACATAATCTCTAAATTCCTCCCCAAACAATCATTAAGCCAAAACTCAAAGTAAGCATCATGTACTTCAGACTACTTAAATTGATAAACAAACTGTGATCAGTCCCCACTTCACCTGCTGAGCGTAGAAGGTGGCCACATTCTTCTTGCCCATGCGGTAGGCCTCCTTGGCCTTGCTGTAGCACTCCATCCTCTTCTGCTGGTGCAGGAACGCCTCTGCCCTATAGTCATCATACTCAGGGTACTCAAAATCCTGGAAAGACGCGTCACCTGTGGGATCATCACTCTCTCTTGATTTCTTTGCCTAGAAGAACACAGCATGTAATACACAGAAAAAGATTGAAAAATGGATGTCTTACCACCAGAAAACGCATATACAAACCAGTCTGTGAGCCAGGGTGGTGGCATGTGCCTGTAATCCTGGTACTTAGCTAGAAAGAAAAGCAGGAAGATCAGACAATCAGATGTGTTGAGGGTGGTATGATCATAAACAGAAAGGACAATCAGGACAGCCTTGGCTACACAGTAACTGGAAGCCAGTCTGGACATACAAGACTAAACAAAAGGAAAAATCAGTCAGGAATGGTGCTGCATGCAGACCTTTAATCTTGGGAGGCAAAGACAGTCAAATCTCTGAGTTCAAAGCCAACACAATCCAACTTGGTCTACAGAGAGTTTCAAGACAGCCAGGACTACACGGAGAAACACTGTCTCAAAAAAAAAAAAAAAAAAAACATACACACACACACACACACACACACACACACACACACCCAGAAAAAGAAAAGAAAAAGCCAACGAAATAGATGCATCTCTTTCTTCTCAGAAGAGATTTCCTTGGTGTCTACATTGTAAGTCAAGCACGCACTACCATTCACTTTTTCAAGTTAGTAACACTACCCCTTCCTTAACCACTTTTAGGAGACACTGAAATATTCTTCAAAATCATTAAAATATAATCAGATCATAAATCAAGCCAAAAGATAGAAGGTATGATAGTCAGAGAGCAGTATGAATGTATTCAGCACAGAAATCCAAGTTTTGGTTTGTTGTTAAGCCTATTCAAAAGTTTCACGCCTTGGATAGTGTTGCACACCTATCATCCCAGTACTCAAGGGCAGAGGCAGGTCATTCTTCAAGGTTCAAGGCATATACTCTTGCTTACACAGGGAGTATAAAGCCAGCCAGAGATATATAATGTCTTGCTTTAAACAAACAAACAAAAAGTTTCGTGGTAACAATGAGCATTTTCAACTTATGGTTTTTAAAAGCCAATGAAAAACAAATAGTTAAAAATCAACAGAATACCTCGTGTAGTTATCATGGCTGATAGTAAAAATCATAAATACAAGCCGGGCGGTGGTGGCGCACGCCTTTAATCCCAGCACTCGGGAGGCAGAGCCAGGTGGATCTCTGTGAGTTCGAGGCCAGCCTGGGCTGCCAAGTGAGTTCCAGGACAGGCGCAAAGCTACACAGAGAAACCCTGTCTCGAAAAACCAAAAAAAAAAAAAAAAAAAAAAAAAAAAAAAAAAATCATAAATACACTTATGGGTCAGTTTCAACCTACCATTAGCCACCATGGTCAGTTAGAGAAATTCAGTAACCTTTTAGAATCAACCCTGTCCCTCACAATCCCAGTATCATGGAGGCCAACCAATCTGACTGAGAACAGTATAAGCTACATGGCAAGATTCTCTCTCAGAAACCAAACACAGCAACAAAGTGTGTTTGTGTGTATGCACCCACAGGTATATGTGATATAATTATTATCTAAAACATGTTCTTAGAGAATTCTCTAATGTAAAACAAAAGATAAATGATAATTATGCAAACTGTCCATATGCTTTCCATTAAGTAAGAAAACTGTATTTTTTAGATAATAGTCTCAGACAGTATATCCAAATGTCTTTAGAATATCAAAAGCTAATGTTTAAAAAATGAAATATAGTAATCTCTAAGTCAACCTAGCTTTCATTAATTCTCTTCTTCAAAGTTACTGTTTGCAGAGAACTGCTTGCAAACAGCAATCTATGTCTTAGCTTTATCTTTTTTTTTTTTTTCTTGTTTTGGTTTTTCAAGACATGAATTCTCTGTGTATCCCTGACCATCCTAGAACTCGCTCTGTAGCCCAGGCTGGCCTCTGTCTCACAGAGATCCTCCTGCCTCTGCTTCCTGAGTGCTAGGATTAAAGATGTGTGCCATGCCGGGCGGTGGTGGCGCACGCCTTTAATCCCAGCACTCGGGAGGCAGAGCCAGGCGGATCTCTGTGAGTTCGAGGCCAGCCTGGACTACCAAGTGAGTTCCAGGAAAGGCGCAAAGCTACACAGAGAAACCCTGTCTCGAAAAACCAAAAAAAAAAAAAAAAAAAAGATGTGTGCCACTATTTATCATCTTAACTTCATCTTAATAGGTATGTTTTCAATTAATTTCTTTGATACCTTAAAAGTATTGTAAGTCACACATGTCCTACTACGTAATTTAATAAACATTTTATGTGTATTCAAAACCAAAACCAAACAGAATCATAATTTTCAATACTTTTTTTTTTTTGGTTTTTTCGAGACAGGGTTTCTCTGTGTAGCTTTGCGCCTTTCCTGGAACTCGCTTTGGAGACCAGGCTGGCCTCGAACTCACAAAGATCCGCCCGCCTCTGCCTCCCGAGTGCTGGGATTAAAGGCGTGCGCCACCACCGCCCGGCAATTTTCAATACTTTAAAAAATGCTTTTATTGATATAATTACTTGATTGAGGTTACTTACTAGAATTTAACAAGCTGGAAAATACCATTTTGCTTAGAAATATTACCAAGAATTACATTTATAATATACTCTAATCTTTAATGACACATAGGTTTAAAATCTTAAAAGTCTATCATTTAATTTACAGTAATACTATAAAAATATTATATGTACTATATAATACACATATATCTCTAATTGATAAAAATAAGGGAAGAAAGATTTACAAAAACTGACCTAATACACAAATTAACAGTTGGTTACATAATTTCCTCACTAATACTTTGCTTAGATCCTGAGACTGTAGAGACTTGAAATAATAGACATCACCATGCTCTTCAAAAAACTTAATTATGAGTCAGGCATAGTGGCTGACGTGCCTTTAATCCCAGCACTTGGGGGACAGAGACAGATCTCTGAGTTTGAGGCCAGCCTGGTCTACATAGAGAGTCCAGGCTAGCCAGGGCTACACAGAGAAACCCCTGTCTCGAAAACAAACAAAATGTGCTGTAGAGATGGTTCAATGGTTAAGAGGACTTGATGCTCTCGCAAAGGCCCTGGGGTTTGATTCCTGGCACCCACATGGAGGCTCACCACCTTTTGTAACTAGAAGCCCTGCACATACATGGTGAACAAATATATATATATATATATATATATACACACACACACACACACACACACACACACACACATACACACACACACACACACATACATATACATGCAGGTAGAATACCCAAATACATAAAATAAAAATAAAAAAGCAACAACAAAAAGTTTTAATACTGATACAAGATTAATACGTAAAAATCAATTATATTTCTATCATTTATTATGAGTAATCCAAACATAAATAAAACAATTTCAAGGTAAAATAGAGAAACCACTTAAGAAAAAGTTTGGCACTCAAGGTTAAATGTTTCTGCCCACATATTTAGATTCTGAGATCTAGGGTACAATAAAAACCACAGCTACTCAAGTAGGCCTCACACTTACTGTGTCTACCTAGGAAAGTCTACACATAACCTACAGGAATTTAAATGCTTATCATGGAATCAATATATTCAACAAAAACATATTAAGTATAAATTCATTCTTTGGAGTACACAGATATTCTAAACCAAGTATGTTATTGGTCATTAAACTTTCAACATAGTCAAAAGGGTGAAAAGCAATCACTTAACTATTATACTCAATAAGCAAACTATATTTTATACACATTTATTTGCCAACAGAATAAAAGATCAAATCACTCCGTACCTTTTTCTCTTTTGATTTCTGTGCAGGATGAGAAGTGATGTTCTCATTTTGGTGAACACACTCCTGAGCTACCACTGTTTTCACGGGGTCTCCTTCAAGAACACAGTTTAGAAACTGCACTGTGTGTTCCAGTGAATAGCTGTTTAAACATAACGTTAAGAAAATGAAAGTTCTGTGGCACAAATTCAAGCAATTTCTAAGTGTGGAGATGGCTCAGTGGTTGAGACCCTGGCTGTTTCTGCAGGGAACCCAGGTTTTCCCAACAGTCTGTGACTCTTGGTTCCAAGGGATCTAATGCCCTCTTCTGCCTACTGAGAGCCTCAGACACACATGGGGTGCACATACATACATACATGTAGGCAAACACTCATATACATAAAATAAAAAATAATACTGAAAAAAATTTTAAGTATAAGATAGATTCAAGAATGACCTCTGGGAAATCTCAGGAAAAATAATGAGTAATTGGGTCTCAATTTTTTTTTTTTTTTTGTTAAGATAGGTCTCACAATATAGTCCTGGCTGCTTTGGAACTTGCTACAAAGACCAGGCTGACCTGAACTCACAGACATCTGCCTGTCTCTGTCTCCTTAATGCAGTCAAAAAAACAAAACAAAACAAAACAACTTTTTTTTTTAAATAATACTAAGGATCTGTCTTCCATGTATGGATGTTTCACCTGCCTGTGTGTGTACCACACGCATGCCTGGTACCTGAGGATGCCAGAAGAGGCATCAGGCTTCCTGGAACTGGAGCTGCCGACAACTGTAAGCCCCCATGCGGGTGTTAGTGATCTAACTCTGGTCCTCTGAAGTGCGGCCTCCATGCGGGTGTTAGGGATCTAACTCTGGTCCTCTGAAGTGCGGCCTCCATGCGGGTGTTAGGGATCTAACTCTGGTCCTCTGAAGTGCGGCCTCCATGTGGGTGTTAGGGATCTAACTCTGGTCCTCTGAAGTGCGGCCTCCATGTGGGTGTTAGGGATCTAACTCTGGTCCTCTGAAGTGCGGCCTCCATGTGGGTGATAGGGATCTAACTCTGGTCCTCTGAAGTTCGGCCTCCACTCTGACCCACTCAGCCACCTCTCTAGTCTAAGACTCTGAAGGTTTTTAATCATCATCATCATCATCATCATCATCATCATGGGCAGGTATAACAGCTCAACAGGTAAAGGTTCTTGCTGCCATACCTGATGCCCTGAGTTTGATCCCCAGGATCCACTTGTTGAAAAGGGAAAGCCAGGTCTCACATGTTGTCTTCTGACCTGCACACTTACACCTTACTGACTGCACACATAATAAATAAGTGAACGAACGAACAAGTGAAAAATTCAGGTGTCTGGAAAACACGTTTAACCTAATTGAACACTATACAATGTACACACTCATCAAAACTGTATGACTCATTAATATGCATAATTGTGTGTTACATACCAGTCAAAATTCACTGGGCTGGGGCTGGGGCCCAGCTGGTAGAGGGCTTGTCTAACATGCAGGAAGCCTGGGTTTGATCCCCAGAACTGTATAGAACTGGCCATGATGGCAGATACCTGTAATCCTAGCCCTTGAGGCAAAAAGGTCAGAAGTTCAAGGTCATTCTTAGCTACACAGCAAGTGTAAGGACAGCCTGGGACACGAGACCATTAGTTTATTTTAATAAAACAAGAAAGTGTGGGGTCCTGGGTTCAATCCGTGTAAGTACCAAAGTAGTAGTAGGAGGTAATGCTGATAACTCAATTTCTAATACTTTTAACTATTTATTTTGGAGTCAGGCTATGTAGGCCTTGCTGGTCAAGAACTTGCAGCATGCCTGTAGCCTCCATGCTGAGTTCCTGGCCTTATTTGAGGAATATTAGCTACACTGTTTCTTTTAATTGCATCATCTATATCCCATAAGTCTTTTTGGGATCTATACATAGTTTCAATTTCCTTCCAAAATCCAATGCAGATAAACACCTCCATGTCGATATTTGTACTATAACAAACTCTACTCAACACCATGAGGTTCTGGTTTAAAAAGGGAAGCACAGCACTGTCTACCCCTCCACCCCACGGTAGCTGCCCTGTTAGTTTCTCATGGGAAAAAGGTAACAAAAAAATTAAAGAAAAAAGTAACATGGAATAATACAAAGCTAGAAAATTTCACTTTCTGTATTATATATATTTAATCTAAATTTAATTATTTATATTACATTTAATCAGAAAGATGAACACTAGAGATTGTTTGGGATATACCACCACCAGTGACATCGGAGTGGAAATCCCAGCCAGTCCTTCTAGCACTCACTTGTGATCTTTGAAGATGTCCACCAGGAAATTTTGGTTAATGGCTGGAAATATTTTAAAGAGCTGCTTCTCCTTTAGTTTGGTGGCACAGTCTTTTTCAAACATAAGTGTCTCCCTTTTCTAAAAGGAAACAGAAAAAAAAAATCACCCTTAAGAAGAAATTTATAAGCCAGACAATACTGAACAAAAGCCTAATTATTTTGTTGCAAAAAGACCAATGATTTATAAGCAATCACAGACTTTCCTCACTGATCAAAGACTGAGGTTAGTAATATAAGTATTCTTACACTATTTATTTATATCCCATTTTTGTCAAGTATTTGAGGGAATTCATAAATACATATAATCACATATATACATACACATATACAAACCCAACACAGTCTATTACATGGTTTAACAAGGATGAAGCGACATAGAAAGTCATGAACCACATAACACTGTTTCAGAAAATGAGGAGCCACACATATACTGGTATATGCTGTACCATATAGCCTACCTAGGTGTGCAGTAAGCCCTACTAGGCTGGTGTAAATACACTATGATATTCACACAACAAATCAGCTAATGATGCTTTATTTGGGATATCGTTCATCTTTAATCAATGTAACTGTCTATTAAAAAACGGGATATAAATAAATGAAGTCAAAGATTAGAGAAAATAAAGGCAAGAATACAGGATAAAACCAGCAAGTAAAATTAGTATGTAAGTCCATGCCACAGAATCCTGTACAGTTGCTACAATTAAGTTCTGAGCCCTTAGTGGCCAAAGCAAAGGGGGAGGAAGTGCCTCAGTGTCCATAAATGTAAAACAAACAAGTCACTCAGGAGCAGTCTAGCTTCTCTGGGACTGAAATCCGAGAGAAACGTCTCCCCTGAGTACTCATCAAGGGACAGTGTGTGATGCTGTGAACGTCCTCAAAAACATGTTCTCCTCAATGGGCAGAAACTACAATGTATAAATGTCACAAATTCAGGGGGACCGGAAATCTTAGAACTCCTAATTACTTAAATTTTTTTCACAAATACATTTACTCAAAAATAACAATGTGAGTATTAATATTTTTCACAATCCATAAAGCTACCTATCCAGAACTACTACTCCTGCCAGGCAGAGTTGCATATGGGCAGTCTGGGGTATAAATTGAGATCCTAGTACAAAAAGTTAAAATTTAACTAAATAAGTAAATAAAGTCAAACTGTCAGACTAAATGAACTTTCCTAAAATACAACCTTTTTCTGTCCACCCACCCCCATCTTCGTGACACTTAGTAGCATGCACTGCATGCCCCCTGTGGAATCTCTACCACTTTTAGACAGGCTCTCCACAGTGATCTTCCTGTCTCCACCTCCAAAAGCTCAGGTCGTAGCCCACCCAATTTTTAAAAAACATTTTATGATGGTGTTGGGAGATTTGAACTCAAGTACTCATGCTTGGCAGCAAGTATTCTGACTCCCTGAGCCATCTCCCTAGTCCTTAGAATTCTTTCAAATTCTAAACTAAGATTAGGATAAAGATTCTTAAAGTAGCCAGGCAATAGTGGCACATGCCTTTAATCCCGGCACTTGGGAAGCAGAGGCAGGCAGATCTCTGTGAGTCTGAGGCCAGCCTGGGCTACAAAGTAAGTTCCCGGACAGGCACCAAAACGACATGGAGAAACCTTATCTCGAATAACAATAAAATAAAAAACAAAGAATAAAATATTTCACATATGCTCTATAGCCTGACTTTACACCACTACCCCCAAAACAATCCTCAGTGCTACTGAGTTCCTAGTGACCCAACAGGCCATCACGTTTCTAAACTATGAATTCTAACACGGACAGACTATCAACTCAAGACCTTATCATCCTACAATGCATGTTTGCGCTTTAGTGGTTAGTATATGTGAAGTCTGCTTTTTTCTCTCCTTTGGGACCAATGAAAATGAAACATCAAGAGACTCTCTTACTGAGGCTTCATTTAAAGTATGGATGCTTTTAAAAAGAGTATTCTCTGGACCAAGTTGTCTACTTTCTTTCTTTCTTTTTTTTTTTTTTTTGTTTGTTTGTTTTTTGATACAGGGTTTCTTTGTGTAGCCCTGGCTGTTCTGGAACTCACTCTGTAGCCCAGGTTGGCCTCAAACTCGGAGATCTGCCTGCCTCTGCCTCCTGAGCTCAGGGAGTAAAGGTGTGCACCACCAACCAGCTCTTGTCTTCTATTACTCAATTTGTTTTTTTAAAAAAAAAAAAAAAAAAAGGAAAGGGAAAATTACTGATAGAAAAAAAAAATGCAAGCCAGGAGGTGGTGGCGCATGCCTTTAATCCCAGCACTTGGGAGGCAGAGGCAGGCCCGGTCTACAGAGTGAGTTTCAGGCTCACCAGGGCTACACACAGAGAAACCCTGTCTCGAAAAAACAAAAACAACAACAATACAGCTTACAAACACATACTTAACACAGATGACCTATGTATGTCAGAGTACCAAGCAGCTAGAAGCAAAGCCTCAACCACACGCTATTGAAAACATTTTTCAGTTTTAATATTGGCTTGAGACAAGTTAAGTATGAAGTCAAGACCAGGATGCACAGAATTAAATGAAAATCACATGCTAAACAACACCGCAGTCGGAGACCACGGACTAATATCTGTGCCAACCCATACCAAATCATGTTTCTCTTGTAAGGCGATTTCTTCTGACATTATTTCTCTCAGTGAAACTTTTTTTGTTTGAGTGTTCCATGGATCCAGTGTCTCGGGTGCTGGTAAAGTCTTCAATAATTTTTTGCCTGTTTTCTGAGATGATTTTTGTTCAGAATTATCAAGAACAGCAGTCCCAGCCATCGAAGGATCTATAGGAGTAATAAAGTAGTGTCATGTACTCAGCAATTGATGTACAAATTAAGAATTAGTCACAAGACAAAAGAAACATGGGATTTTAAAATGCTTTTCAGCTTGTAAATATAACACGACTTTGAAACTTCAAAATAACCCTTCACATAACTACAAGGAAGAAACGATAACACAGGACTATTTCAAATGAGCAATGACCTAGTGTAACTACCAATCAGCTCAGCGCTTCCCACTCTCTTCCCTATAACTTTGACCCCACCCACTTCCCTTCCTAACAAGGTGTCAACTAATCAACGCCGTGCTGACGAATACTAACAGACCAGAGGCATGCTGTAAATACGGAGTAAACTATATTGAAAATAAGGGGCAAACCACACAGTTCAAGTGATGGCAGTCAACACCTCTAAGGGGTACAGGCACATTCTGATCTAGTCCTGTCTCCGGGGGAGTGAAGAAATGGCAGCCACTGCAGTCATTTGCATTTATAGAACTACAACATGATCCAGTCACTTCTATCCTCAGCCAGCTTTATCTCTGTTTAAATATTTTTATTCATTCTTTGAAAATTTCATACATTATTTTTGATCATATTCATCTCCCTCTCCCATCTCCTCCCAGACCCACTCCCTATCCCAGATGGACCAAAATGTATGTCTCCCCCACCCCCAGCTGAGGACCGAACCCAGGACCTTGTGCTTGCTAGGCAAGCGCTCTACCACTGAGCTAAATCCCCAACCCCTGTCTTTCATTTTTTAAGCCCATCAATCCTTATGAGGGCTGCCTACACACTCTTAGGTGTGTGGCTAGGTCTGAAATAAAGTGGAGCCCAAGCCTCTTCAGCTGAAGGTCCTTGCCTTGGCTGCAGTGTGGAGTGCATAAAAGAAGTATTATCAATGCTCCTTTACAAGAGGGGGGCCTTCTCACCAGACCTGTCCTGACAGAAATCACTGGAGACGATGTCATCTGGAATCAAGGACCTTCAAGTTGGCAGGATTTACCATAAAAGCAGGTTTACCTTTTACTCTAAGATACTGATAGCAATAAAAATTTGAACAGCCAAGTAATAATCCTACAATGGTATCAAGAAAGTGAACCCAAGTAGTTGTTCTCAATACAGAGTCAAGGCTTCTGAAGAGCACTTTGACAGCATGCATCAGCGCACACTCCACAGCAGTCATGACAAACACAGTGTGCAGTCTCATTTTCCTCTAAGTTTCTCTTCCGCATCAAGAGGCAACGGGATTTTTTTTTTTTTTTGAGAGAACCTTTATTTGTAGCTAGGCATGGTGTGATCCCAGCAATCAAAAGGCTTATGAAGAAAGCATTGTGATTCGAGACCAGCCTTGGCTACAGAATAAGACTTTCTCAATAAATAAACAAACAAAAAGACAAGTTTAAAAAAAGGATTTTTTTCATTTGCAAATCAAAATTCTTGGGGACATGGCTCATGAGTAAAGGTACCCACTGCCAAACCTGACAACCTGAGTTCAAGCCCCAGGATCAACATGGTGGAGACACCTACACTGTCCTCTGAACATATACACCACCTCACTCACACACAAGCGCGCCCGCGCGCACTCACACACGCATGCACACACACACACTTATGTAATTTTAGAAATCGCTGGGTAACATATTTTGTGAAGTACATTTAAAATGAGTTAAGACATGCACACTCAAGCCAGCGATGGTGGAGCACACCTTTAATCCCAGCACTCAGGAGACAGAGGCAGGGGATCTCTGAGTTCCAGGCCAGTCTGGTCTAAAAAGAGTTCCAGGACAGCCAGAGCTACACAGAGAAACCGTCTCGAAAAACCGAAGGGAAAAAAAAAGATGCACACTGCCCGTTTGAACATCAGGACAAAGTGAGAGTCAGAATGCATCCTTTACCTTGACTGCACTTGCCGCAAGACACCTCGGCCTGTCTCTGTCGCTCCTGCACACAAAGGCAGAACAAAGATTGGCAAAGGACGGGGTGCTGGGAACAAAGCTACAAAATTCTATCAGTTCTCTCTAGAAATCAGCTCTTCTTGTGAGTTATAAAGCATTATTAAAATTAAGTGAAACTATGTAAGTGAAATTATTAAGGATAGCTACATTTATACATATTTTCCCAACTTACAAAGTTCTATTTTTTAAGATTTACTTTCATTATTTTTTAAAATTTCATGCATGTGTGTAAGTCTACATGTGGGTATGTGCAAAACACACACAGGAACTAGCTCTTCATATAAGGAAGCTACCAACCATTACAGAGTCTCTCCATTTCTCATGAATCACTTTAGCCAGATTCAGATCTATATGAACCACACAATCTTCAACTGTTAGAGACCCTTGTGAAGGGAAGGAAAAAAAGAGAGAAAATATCATCATTACTCATCATGTATTTGCAGAGAACGCACTCAACTATCATATGCATAAAACTACATTTTGTCATTAGTCACGAACACATTTCTGATTCCTTGAAATGTTTCTATGTTCTATGTCATGGTTTTCATACTTGGCTGCTGCAACATGCAAAGCTTCATAACAATCTATTTCAGTTGTTTGCATCTCCATGCCTTAACAACAGTGCATTCCTTTCCATAAGTGTGTTCTAGGAAATTACTTCCTGCCTTAAATATATCTGAAATAACACCAAAAGACACATAGTTCATGTCTGCAAATGTCAGGTAAAAACTAGAGAAACTTTCAACATATTCATGAATATATTGAGATATAAAATTCTTTGTAAATATTCTCCACTTCAAATTAATTGTTTTACATCCCTTAAAAAGGTGTCATGACAAAAATAAGGTACTATGTAAAATTATGTGACATAAATTACTGACATTCAGCAAACGAAATAATTTGCAACTGAAACAGAAACTTGTATATGCTATTTACACACACACACACACACACACACACACACACACAGAGATAATTTACTTTTTCCTTACCTGAATCAATACCAACTGGGCCAAATAATTCATTAAGTTGGAAAGCCAGCTCAGGGGGTAATGCCAGCTCCAGACAGTCTATGGTCAGAGATTTGGCCATTACTGGTGGGGGATTCAATACCTCGGTTTTATCCTCTTCACTAACTCCAGCTGACAAACTAGTTCCTGGCATTAGAATTTTCTCCATTTCCTGTTTATCTTCATTGATAAATTCTTCCATGTTTCCAAATTTCACATAATCCTTAGGAAGAGTCTCATTTTTCCTTACTTCCAAAGAGCCAGTAAGATAAACTTCTTCATTTAATTCAGGATTTGAAGTGCTTGTTGCAGAGTTTATGATATCAGACAAATTTAAAAAAGAATGAATGTTGCCTCCAGTCTGTGTGGCTACTAGATTTTTCTCCACTTCACTGACATCTTTGAGGACGTTAGATTTTGGAGTAAGTGGAAAAGACCCGTTAAAGCTGTGGGCGCCTGACAAATCAGTCCCAGGGTTAGAAACAATTGCATTATTGCTCTTTACATTGATAGCAGCGTTAGGAAACAGTCTGCTTAGTAATTCAGGGTTTTCAGGATTTGTAGCTCTTATCTCTTCCTGCTTTGAGTTCCCTTTTTCTGTCTCACCAGCAGACTGTGCATTAGTGTTCCTGATACCAGGGTTAAATTCTGACACAAAATTCAAATCTTCTGAAGTTCCTCTGTGGCTAATAATTTCCTTCAAATCCAACCCCATAGAAAATGGCCCAACTTGTGACTCATCATACGATTTGGGGGGATTCTCAACCTCAGTATCCTCACATAATTTAGTCTCGGAATCCAACAAAAGGCTTGTGGCCCAAATAATATCTTTATTACATCTCTCATATAAATCTTTCAGGGCTTCTAAGGAAAATGATCCAAATAGTTTACAAAGGATGTTAAGATTTTCAGACTCATCAGCACTGGTAAGCTCACTTTCTTCAACATATGTACTTTTATCATGCATGACTCTGTATGGAATTGCTTCTTGAACATTTAATTTTGTATTAATAGTGAAATCTTTTGGCTTAAATCCATCTAATTTTCCTGTTAGCACTCTGACAGAATCTGAAACACTGATTTTATTCTTTTCTAGTTTCCACAAGAGAGCAAAATCTTGGGGCTCAGTCTGGGCACATGCGCTTGTATCTATCCCAGAGACAACCCGAGACACTCCGACTGCTAGAGACTGAGGCCCCATGACTCCAGGCGGAGCTACTGCACTACTGGAAAAGGGAAGGGGCAGTGCGTGTTGGCTAGGAACCGTTTTACTCAGGGAAGTCTGAGCTTCATGAGCTGTTTTACTAGGCAGCATTTCAGAACTTCGCAGAGTGGAACCAAGAGACTTCAGTTCTTCAGGGCTTGTGCCCCAATAGGCCTCATGCGTGGGATACAGGGGTATTTCACTCATGTTGCCATTAGTTCCAAATTCTAAGTTGGCTTCATTTAAGCCAGCTTTTGGTATTCTCGACCTGTGCTCTCTCTGAGCTAAAGAAGCAGATGAGGGCCAGTCACCCACAATGCTGAATGAGGTTTGCTCAGTACCTTTGTAAGTATCATGACAGCTACTGGGCACTTCTGAAAGATCATCGATTCCATGTGGAGATCCTCGCTGCTGGATATGATCTGTATTCATAGATACCCTAGCATCTGATACTTTGTGCGACTGAGGGCGATTACATTTTTTGTCACCTTGTACAGATAAACCTTTCTCAGTTTTCCGGTTCCTTTTGGTCCTCTGACTAATTGTCTTATCAACTGGCCAATCACCAACAAAATTTGATGGCTCATGTTTTGGGAACTTTTCCAAAGATGATTTGCTTTTTTGTTTTCCAATGGTCTTTTTCTTTCCCACTGTTCTTTCTTCCAGTATTTCAGGAGGTGGGGGGTTCTCACTCTGAAGGGTCCCAGCACTTGCAAGCTCACCCGATTCTTGATTGTCCTCAGCACAGTAACTACTTGGGGATGCTCCCTCTGCAGGGCTCCAAGCATCTGCTTCAACACGCCCTTTCCATGTCTCTTGCTCTTTCTCACTCTTGTCTGTGGCTTGAACTTTGCTTTCAGAGTGAGGAAAACAGGTGTTTAGGGTTTCCTGCAAGAAGGGGCTGTGTCCACCATGACCGACAACACTCATCTCCTTTCTTCCTCGGCTGGAACTGGCCTGAGGGACGGGGGGAGCACTCTCGGGTAATATCGCTTCTTTGGCCGCTTCAAGTGTCTTCTCCTCCATTAACTCTGAGTGCTTCACAGATGTGGGTAAGACATTTTCTTCCTTTTCAGAGGTAAGAGCTCCATTGTCTCTTGGGCTACAAGACATTTTTTGAAGTGTGATAAGAAAGTCTCTTCACAGTACCATTAATATTGTGATTTAAATTAAAGAAGCATGCAACCAGACAGCATTTAGCATTTATTCTAAATATTCAAAAGTAAATTACACAAAAATTATAAAAGCTGGAATGGGGATATAAGTCAGTAGTACTGCTCAGAGGCAGGGCACCTGCCCAACAAATGTGACCCCAGTCCTTGATTTCAATCCCCAGACTAGTGGAAGAAACAGTTGAAGAGCTAATCTTAACCTTTCCCTAGAATATCAGAACCACAATCCTTTATCGCAGGGCCAGCACCTGGCATTACAAGCAGCACACACAAAGCAAACCTGAGTTGGACAGTCACCTGGGGTGTCGTCAAAGTGCTGTGCTGATTATTACGGGGAAGGTTCTAGATGTGTTCACATGAGAGGACATTACCACACTAGCTTCTTCACACCCACAGCTTAGCATTAGTTTGCAGCATAGAGATCTATCCTATGTCCATCTGTCATTTATGGATTTATTAGAGGAAGCTTCATTGACAGAACTGCTTCTCAACCTGTGGGTCATGACCCCTTTGGGGGGTCAAACCACCTTTTCACGGGGGTCACCTAAGATCATCGAAAAACACAGACATTTATATTGCAATTCATAACAATAGCAAAATTACAGTTATGAAGTAGCAATGAAAATAACTTTATGGTTGGGGAGGTCACCACAATATGAGGAACTGTATTAAAGAGTTGAGCATTAGGAAGGTTGAGAACCACTGATTTACAGGGTCACAAAACCAACGCTGTCAGAACATGAATGAAGCTGTGTGAGCATATTTCTGAGATCTTGTGAAAAATTACCAAGTAAACAAGGCAAGAGTCTTGTAACCTATGTTTCTCCATAACACAGGCTGTTCTTGGAATGTGCGTCAGGCCCTCCCAGGTGTAATAAATAAGAGTGGGTTTACTTCAGATTACCCATAATATTACTATTATTATTCAGATGTTTCCAAGTATAGGTTGTCCTGACTGTGTACAGCCTAAACTCATGTGACCTTGCCCTGGCAACTGTATCCAACTTGAACTAAAGTAAACTTTGCTCACATGACCTGGCTTAGCCCTCAGAACGTCCTCAGAATATCAACCTTCTGACGCCCTGGACAAAGGTGGCTATTGCAGAGACTTTAGTCTCCCCATTTTTAGGCTCCTCTCTCCCAGGTTCACTCCACCAACTAGAGCGGTAATACAACATAATTTGTGTGATTAAGAAAAACTAAAGAAGCTGGGTGTGATGGCATTACAGAAACAGATGATATAAGGAAGCTCTCATTTAAGATGTCATCTGTTGGGCCGGGCGGTGGTGGCGCACGCCTTTAATCCCAGCACTCAGGAGGCAGAGCCAGGCGGATCTCTGTGAGTTCGAGGCCAGCCTGGACTACCAAGTGAGTTCCAGGAAAGGCGCAAAGCTACACAGAGAAACCCTGCCTCGAAAAACCAAAAAAAAAAAAAAAAAAAAAAAAAAGATGTCATCTGTTAAATGTTTAAGAATCATCTTGGACACTCTGGACACTCTCAACTTCCATGACTTTTCCTTGTCATTCCAAAATAATTTCCAAAATTATTCTTTTTTCAGCTCATCTTCCTTTATCTTATGAATTCTCAAAGTCCCAACTCTCCTATTAAGCTTTACCTAACATTAACGGAATTCTCTATGGGAAATGTAAGAGTACGTTCACTAAAACCTAAAAAAAAAAAATGAAAGTAATATGGATATATACAAAAACAATTAAGAGAAAAAGGAAAATACTAAATAAAATAAAAATAAAAATACAGGTGTATTCGTTGTATAACCACAGATCCAAACTCTCAGCTCAAAGGGAAAAAACTTTCATCTTTCACATGAATTTTTATTTCTCCTGCTAACATCCCCTGCTGACTCCAGGTGAAACTGTTCGGATAGAAGGGATTTCAAAAGTCTTCAAAGTTATCATTAAAAAACAAAGCAGGTTGTGGCAGAGGCAGGCGGATCTCTGTGAGTTCGAGGCCAGCCTGGACTACAAAGTGAGTTCTAGGAAAGGCGTAAAACTACACAGAGAAACCCTGTCTGGAAAAACCAAAAAAAACCAAACAAACAACGAAGCAGAGCTTCAAAGTGAATGTTTTCTATAGAACACACTTTATATATATATTTATAACACCTACCCAGCGCTTCTGTCCTCACAAGAGTACGCACACAGCTCAATCCGCTCCATTTTCTCTGGGTCTGAAGAACTCAGGATTATGGGCACCGAAACAAAACGCTGGTAGTGCTCCAGCATTCTCGCGATTTTCTCCTTGCTTACTCCATGAATATTACGCCTGAAAATTCCAGGGAACAGAAAGGTGGGAAGAATGTTGGCAACCAAGGGGGGGAAAAAAAAGAACACACAAACTCCAAGAGAACAGTACATTTCTTTTTATTCGGCACTGGGGATTGAACTCAGGGTCTTATGCATTCGATATAAACACTTGACCACAGAGCTCTATCCCTAGCACCATTAACGGCACATTGCTAATGTGTGATGATATAAGAATAGCAAAACTTCTTACCTAATATGTACTATCTAGTCCTAATTTTTTTAGTCTCATTTTGTTTCAGGAGGTTTGTGTTCATTTATTTTAAGGTGTGGTCTTGCTATGAAGCCTGGGCTGCTGACCTGAAACTTGGGATCCTCCTGCCTCAGACTTTGGGTGTTGGGATTCCACCACCACACCCAGCCTAGTCAGGCTCTCTTGAATTGTCATTTTATCAATCATCCTACACAATTTGTCCCAGGTATCCTCTACTAATTCAGGCGAAAGAAGGCTTCAATAACCTTAAAAAGAAGTTGTTCTAAAGCTCTGCAAAAAATAAATAAATAAATTTAAAAGTCTCATAAAACAATGACTGTCATTATTAACTCTGAGCAATAGTAATCTCACTATAGTGACTCTGAGTAAATGTCCCAAAGTGCCTTCCTGTTATAATAAAACCATGTCCCAGCTAAATCAAAACAAACACATTTTATTACATTTTAAGTTCAAACAATATTTTAAATTCCTAGCATATTAAGTCTCTGGATGGCCAAATATGAAATTTATTATTTGTGTTTCCAGTCTTGCTCGAATACTGGAGTGCTTTTGTTAATGAATTCGCAGTTGGTTAACCCTAACATGGGAATCGTTGGTCTCAACTGAGGGTACTTTCTGGATTTGCACAGCCAGGAGGTGGGGTGTTATCTTCGGTCCCTCTTGAGTTGGTTTCTTAATGAAAACACCTCAGTCGTGACTCTCTTAACTTGGTCTAGATTCAAGGCTTTATATCTGAATTTCAAGGCTAATATTAGTGTTTGCCTCTTGAGTAAATCTGGCTTTCATATTTACCTACCTCGATCTTGTCTGGTTTCATACCACAGAGAAGCAAAGAGATAGAAAATATGAGAGAGGTTAAGAAACATAGACATAGAGGCCAGAGCAAACAACTGGTCTCATACACCACTGATTCAAGTCTGAAGAAGAGAAGAGGGATGAACAAAAGCAATTTAAAGATAATGCTGAGAATTTTCTAGAACTGATGACACAAATGTCCCGATTTCAGGAGTCAAACAAGATAAATCCATAACTAGAAACATATGCTAAAATTGTCACTCACCAAAGAAAAGTGAAGAGACATTAAGCTAAAAATTAAAGAAAAAGCTAGTCATAAAAACAGGAACTAATGATTGGAATGAGAAGATTTAACAGTAGTAATAGAAATAAAACATAAATGTTACTGCCAATAACAGACACTGGCTGATACCCCAGAATATATATAGCAAATGTCTTATAAGAAGGGGGATGATAAAAAGATTTCAAATGAAAATTTAAAAAGCAATAGTTGTACA
This sequence comes from Peromyscus californicus insignis, assembly GCF_007827085.1. Classification (NCBI taxonomy): domain Eukaryota; kingdom Metazoa; phylum Chordata; class Mammalia; order Rodentia; family Cricetidae; genus Peromyscus; species Peromyscus californicus. Next base: position 59,767,407 of record NW_026294424.1, on the reverse strand, counting down.
CACACAGACCCTTACTGTAAAGAAAAGTTTAAAGGTAAACACTGGCAGACAGACTCCGATTAAAGAAAGAACTATGCTGCAATGGGAACCGAAGCACAAGGAAAGACTTGAGCAAACCCACCCCTCGTGGATAAACCGCAGGATGGTACCATGGAAGCTAATGGGCACTACCACAGGAAGTGTTTTCAAATAAGTCCTTGTGTTTGTGAGGAGGAAGGCTAAGAAAAGTGGTTTAACTTAGACTTGAGCTTTGCAGAGTGAAACATGTAAGGTGGCCACTAAAAGAATATCAACAAAGCATATATAATTTAGAAATTACTATAGAAGGAAACAGACTTAAATTTCATCCAAATTTCTAAAACATGATGAGAGAAAAACTCCACATGGATAACTTTTTTAAAAAATAACAACAATCATAGAAGCCGGGCATGGTGGCACAGGCTTTAATCCCATCACTTGGCAGGCAGAAGCTGGTGGATCTCTAAGTTCAAGGCCAGCCTGGTCTACATAGTGAGTTCCAGGTCAGCCAAGGCTCCACAGTGAGACCTTGTCTCAAAAAACAAACTAAAGCACATTGAGACAGAAGGTGGCCAATAACAAAACATCCATAAAGAGCTGTTTCATCATCTGGAGCCAAGATGGGACTGAGTACTACGGTATTTGCCTGAAATCTAACACTTGAGAGGTTGAGGCAGGAGGATCAGGAGTTCAAGGCTAGCCTGGGCTACAGAAGACCCCCTCCAAACCACTGTGCACCACCACTACCCCCCCCCCAACACACACACACAAGAAAAAGCCAAGGTAGACAGAGAAAAAAGTTTACAGCCCAGCCATGCTAGGTACAATAAATACATAAACATTAAGGATATCAAAATGTTGAAAGTAAAAGTATAAAAAGAAAAAATTCTCAAATATTAACTGAAAGGATGCTGGTATAGCTTTATTAAGTAGAAACCAGACTTCACAGCAAAAGTGTGAAAATCTTAAAGACAAAAGAAAAAAATCCCTGGGAAGGGATAAAAGCCAGTTAGTTAGAGTAACATCAAAAATGATAAGCTCTTAGGAATTTCAGCAACTACCCTCCAAATATCTAAAGCAAACACAGGTGGGTTGACAGAGAGAAACTGATGGACAATATAACAGAGGAAGTTCAGCACACTATCTCACATCAGAAGAGTTCACCACCCATTGCCAAAAATTACCCAACCAGAGCAACCAAGAGAAAAGCAAGCACTACAGCAATCTATATGACAGCAGGAATGAAGGCTGAGTCCACAGTACCAGAGCAGGACCAGTACACTGTGGGGTTTCACATGCATGTGTGTTGTATGTGTGTGAGTGCACACACGCCACTGCACCCATGTGGGGGTCAGAGGACAGCTTGCTGGAGCTGGTTCTCTCCCTCCACCGTGCGAACCCTGGGGATCAAATTCAAGTCCTCAAGCTTGGGAGCAGGTGCCTTTGCCCACTGAGCCCTTTCACAAGCCCCCAGTGCACATGCTCATGAAGCAAGTGTGGAGCACTTAAGAAGTGACAACGGGGCTGGTTGTGGGGACACAGACCTCAAACCCCAGAGCTCAGCAGGGGGTGGGGGGTGGGCAGAGTCACGCAGTTCCGGGCCACGAGGACTGGTAGGATAGAGGAAATTCCAACTGAAAAAGGAAATACTCAGTTTATGGTACCAAAACCAGGCAAGGCAGGTCAGGGAGGGGAAAGTTGATTGTTAACCCCACTCATCTACACAGATGGAAAAATTCCAAACACAACACAGGAAAGCAGGTCCACTACATATCAAAAGACAACAAAAAGAAATTGAGTATGACATGCTGCAACATGATAAACTGTGCAAACACTGTAAGTGTAAGATGTGTAACAGGATCCAGAAGAGGAAAACCCCCAGAGAGAAAGCAGTAGGGGTTGCCAAAGGAGAAGGAACTGCTGGGGTACATTTCTTTGTGGAAAAAAAAAAAATGTTTCCAAATTAGACAGTGGTGATGGTCATACAACACTGTGAATATATTAAAGTCAGACTGTTCTAGTTAGTATTGAAATTATTACAAAGAAACTATTCTGAAATTGAGTTAAATCTTCTAAAAGAATACACATCATAAAGGAAAAAACAATGAATGCTCATCTTTTTGTTTGTTTGTTTGTTTGGTTGGTTGGTTGGTTTGGTTTGGTTTTTCAAGACAGGGTTTCTCTGTGTAACAGCTCTGACTGTCCTGGAACTCACTCTATAGACCAGGCTGGCCTCGAACTCACAGAGATCCACCTGCCTGCCTCTGCCTCCCGAGTGCTGGGATTAAAGGCGTGCACCACCACCAACCGGCCTGAATGTTCATCTCTTAAATAAAATTCAAGAAAAGCAACCAAAGGGCAGGGGCAGGAGAGAAATAACTGCAGCCTTTCCCTCCCACTTTCCAGTGTTCTAGAAGCTCCAGCACATGGCTGACGGGTGCCAACTCCCAGGTGCTGTCCTAGCTTTGGATACTAGCATGTTATACAAGGAAATACACAGCCGACCACACAAGACAACTGGAGATTTCTCAGCCATGTATTGTGAATCTCCCGACTTATCATCAAAGTAGGGGTAAGGACCCATAAGCTGGCTCAGTGGGCACAGGCTTGCTTGAAGGCCTGAGGGTATGAGTTTACCCCTGGGACAGAAGAGAACTGACCCCAAAGTTCTCCTCCGACCTTCTCACACGTGACATGACATATGAGTGCCTGTACTCATTCATACATACACACCCGCACACACAAATAAACATTTTTAAAATAATGATTTTGAAATGAGATAAAACATACACAACATAAAATGATACCAATTTTCAAATAGACAAGTCAAAACCTAATCAGTTTTGTTTTACTCAATCATTTATAAAGGAAAAAAAATCTAGATAAACTTTTAATCACTGCTGTGGAATAAAAAGCTATGTCAGAAAACCTTCAAGTTTTACCTTGCAAGTTCCTTTGGTTTGAACTTCCACCACGTGTCTGGTTCCCGGAAAAGGACCTTATATTTATGCTTCTGAGACTACATACAGAAAAGACAAAAGAACATGTGAATAATTTTTCCATGAAATGAAATGCGATGTTTGCAAATCGTATCACATTAGAAATGAAAGCCCCTCACAGGCGACCTGGTCCGCAGATAAAGAATCTGTCTGCTAGGGGTGGAGAGACGGCTCAGTGGTTAGGAGCACTGGCTGCTCTTCCAAAGGACCCGAGGTCAATTCCCAGCAGCCCCATGGCAGTTCACTCCTGGGGATCTGGTATCCGTGCACAGACATACGTGCAGGCAAAACCCCAGTGTATATAAAAAATAAGTGAATCTTTAAAAACAATCTCTCTGCTCCCTTAGAGAGCTGGCAAGGATTATTGGGAGGGTTTGTACTCCCGCTAACCTGCTGTTTTGGGGGTGTTTGTTTTGAGATAAAGTCTCAAGTAGCCTGGATTGGCCGTGAATTTGCTTTGTAGAAGAGCTGGAATTCCTAGTAAGCACCCTCACACTGGCTCTTCCTGAGAAGGGGACACATGCATTTTGAAAGGCAGAAGATTCTACTTAAAGAAAGAGTAGGAGGCGGGGTTCACCAGGGCTGGAAGCAGCTCCTAGCCTCTACTTTGTCATAATTCATTTTTCTTAGCAAACATCAGCGAGCACAGTCACAAAAACCAAGAACAAACATCGAAAATTCAATCTAGGAGTCCTATCTAAACTCGGATCCTCTTCCCAGGCTTCCGGGCTCACTTCACAGCCCTAGTTAAAGTTACCCGTGGCGGTTTGAAAGAAAATGGCCCGAAAAGGGAGTGGCACTATTAGGAGGGGTGGCTTTGCTGGCGTAGGTGTGATCTTATGAGGAAGTGTGTCACTGTGGAAGTGGGCTTTGAGATCTCTTATATGCTCAAGATAACACCCAGTGTCTCAATCCATTTCCTGTTGCCTGCAAGATATAGGACTCTCAGCTACTTTTCCAGCACTGTGTCTGCCCGCACAACACCATGATGATAATGGACTGAACCTCTGAACTGTAAGCCATCAATTCAATTACAAGTTTTCCTTTGTAAGAGTTGCCGTGGTCATGGTATCTTTTCACAGCAATTGAAATTCTAACTAAGACACTACCCTAGACAGCTAAAGTAGGTCAGAATTAAAAAACTGGAATAAATTGGAATAAGAAGAAATGCAATTTTACAGTCTCCCTGACCCAGCGATTTACTTCCAAAATGTTACGTTACTGATAGTTGTATAAAGAGAACAAACATGGATAGACATAAACAAATACATATGCATGCCAAGATACTTTAGTTGACTATTATTTGTAATAGCAAAAGAACAGAAAGGTCAGACTATTAATATGAATTTATCTAAATAAATGAGGATATACACATAAAATAAAAACTTTTGTTTAATGCTTTTTGGGGTTCTTGTTGTTTGTTTGTTTGTTTGAAGACAGGGTCTCTATGTGTAGCCCTGGAACTCACTCTGTAGACCAGACTGGCCTCATAACTCAGTGATCTGCCTGTCTCTGGCTCCTAAGTGCTGGGATTAAAGGTGTGTCATGTACCACCACCAAGTCATCTTAAAGACTTGTTTATTCATGTATTTTATATATAATGTCTTCACACACACCAGAAGAGGGAATCAGATCCCATTTACAGATGGTTGTGAGCCATACTGTGGTTGTTGGGAATTGAACTCAGGACCTCTGAAAGAGCAGTCAAGTGCTCTTAACCGCTGAGCCACCTCTCCAATCCCCAAAAACATCACTTTTAAAATTCTATATTAAAATGAAAGAAAAAGAATCATCCTTTAAACTGATGAGAAGTAAGACAAATTTTTTTTTTTTTTTTTTTTTTTTTTAGTTTTTCAAGACAGGGTTTCCTCTGTGTAGCTTTGTGCCTTTCCTGGATCTCGCTCTGTAGACCAGGCTGGCCTCGAACTCACAGAGATCCGCCTGCCTCTGCCTCCTGAGTGCTGGGATTAAAGGCATACGCCACCACTGCCCGGCAACAAACAATTTTCTTTTGGGAGAAAAAGGAATTATTCACACATTTGTACATGCACAGAAAACACCTGGAAAGATTCTCAAAAACAGTATTAAAAGTACTTCTCTCTAGAAAAGGGGACTTTAGGCACTGTTTTAAAGTTTGGATATTTATCAGATATGCATTGACCCATCAAAGACCAAAGAAACCAGGACAAGACTCACTCAGTACCTGTGGCTCCTCCCAGCAATTCTCACCCCACCCCCTACCCTAAACCTCTCCAACCCAGAGGCCAGGCTTCCCTTCTAATTCCTATGAACTCATCCATTTTGGCTAGATGCCCCTCTTTCTTCCTCTCTTCTCTTCTCAGGGCCCTGGTCTATTCTGCTGGCCATGTTCAGTCTGGACTCTTCCAGATGCCTCTGGCTGTTCTCTTCCTCATATCTACAATGAAACCTTTTCCTCAACCATACCACGGATCGATACTATCCTCATTTTTATTCAGTGTTGTTATAATTTAAAACCTGTGGCCAGGGCTGGAGAGATGGCTCAGAGGTTAAGAGCACTGCTTGCTCTTCCAAAGGTCCTGAGTTCAATTCCCAGCAACCACATGGAGTAAAAAGAGGGAAAAAAAAAATCTGTGGCCAACAACTGCTTCTCCCATGTCTCAGCACTCTAGTGTGGTTATAGTACACCCATCAACCACTGCACTTTTACACTGGACCCATTCCTTCTTCTCTCAGACATTGTGCATCTTTCTCTTCCTTTGACTTCATTCCATGATATATAAATACCATCCACTTATCTGTCTCATCTTCTACTTTCCATGCACCAGCTAGTTACCAGATTCCTTTTGTAAAAGTCTATGGCCAAGGGGTGGTGGCGCACGCCTTTAATCCCAGCACTTGGGAGGCAGAGGCAGGCAGATCTCTGTGAGTTCAAAGTCTGCCTGGTCTACACAGTGAGTTCCAAGACAGCCAGGGCTACACAGAGAAACCCTGTCTCAGAAAGTCTCCAAGACTCACCAGTTTCTTCTTTAGTCTCTCTCCAGCCCTCCCGAACGGACGGCCATCCCACCACAAACTGGCCGATGCCGACGCCCACTGCTGTGGCTGTCAGTGCACCGCTCCGCTTCCCTGCTCTTTCTCCATCACGCACGCTTGTGTCTGCCCCACCCAGCGGGCAGGTATTCTCGTCAGGTTGTTCAGTTTGTTTTGTAATGCTAGACCTTCCTTTTCATCCATACCTCTACTCAAAATGCAGTGCCTTGCCGGGCGGTAGTGGCGCACGCCTTTAATCCCAGCACTCGGGAGGCAGAGCCAGGCGGATCTCTGTGAGTTCGAGACCAGCCTGGACTACAAAGTGATTTCCAGGAAAGGCGCAAAGCTACACAGAGAAACCCTGTCTCGAAAAACCTAAAAAAAAAAAAAAATGCAGTGCATGAGACTTGGTCTTCAATCTAACACTTTAGACCTAGCCTGATCTCCTTGTATCCAAGTGTTCATGAAGAAATAAATGAGTTTGACACTCTGTGAGAAGCAGGGTCTCTTATATACGTCTGAGTACAGTTAGGGAGACCCAAGAAATCAATACTGGAAAAGTAGGGTTTGGGTTTGGGTTTGGTTTTTTTGAAACAGGGTTTCTCTGTGTAACGCCTGATATGGAAAAGTGTTTTAATATTTTCAATCATATAAGAAAAAAGGAAGCAGGGCGGTGGTGGCGCACACCTTTAATCCCATCACTCAGGAGGCAGAGGCAGGCAGATCTATGAGTCTGAAGCCAGCCTGGGCTACAGAGAGTGATCCAGGACAGCCAGGGCCACACAGGGAAACCCTGTCTTGAAAGAAAAAAAAAAAAAAAGGCTGGAGAGATGGCTCAGTGGTTAAGAGCACCGACTGCTCTTCCAAAGGTCCTGAGTTCAATCCCCAGCAACCACATGGTGGCTCACAACCATCTGTCATGAGATCTGGTGCCCTCTTCTGGCCTGCAGGGACACATGTAGGCAGAATACTGTATACATAATAAATAAATAAATCTTAAATAAATAAAAACTTCATATTTAAAAAATAAACAAGAAAGAAAGAAAGAAAAAAGGAAGCTGTGTATAGCAGAGCACACCTGCACTTCCAGCACTTAAGAGGCTAGAACAGACAAAGTAAGAGTTCAAGGCTGCCTGGGTTACAAAGTGATAAAAAAAAAAAATTACAGAAGACAAAAGAGTTAGAATATCAGAAACAAAGCAATGGGAACCCTTTATTTTCTACTTAAGAAAATTAAGTGTTAGGGCTGGATCAATGGCTCAGCAGTTACGAGAACAGGCTGTCTTGTAGATGACTCAGGTTCAATTCAGTGCCCACATGGTGGCTCACAACCACTTGCCACGCCAGTGCCATGAGGTCCAATACCCTCTTCTGGACTCTGCGGGCTGCTACCCGCAGATGATGCACATGAACAAATAAGTAAGAAAAGACAGTATCACCAGCTTTCTAAGAGGACAACAGAAAATACAGGAAGACTACAGAGGAGTCTTGTAAGACTCAGACAGCCTACCCCAACACTGAGTATTTTAGTCAACAGCTAAAAAGCAAAGTATATTTCAACTCCCAATGAACTAAAATCAAATCTACTGCTCCTATAGTGAAATACATTGGGGGAGGGGGAAGGTGAGGCAGGGGCATTTGACACATGGTCTCTCTATGTAGCCCTGGCTCTCCTGGAACTCCCTATGTTGACCAAGCTGCTCTTGAACTCAGAGATCCACCTGCCTCTGCCTCCCTTAGCTCTGGGATTAAAGGTGTGCAATACCATGCACAGCTTTCAAGACATTTTTTTTTTTTTTTTTGGTTTTTCAAGACAGGGTTTCTCTGTGTAGCTTTGCGCCTTTCCTGGGACTCACTTGGTAGCCCAGGCTAGCCTCGAACTCACAGAGATCCGCCTGGCTCTGCCTCCCGAGTGCTGGGATTAAAGGCGTGCGCCACCACCACCCAGCTAAAATTATGATTTTTTTTTTCAAGACATTTTTTTTCCCTGAAAGGTGAAGAACTATACTTAAAAAATAGTTCAAGTGCATTAAACATGATGCCTAGTGTTACATTTTAAGTTTATATTACTGTGTTTAAGAGATCTATAAAACAAAAATGCGTCTAACCTGTAAGCCCCACTTGCCCAAGAACAGATAACTTTCTAAAATGCTGGGGGCTGTTGTTCATGTAAGATATCAAGCCACTTGTTTTCACTTCTGTAAACAAGTATGGTTGCCCCAAATGCACAGATGTGTGCTTCATCACACAGAGGCAGGAAATACACAAGAATGTGTCTTACCTCTGACTACAGGAAGGCAGGAAGTAAGTACCCTTGTGAGCTTTGCCTTTATAAACCCCTGACTAATGTAATCTGGAGCCACATTCTAAGCATGAGTCTCAGATATAGACCTGGCCAGTATCCATGGTCCTGGCTATTACTTAATAAAGCCTCTTTTTGTTCAAATCTATTAGCTGCCAGACTGGTGAATCTCTGAGTGACTGCAGACCCTTTTGTTAGCAAAACAAATGAGATGAACAACAGCCTGGATGTTAAGGACGTAAAAAGGAACTGCAGTATGCATTCAACTAAGGAAGCATAAATTCCACTTCCATGTTCAAGGCATGTGCTAGTAATGGAGGACTGCATCACCCCCCAAAAAGGAACTATAATAAAAGCTTCATTTATCAGCTGTAGTCAATAAAGTTACTGTATACCAAGCACAGCGGCACACCTAGAAGATGCAATGGAAGGGAGGGGAGGAAGGAGGGAAGGTAACATTTGAACATCGGAATTTTCAGGCTGGGTGAACCTAGCTGGACAGAAAAGCTCAGTCAAACCGGTTGTCTTCCTCTCCTCATTTCACCAAAGACCAAACCAGGGCAAACCAAGATAGTCTCAAGTACTTGAGAATCACTGGCGAGATTAACACCCCTTCAGTGACTCCAAACCCAGTATTACAAAATTATGGTACAAACCAAAGCAACATATGGCTTCATTTCCCATGCTTGGAGGTTTGTATTATCTATGATTACTGGAGATACCTTCTTCTCAAATGCTTCTTTTGCTGAAAAATACAATACAAAATGTTGTCATTGTAATAATATTAAATACAGAGTGGGCACGGTGGTGAAAGTCTAGACATTAGACTTCCTGGTAGGCAGACAGACAGAGAGGGGCCATGGCTAGGTAATAAAAATAAAGGTCACCAATTTCCAAGATGGCCAGTGTTGTGTGATACTTTGTTTGTGTTCTGACAAATAAAGCTTGTGTGGAGATCAGAGGGTGGGGAGGAGACAACCTAGAGGAAGAGGGCAGACCAGAACGCATGGACAACTTGTCATTTTCTTTACTACTGAGACACTAGAAGAGAAGACGGATTTCCGACAAGATCCCCACTGCTTACATGAAACCTAAACATTCCAATCCTCTCCACAAAATTCAACTTTATTTATTACTTTATGGAGGGGAATGAAGAGAGGGAGACCTGTGTGTGTGTGCGTGCGTGTGTGTGTGTGTGTGTGTGTGTGTGTGTGCGCGTGCGTGCGTGCGTGCGTGCGTGCGTGTGTGTGTGTGTGTGTGTGTGTCACACAGGAGTGTGAGGTTGACATGGGTCTCTCTGTAGACCTGTAGCCCAGGCTGGCTTTGAACTCACAGAGCTCCACCTGCTCTGCCTCCCAGTGCATGTGTCAGCCCTGCCCAGCTCAGGTGCTGTCCTTACTTTTGAGGCAGGCTCTCTCAATAAACCTGGCACCCACCCATCTGGCTAGACTGCCTGCCCAGCCAGCCCCCGGGCCTCCTCGTCCCCACCTCCCCAGCACTAAGATGACAAGCACACACTGCCAGGGCTGACTTTTCTGTGGGGGCTGAGAATTGAACACATGTCCTCCTGCCCCAAAATTTTATTGTTTCTTTTTTTGGGGTTTTTTGTTTTGTTTTTTTTTTTTTTGGTTTTTTTGAGACAGGGTTTCTCTGTGTAGCCCCTGGAACTCACTCTGTAGACCAGGCTGGCCTCTCAGAGGTCCTCCCACCTCTACCTCTGAAGTGCTGGAATTGAAGGCATGCACCACCACACCTGGCTAATTACAAATTCTTTAGGGCTGGGGTTGGCCATAGCTCAGAGACAGCACACTTGTGTGGCCTGTGTTAAATACCACAAGTCATGAGGAAACAAAGTTTTTGAAAGTGCTGTGTCTCTCAAAAAACAATCCTAAGAAAACTTTCTCTTTATACAACCTACTTTTAACATTATGCAGACCCTAACACCTGCTCTTACCTCGATTCTGGTTCCATTCATGGGCTTCTCCTAAGTACTTTACATCAAACTGGTACTGTCCATTTATATAAAAATAATCATCAGTACTAAGAATGACTCCACTTGGGTTATCTTCTTGCAAAGTCCTATGAATGACAAAAGGGATTATTTTCATTAATTTTCCTTCCAAAATTCTCTTTTATGGTCATACTTCAAATAGAAATTTAAGTAATAATATTTAAAGGAACAATAAATTCAAACAAATTACACTGGAAATTCTCTAAGCAAAAGTTCAACTCGCCGGGCGGTGGTGGCGCACGCCTTTAATCCCAGCACTCGGGAGGCAGAGCCAGGCGGATCTCTGTGAGTTCGAGGCCAGCCTGGGCTACCAAGTGAATTCCAGGAAAAGGCGCAAAGCTACACAGAGAAACCCTGTCTCGAAAAATCAAAAAAAAAAGTTCAACTCTTGGAAAGAAAAAAAAAAACTAAGCCAAGATAGGTCTTTTTTGCTTTATACAAATTACTCAGAATACAGTTTGGTTTGGTTTTATGAAACAGGTCTCACGCATCCCAGGCTGGCCTCAAACTTACGACCTAACCAAGGGTGAGCCTGAACACCTGATCTTGCAGCCTTCACCTCGCCAGTGCTGAGACGGCAGGCATGGTCAGCACAGTGGTGCTCTTCTCCTTTGCAACATGCACGGTCTGAGCTCTCTGGACTACAGCTGTATGAACTACGGGTCACGCAGCATGAAGGCTGCTCAGATGTCCAGGACCTATGGAAAAGTGCTGCGTGGGTACGGCAGCCTCCCAGTAAGTCCAGGGCTGCGAAGATGGAGACGGGAGATGCCTGGAGCAAGCTAGCTAGCCAGACTTGCACAGCAAGCTCTGGGTTCAACTGAGAGACCCTGACTCAATGAAAAAGGGGGAACGCAATTAAGGAAGACACCCAAAATTAACCTTGGGCTTCCACACATGCCCACACATGTACTTGCAAATACACACAGACCTACACTTACGCAAACACACACATACCTAAGAGAAAAAAGGTGAAACCACACTGTGGGTCCCTTTCAGCTTTTCTCAACGTCCAGAATCAATTCTTAGCCTCTGTCTTCTACACTTACAGTATAAGGAAATTACATTAAAAAAAAAAAAGAGAGAGAGATATCCATCCATGACCTTTCCAATAAATCCAAAAACCGTGCTGTTCCATCAGGTCTCCTCATGTCACATGCTAATGCTAACTTAATGTTATGGACCATAATCCTACTTATTTCTATAAACTGATAGACAGCTCCTATTTTATGGCAAAAACTTCTGTTCCCTCTCTCAAAACCACACTTTGGCTTTGACCCTGAAACCTAGCTCTACGATCTATCACCTTTCAAAGTACTACTTTCATTCCCATTCATTTCACAAACAACTGCCATAACTGACTTTATATTAATATTTTAATACAAAATGTAAGTAACAGCCGGGCGGTGGTGGCACAGCCTTTAAACCCAGCACCTGGGAGGCAGAGTCAGGAAGATCTCTGTGAGTTCAAGGCCAACCTGGTCTACAGAGTGAGTTCTAGGACAGCCAGGACTGTTTCACAGAGAAACCCTGTCTCGAAGAAAGAAAAAAGGTAACATTAAATTACTTTATATTGCTATTATTGGGGCTAGAGATGTAGCTCAATTGGTAGAATGCTTTCCTACCATGCACAGGGTCCTGGGTTTGATCCCTATTACCACATGAGTCAGCTATGATGGCACACACCTATAATCCCAGCCCTTGAGAGTTTAGAGGCAGGAGTACAGAAATGCATGACCTTGGCTACAGTACCTGTGAGTTTGAGAACAGACTGGGATACAAGACCCTCTATCTCAAAACACACACACACACCCCTCCCATGCTATTGCTAAATCAAAGAAAAAAGTCAATGGCTACAAAAATAAATTCCAATTCAGGAGGAAAAAAAGCAAATATATCTTAAAGTTTAAGGGCCAAGGGCTCTGGAGAGGAACTAAGGAAGTAATACTATTAACGACCACCTTTGAAGCCATAATTACAGGGCTATTTCTAACCTCGATTCCGGTCTCCCACATCAAAGCACTAGCAACCTATGCAAACTACAAAACTGGCAGGAAAACTTCAGCAAAGGAATTGTATTTCCAACAAAATAAAGCTTTAATTTGAACACTCTGGAGTCAGAGACAGAACTCTGTGAGTTCAAGGCCAGCCTGGTCTGTATACTAAGATCCTGGTTAGTCAAGACTACACAGTGAGTAAGACCCTGTCTCAAAAATCAAAAGTAAAAAGTTTAAAATCCTTGGGTTGTGTGATAACTACTATTCATCTCTCTCCCTTATAATCATGTTTCGTTTGTTTTTTGTGAGGCATTTTATTTTTGTTGTTTTATTGGTTTGTTTTTTTGTTTTGTTTTTGTTTTTGAGACAGGGTTTCTATGCATAGAACTTGCTCTGTAGACCAGGCTGGCCTTGAACCCAGGTATCTTACTGTCTCTGCCTCCTGAGTGTTGGGATTGAAATTTGTGCTAGGATTAAAGGTGTGCGCTGCCACGCCTGACAATTTTTCTTAGTTTTCAAGTCTGGCTTTTATACCCCATAAACAAAGTTAAACTCATCTTTCTCCCATTCAAATTAGCTCTCATCCACAGAAAGGTATTTCATAGTCTCAGGATCTTAAAACTATCTTTAATTTTTTTCTTTTGTCTGTCAAAGATGTTCTGAGAAAAGATTTCAATAACAACTTTTAGAAAAGAGTATTTTTTGGTTTTGTTTTTCAAGACAGAATTTCTCTGTGTAACATCCCTAGCTGTCCTGGAACTCAGTATGTAGATCAGGCTGGCCTCAAACTCAGAGTCTATCTGTCTACCTCTACCTCCCAAGTGCTGGGATCACAGGCATGCAACACCACTACCCAGCTAACGAATATTATCTTAGAAGAAATGGCAACGAAAAAATACTTGCGTTATTAACCACCTGTTTACAAAGTATTCTGTATATTCACATTAGCTGTACAAATTCATGCATTATTCTTTCGAGAAGATGCCAATCAAACTTCCTACCTTGCCAGAAAGGACTTCCCCGAGCCGGGTAGCCCTCTGAGAAGCACGAGCACTAAGCCCACGTAGGCCGTGGTCTTCTTCCTGGCGGGCTGGGCCACGGGGGCCTCCTGCACTTGGTAAGCGCTGGCTCCCTCACTGTTCCTCCACACCTTCGTGGGGGAAGTGTGGGAGATAATGGAGGGTGGGAACGTGTAGTTGACAGGTCTCCAGTGTGCAGCTGTGGTCACAACAGGCGCTACGAAGCCATGGTTGCCTTGAAAGAGGTCAAAAGCAGGAATCATGGGATTCCAGATAGGTGGAGGCGGCGGAGGGGGGAGGAGCAAAGGGAGAGGGGTGAGGACTGGGCAGTAATTCATGTCCTTCCCCTTCGGTGGCAGTTCAGGATGTTTGTGTGGCTTGAAACCAAATCCTTCAGAGGGCACAAAAACATCAGGCACAGAAGCAGACTTTTGGTCCCCATCTGCACCTGGTAAGTCACACCCTGGACTTTGCAGAGGAAGATTTGAAGGAACCTGAGGTTCACTGGAACCCAAATCTACCAGGGCTTGAGAACGCTGTGCACTAGGACACTCGGGTTCTAAAAGGTCTTTTGGTCTTTGGTTAAAATTGCCACAACCCCCACCAGAGCCATTTGCTGGATTTAAAGAGCTAGTGAGAGGAGAGTCTTCGGGGAAGCTCCCTTCTAATGCCAGCGTGCTCCCCTGTGGACAACTTTCAGGCTCCTTCAAAACTGAAGGCGAAGTTAGTGGGTTTGAACCTAGCGAAGCAGCCGAACTCTGGAGAATTTCACTGTTTGACCCCGTATTCTGTACAGAAAGAACGGAAGGCATACCACTTGAATCTGAATTCATAAAGGTAGAAGGGTCATTAAAACTCTTAGCATCTTGCAAAGGCAAAAATGAATATACTTGGTCATCAGGGGAAGAATTCAATTTCTCAAAAGCATTCTGTATTAAGGAATCCAAGTCTTCAGTTAGCTGCATATCCAAAAATGAATCCAGTTTTGAGTCTTCACTCTCCCCTGCAGGAGGCTGCATCTCCATCACCGCACGGCCTGACGCGCCTGGCTTGTCCTCACAAGCAGCCGTTGGTGAAGGGGAGTCTTCCATCTTGGCATCCGCTGCAGATAACTCTAACAGACAGTCCATGGCATTTTCAACTGCATGAGAACAATGAGAGTAACAGCAAAAATGCATATACACACTGAAAATGTATCAGTATCCAGGTCATCTTTGGAAAATTAACACTACTCTAGGAAATCAAAATCTATGTTAGGTAAGTATCAGAGACAGAGTCATGGAATAGTGTTCTTTCAAACTGTAATAAACTACTATCAACTAAAAATCTTTGATCAGTTTAATGAGTATAAACAAAGACTATATATATTAAGGTCATTTATAAAGGTCCTAAAGTCAGCTGATTCATTCAACAATTATTTACCTACTGGATGTCCTATTAAGGATAAAATATTTTAAATATGTATTCTCTTAGTAAATCTATTAATTTACATGGTCCACACTATGTTTTTCACAATATAAAAAATATATGCAAGCCGGGCGGTGGTGGCGCACACCTTTAATCCCAGCACTCGGGAGGCAGAGGCAGGTGGATCTCTGTGAGTTCGAGGCCAGCCTGGTCTACAAAGCGAGTTCCAGGAAAGGCGCAAAGCTACACAGAGAACCCTGTCTCGAAAAACAAACAACAACAACAAAAATATATGCATCGCGCCGGGCGGTGGTGGCGCACGCCTTTAATCCCAGCACTCGGGAGGCAGAGCCAGGTGGATCTCTGTGAGTTCGAGGCCAGCCTGGTCTCCAAAGCGAGTACCAGGAAAGGCGCAAAGCTACACAGAGAAACCCTGTCTCGAAAAACCAAAAAAAAAAAAAAAAAAAAAAATATGCATCAGAAAAACTTTGCACAAAAATGAAGACATATTTTTAATACAAAGGACTTTATAAAATTCAAATGGACTATAAAGACATGTACATTAAAATATATCATAATATAAATTAAGCAGTGTATACTTCTAATAACGTAGAAATATTATAGTGACAGGAGAACAGGAAAGATTTCACATAAAGTAATATATGATCTGGCACTTAGAAGATTAAAAATCAAATTGCCAAACAGGGCAAAAGTTAAAGCCAAGCTTGAAAATACAAAACCACCTTTAGTCCCAGCACTCGGAAGGCAGAGGCAGGCGGATCTCTGTGAGCCAGCCTGGTCTACATAGAGAGATCCAGGACAGCAGAGGGCTACACAGTGAGACCTTGTCTCAAAAAGAAAATATAAAACCTGTTTCAAGTACTCGCAGAAGTTGGGCGGAGAGTTAGCTCCCAGGGTTCTGTGCAGTGGATAAAGGAGGGAGAAAAAACTGGAGGAGACTGAGTAGAACTGAGAGGGTCCTGGATGGCACACTTGGTTTTCTAAGGGAATGTAGGAAGGAAAACTACCAGCCACAGCATTTGGGCACGGAGCGTTACAGATCACCTCACTGAGTCTTCCATTAACACTGAAGACCTATCATCCTAGAAAGCATAAAGGAACTGAGGCTCAACGAAGCATTAGGAACTGGACCCAAGGGACGCAGTGACAGGGCAACAGAGCAGGCCGCGGGGTCTGACTCCAGTGCTGAGCTCTTGCTGTAAGACAGTCGGAGCGCTGTAAGGTTTCCACACGGAGAGCTAGGGATGCTGCTCAGCAGCAGAGCGCTGGTCAGAGTGCTTGAGGCCCCGGGTTTGACAACAGGCACCACAAGAACAAAGGAATCTTGCCCGGTGGTGGTGGTGGCGCACACCTTTAATCCTAGCACTCGGGAGGCAGGGGCAGGCGGATCTCTGTGAGTTCGAGGCCAGCCTGGGCTACAGAGTGAGTTCCAGGACAGGTTCCAAAGCTACACAGAGAAACCCTGTCTCAAAGTAAAAAAAGAAAAGAAAAGAAAAAAGTAATCTTTAAGTGAAATTTGGAGGTCTTTTTCATTTTGTTTCCCTTTTGTACTGTTTTGTCTAAAAGAAGATAAACATGGAAAAAGCATAGTACACAGGACCCAGCTCTGTTGTGGAGTCAGAACACCATCATTCAATCTCTACGTGCTCGGTATGACCCTTCAAACAAGCTGGCTAACCTCCCTAAGCTGACCTTGTTTGTAATGCGGGGACAATAAAAACACCTACCTCATGGGTTGTTGTGGGGTTAAATGAGATAATCCATGAAAAGTGCCGTGCCCAAGGACTGGCACCTAGCAAGCACCCAATTAATGTTCCCTTAAGAGAAAACAAAGAGGGTTGGAGGGCAAGCCTGGCGGAGAGGTCAGTTAGGAGCACAGAGCAAAACTGCAAAGACAAGAAGCCGAAACACCGGAACAAAGTACAGGGTTGAAAAAGCAAACGGAAGAAAAGCCAAAACCCTACACAGCAGATAAACCAAAAATGACCAACCAGAGAACTAGCATATTTATATAGAACAGCAGTATAAAGTACAATACCAAGATACCAAGAGGTAATTATCATTAGAAAGAAGTCTTAAACAGACTGCTAGAAAATCTAAAACTATGATATAAAAACAATCTTAAAAACTAAATGAATAATTTATATAAAATATGAGAAAACCTCAAATATAAAAATATTCAACATTATTCTTTATTTTAAAAATTAAGAAAAGGCACAATTTTATTCCTATGAAGACCTTAAAATAATTATTCACAATGCTGAGAAGGCTGTGGTGGTGTTACATACCGGCATACCTCACTGGTAGGTATTTAGCAGTATATTTCCAAGACCAGAAAACTATTCTTTTTTTTAATATATTAATTTTTATTTTAAGTACATTGGTGTTTTGCCATGGGTATCAGGTTCCCTGGAACTGGGGTTACCGACAGTTGTGAGCTGCCATGTGGGTGCTAGGAATTGAACCCAGGTCCTCTGGAAGAGCAGTCAGAGTTCTTAACCACAGAGCCATCTCTCTAGCCCCAGAAAACTTTTTTTTTTTTTTTGGTTTTTCGAGACAGGGTTTCTCTGTGTAGTCCTGACTGTCCTTGATCTCGCTCTGTAGACCAGGCTGGCCTCGAACTCACAGAGATCCGCCTGGCTCTGCCTCCAGAGTGCTGGGATTAAAGGCGTGCAGCACCACCACCTGGCCAGAAAATTATTCTTAACCTGTGGTGCCAGAAATAAAGCTTTGGGTCTAAGAAGAGAAGTGAAAGGAAACAAAAGGACACTTTCACTGAAATGTTCTTTGTAATACGATTCATGAGAAACTTAGATAGAAATAAATAAATTAGAATACAACTCACTGGAGCACTGGGAAGCCACCCAAAGAGACATATAAAGCTTGTTATAGAGAAATGTATAAGAGCACTGAAAACTCTCTCTTTATACTAAGTTTTAAAAGGCAGACTATAAAATGCCAATGCTATTATTCAAAGTATTCATAACATCAAGTGTTTACAAAGAAGGTCTACAGGAGATCCTGAACGAGAGAAATGAGTCTGTTAGGACATAGAATAATATGGTTGTAATTCCCCACTGCCTTATACATGTATGTTCTACAGATAAAATTTAAAGACAACAAAATTAGGAAATAAGTATATTAGTTACAGCACACTACCTGCTATCATTTCTGAGCACCAAATGAACCCTGGGTTTTGGTACACAACATAACAGGAGAGACATGCTCACATCGCAGCTCACACAAAGATGTAGAATGTCAGTTTACCAGGCATTAGCAAGACCTTCAAATCTAGAATGATCTTATCTTATAATAACCATAGCCAAAACCAATATTAACTTTTATCCACTCAGGCCTACAAACATACTTCTAAACAATTTATTACAGGTATTTATAGTACACTATACTGAAGTCTTTACCAAAACCAAACAACAAAATAAACCTTTAATCCTCACCAAAAAAGTCCTACCCTATATGATACATACTATTATTTCTCATTAACAAATAAGGCAAACAAACTCAAAGATGATAATAGCACCAACCTGTCTAGAGATAAGAGAGAATGAAGTGTAGATTCTACTTGTATTCGTACCTCTTACAACAGTACATTTCTTTACAGTGGAAAGCATCTTTATTTTTCATGTCTCCAGTGATACCAAACTTAATACCTTTGTCTATGGGAGATACTTAACATACGATAAACAAAATATCATTTTTCTGCATTGCTATTCATCATGGTATAGAACATGAAGTCTTCTTATAAGATGCAAAGGATTCAAACTAAACTTTTCTCACCTTTAAAATCACATTCAGAAAGCATCAAATACACTACATCAGGATCCAGAGCAGAAAACATCTCTGAGATACTGGTGAAGAGTTCTTCCTGATCAATTTTTGTCTCACACTTGGAAGGAAGAGTAGTGGTTGGCTCCTCATGACTAGCAACACGGGATACGACAATTTCCTGAGAGTTTGCAGTCTTCCGAAAAGGATTGCCCCCAAGATTTTTCCTTTTCCTTGGCATTCTGACTTCCAAAACTAAAATATTGCCCTTTTTAAAAAAATTTAAAGGTTTTTGACATTTAAATCATAATTCAAAGAAAAAATTGTATTAAAAATCTTGCAAATCCAGTAGTAATAGGACCTAAAATAGAAAGCAAGTAAAAATACTCAGACTACATAGTTATATTTCCACTTCTAAGATGGAATGACATCTCTGTGTAACTCTTAAGTACCACTGACTCTGGCAGCAAGGCCAAAACACGCCAGTTTATCCCCAAAGCACTCCAGTTTTGTCAGGGTTGGACACGCTAAAAACTAAAATCACAATATAGCCTAACAGTTTTAAATAATAATGTACTGTTTTAATATCATTATTTAATCTCTTAGGCATAAAAGGGCCCATAAACATGACCAGTACACCCATTGAACACCTCTACTCAGATATCTAATAGGTATCCTAAACTCGACCTGTCCGAGACTGAGCCCCCAATCACCCCTTCAAATCGGCTCTCCTGGTTCTTCCATCTCAGTGAGTGTAACTCTAACCTTCTAGATGCTTCCAAAATCTTGGAATAACCCTTGCCGCTCGTCCAGGTGGAAAGACAACCTGGCAATGCAGTTCCTCAAATGTGCTCCCCCTCCACCCACTGCTGTCACCCCAGACTTAACATCATAGCCTTTCCACTAGATCACACTACCAGACTAACCAATCACTCCGCTTCCGTTCTTTTTCTTTCAATCGACTTAACACTGGCAGTGACAGCTAATTCACAGGCTGGGTGACACCTTCCTTCTGCTAACTGTCCCTGACTTCCCAGCTCACTCAGGATGGAGCGCCACTAAAGGAGTCCATCATGCAGACCCTTGCCATCAGGGTCCCCCATCCCCTAACCGCCCCTGACTTGCCACCTGAAGCACATTCAGCCTCCTGGCTCTTTTGCTCCTCTTCAAACGTTTCAGCCATGCTCCGACCTGGGACCCTTTACCCTCCGGCTCCCTCTACCCACTTTTCTACCAGGTATCTATAAATGGGTTTTCTCACCACCTTATTAGTACGCAAATGTGACCATATTGTGAATTCAGTACAACAAATCTTTTCATGTAGCCCAGGTGACCCTGAACTCCCTATACATCCAAGAATGACTTTGAACCTCTGATCCTCCTGCCTCCACCTCCAGTTTTATGTGGTGCCAGGATCAAACCCCGGGGCTTTGTGTATGCTAGGCAAACACTCTACTAACTGAGCTGCATCCGCACTCCCCTTAAAACCATACTTCATTTCTTCCTTGGATTTTCTTCCTACGTGTTTGTTATCTTCCAGTATGTTATTCGCTTACTGCGTTTATTTACCAATGTGTCTACTATCCTATCCCGTAGGATTAAGTTCCACAAGGGGAGGGACTTGTGGATCTGGAATACATCCACAGTCTACTTGTTTTCTCTGCTTGGATATGTCTAATAAACAGCTCCAACATATCATCTCTAAAATTAATCATCTCTTTAAAACCTCCGAAACTAAATGCCTTGATATTTTCCCCAAAATCTACCCTAGCTTGCTCCCACATTCCTCTCCCCACTTGTCCCCACTGCAGCACAGTCCCTAGAGTCTATTTTCAACATATCAGCCACAGTAATCTTCACAAAACCCAGTCAGCGTGGATCAGGATTTTACATTCAGAGTAAAAGCTCAAGTTCATTCAATGGCCTGCCTCCCTGCCAGCCTTGAAATATTCTTCCCATAAGATATAAGCATTGGTGATTCTCACTCTAAAATGTGTGTTCTCTTTTCAGGTGTCATATTCAAGAATCTCTTTCCTGACTATCCAATTCAAAGCCAACTATCCCACTCCGTCCGTCCGTCTGTCTCAATCTCCCCTTTCCAGCTAACCAACTCACTGCCCTTGACATCTTTAACATACTATAAAATTTACCTTTTCATTAAATTTGTGTCATAGCTGCCTCCACCTTCCAGTAATATGACAGCCACCAGCCACATGTGCCTAAATTTAAATTAATTAAAATTAAAGAAAATTACTTTTTATATATTATATCAGATATAAGTAG
This sequence comes from Peromyscus californicus insignis, assembly GCF_007827085.1. NCBI lineage: Eukaryota > Metazoa > Chordata > Mammalia > Rodentia > Cricetidae > Peromyscus > Peromyscus californicus. Next base: position 59,746,555 of record NW_026294424.1, on the reverse strand, counting down.
AATTTAGAGCAAAGATTATCAGAGGGCAAAAAAGAGGTCATTGTGTAATAATCAGGACTAATCCACCAGAAAAAATATAACAACACTAAATGTGTATGCATCAAAAACGTAACTACAAACAGCAAAGATAAAAACTGACAGAACTAAAAGGAAAACAAGTTTCACATTAGTCAAGATCTCAGTACCACACTATCAGAAGTCTGTAGAACAACTAGACAGTACCCAAGAATACAGAGCCCAACACCACAGACAATTAGGGATCTAGTCAACAACATTCATGGAACATTCCTCTCCACAGTGGCAGAACAGACATTCCTTCAAACACACACAGAAGTTTACCACGATAAACCATAACCTACAAGACATAACAAGTCTTAACGAGCTTCAAAGAACTGAGAGTCTGTATGCTCTCTAACTGCAAAGAAACAAACCAGAAATCAGTACGAAAGACAACAGGAGAACCTTCAAACACTTGGAACCTGAACAACATGCTTTTTTAACTGATCAATAAGTCAACAAGACCAAGTCCTGGAGCTGGGGAAGATAGTTCAATCTGAAAAAAGCTTGAGGCACCAGCATAAGGACCTGACTTCAGTCCCCAGAACCCCATAAAAAGCTAGGCATAGTATAGTTGCTTAAAATCCCAGAGCAGAGAAGGAAAGAGAAGAGAGCGCCCTGGGGCTCACTGGCCAGTGAGCCAAGCCATGAAAATGAAACCCGCAAAGACACTACACTAGTAAATTATAGGATTATCTCACTAAAGCAAACATATAGAGACAGTAACAGATACGCTGCTCTTTTTGGTCACTGTGACAAAATACTTGCAATAAACTGAGAGAGAAATTATTTATTTTGAGTCATGGTGTCGGGGTTTAGCTTCTGTCGAATGGCTCCATAGCTATGGCCCCTAGGATGAGGCAGATCAGAGAGGCATGACAGTGACAGGGAGGCTGCTTCCTGCCAGCTCCTGGAGGAGAAGGTGAGAAGTGCGGGGACAACCTTCACAGGGATGCTGCCTCCCTGCTCAGCACCTACTTCCTCCAACCAGGACCCACTTCCTGGTTTCCACCCTTTTTAATTAATGCCAAATTATGAATTGACCAGTGAACAGATCCATTGACTACATCAAAGCTGTTGTGATGCAATCACCTCTCTAAGTCCATGTCCACCAGCTAGGGACGAGGCCTTTAACACGAGAGCCCTCTGAACACTTTATATGCAAACTTCAACCACTTCAGTTACATTAGTGACATACAAATGCAAGGCACCAATTTATTACTATGACTCTTTTAATGTTTGAAAATTCAATCAATACCATTCTGGTATTAACAAAACAAAGGGAAAAAATGACACAATCAACTCACTGTGCACAGAGCACCGACCTGAAAAAAACACCCACAGGTGCTCACACTAACTCGAACAAACCGGAAGTAGAAGGAACTGATGAGGGCACTTACAATGCCTCCACTGAGCTGTAAACTGCTGACACTTTCCTTCTGCAAACAGAAAAGCAGATGCTTGCTACGCTCACTTCCTTACTACACTGTACCAGAGGTCACAGGCAGCATGCAGGCTGGAAAGGAAATAAAAGTTCTTGGGGGAAAAAGCCAGGTGTGACAGGCCAGATCTCTGTGAGTTCCAGGCCAGCCTGGTCTACATAGTGAATTCCAGGACAGCTAGGCTATGTCTCAAAAAGCCAGGAAAAAATTAAAATGTTCTAAGGAAAAGAAATACGTATACAGAACTATCATTATAGAGCACTGAATTCATCAGGTAATTTAGCAAGGTTGATGGCATGTTTTGATAACTACATTGTTGTTGTTACTATCATGTGTGCTTGAGACGTGGGGGTAGGGGTGGGTGTGCCACGGTCCACATGTGGAGTTAGTTTATCTCCCTCCACCTTACATGAGTTCCACAGATCCAATTCAGACCTTCAGGCTTGCAGAACAATGCTCCACCTATATTTCTGTATGTTAGCAACCAGTAGAAAGAGGATTTAGCTAGGAATATAGCTCAGTGGTTCATGAGGCTGCTCTGGGTTCTATCCCAAGTATCAAAGCGGGGAGGAGAAGCAGCGAGCAGAGGGAGAGGAAAAGTCAGGAAAATCTAGATCTCAAGTTCATTTCTCAGTCCTTACCTTTTCACAGCTGATCCACTCATCCTGAGATCAGTCTCCTAGAGGACACTACCACTCTCGGGGTTTTCTTATCTCTCCCCTTGAAACAATGGAGTGGCCAAGGCTTCTTCAGACCTCTTTTTGTCTGCCTCATCTACTCTTAGGTGGATTCATTCAACCTAATTGCCTAAAACCCAAGCAACATGCTAACAAATTACCATGCTCTAATTTAACAAGCAACTCTTCCTGGCTCTGACATCAAACTCTCCCCTGAGTTTGATCCTCAGCTGGTAGATCTGATGGTTGAGATGTGATGAGATCACAAGAGCTCTGACCTAATCAAGACCAACACACGGATGGATGAACAATTGGACAGTGGGCCTGGAGGTGGAACTTGTTTGGAGGAAGCAGAAGTAGGTCACTCCACCAGGTGTAACATAAAGAGTCTGTCTGGCCCTGGTTCTTCCTGTCTCCCTATCTGATTCACCCAACTCCAGGGAGAAAACTGCTCTGCTCTCCACATGCTCCAGCCATGGTTTTGTGCCTCACCCGAGCGCCCACAAGCAAAAGAGCCAGTGTGCTGATAGAAACCTCTGAAACAAGGAGCAGCAGAAATCCTTCCTCCCTTAAACTCTCTCCTCTAGTTCAGAGATACACAGTATTCAATAAACATCCAAGCCAGGCATGTGTAAATCTCAGCTAAGTATAATGCCAGTTGCTGAAAACAAAATGTAATAGTCATTTTGTTGTTGTTTTAAGACAGTATCTTACTCCACAGGCCCAACTGGCTTCCTCCTAGCAGAGTGCTGGGACTGGAAGCTGGTACCACACGAGCAGCTCCTGACTCCCTTTTCCCTCACAATTCATATCTCAAGCACTTTGCAAAACCTGCTAATTCAAAATTCAAAATATGTTTGGTAGCTGGGCACAATGGCTAACACCTTTGATCCCAGTACTCAGGAGGCAGAGGCAGGGGTATCTGTGAGTTTGAGGCCAGCCTGGTCTACGTAGTGAGTTCCAGGACAGCCAGGGCTACATAGTGAGACCCTATCTCGAAAAAACATGTAAAAAAGAAAAGGTACATTTGGTAATCCAACCAATTCTCATTATCTCCACCTGGATTAAAGATAGCACCCTCTTATCTGGACATACTTTTAAGTGTGTGGGCTCCCAATTACCTATTATTATATCATCTTTATTAAAACATAATATATGTATCATAAAATTCACTAGCTAGTGGTTCTCAACCTTCCTAATGCTATGACACTTTAATACAGTTCTTCATGTTGTGGTGACCCCAACCATAAAATTATTTTGTTGCTACCTCATAACTGTAATTTTGCTACTGTTATGAATCTTAATGTAAATATCTGTGTTTTCCAATGGTCCGTCGGAAAAGGTCATTCGATCTCCAAGGGGGTCATGATCCATGGGTTGAGAACCACTAATTTAGGGGTATTTTTCTTTCTGTTTACACCTGTGAGTGTGTGTTTGCGCTTAGTTGTCTATGTGTGTACCACACATGTGCAGGTGCCCTCAGAAGCCAGAAGAGTGTGTCAGAACTCCTTAAACTAGAGATAGAGGTGGTTGTAAACTGCACAGAATAGTGCTGGGAGCCAAACCCAGAGTCTCTGCAAGAGCAGCAAGTACTGGTAACTGCTGAGATACACCTCTGTAGCCTCTTTCTTCTTTCTAATTTATTGCTTGGGTTTTTGGTGTTTGTGGTGCAAAGGATTAAACCCAGGGCCTCACATATACTAGGCAGGTGCTCTACCACTCAGCAACTCCACTAGTCTAAAATTTACCATTGGAATTGGAAGCACACAATTCAGGTTTTTCAGTATATTTACGGAACTGTACAATTGCCACGACAACCTAATTCCAGAACATTCCTAACATAGCCTCACCCATGAGCACTCCATCCCATTCCCCACTCACCCCTGTCAACCACAAATCTGTTTATGGAGACTGCCACTCAGGGACACTGTGTAAATGGAGCCACGCAGTATGGCTTTTCATCACGTTTGCGTGCTGTTTCGCTTTACATTTTCAAACTTCACCCAAGTTATAGCCTATGACAGCAGCACTTCATTGACTTTGTTGCTAAGCAACAGGCTATGGTCCAAACACACTGTATCTTATTTAACAACTTTCCAAAGGATGGATATTTGAATACCTTTTTGATTATAATACATATTCTTACTCTAAGCATTCTTTTTTAAATATTTATTTTATGTGCATGGGTGTTTGCCTGCAAGTTCGTAAGTGTACCACATGTGTACAGTGCCCAAGGAGGCTAGAAGTCCCAGTAACTGGAATTAGAGACAGTTGTTAGCCAACATGTAGGTGCTTGGATTAATCTGAGTCCTCTGGAAGAGCAGCCAGTGCTTTTAACCACTGAGCCATCTCTCCAGCCCCCTTCTAAACCTTCCTGAATACTAGTTTTGTAGTTACATGTTTTCATATTTCTGAAAATGGAATTCTGAGTCAGATGGTAAGTGCCCTTTGAGGAACCACTGGACTATTTTTCCTGGAGGTGCGTCACTGCCATCCCCTGGCAATGTCCAAGGGCTCCAACTTCACTACACTCTCACCAGGACCCGTTACTGCTCTTCTTTTCAACTACAGCAATTTTATTTAGATTTACCTAGTCTGGCTTAATGTGTTCAAGGTTATATGTACATTACCGATTGTGGATCTTCTTTGAAGCAACGTCCATTTGCATTACTTGATCCTCTTTTTTTTTTTTTTTTTTTTTTTTTGGTTTTTTGAGACAGGGTTTCTCTGTGTAGCTTTGCCCCTTTCCTAGAACTCACTCCGTAGCCCAGGCTGGCCTGGAACTCACAGAGATCCGCCTGCCTCTGCCTCCCGAGTGCTGGGAGCTTGCTCCTTTTAAAATTGAGTTGTTTTGCCGGGCGGTGGTGGCGCACGCCTTTAATCCCAGCACTCGGGAGGCAGAGCCAGGCGGATCTCTGTGAGTTCGAGGCCAGCCTGGACTACCAAGCGAGTTCCAGGAAAAGGCACAAAGCTACACAGAGAAACCCTGTCTCGAAAAACCAAAAAAAAAAAAAAAAAATTGAGTTGTTTTACTGCTAAGCAGAAACAAGGTTCCTCATTCTACTCAGTAAGAGAGAATTTTAGGCAATGTGGTGGTCTGAATAAGAATGCACCTGCACAGGCTCAAATATTTGAATGCTGTAGTCACTAGGGAGTGGCCCGATCTGAAAAGGATTAGAGGGTTAGGAGGTGTAGACTGGGCCCAGCAGGCTGTTTCTATCCCCACCTCAGCCCCTCTCCCTCCCTGCTGGCAGATTAGGACGTAACTCTCAGCTGCTTCTCCATCACCACCCTGCCCAAAGCCATGCTCCCTGCCATGATAATGAACTAAGCCTCTGAAACTGTCAAGTTCCCGATTAAATGGTTTCTTGTATAAGAGTTGCCTTGGTCATGCTGTTTACTTACACCAACAGGACAGTGACTAAGACAGGCAGTCACTAAAAACTATGTTTTGAGATGAATGTACGAGAGGATAGCTATAGTCCAGATTACTGTGGACACAAAGCACAAGAATTACTCAAGTACAAAAGTTCAAGACCAGTATGGGCTACACAGCAAGAAATTAATTTAAAGAATAAGAGAGGTGGTAGTGGCACATACCTTTAATCTCAGCACTGGGAAGGCAGAGGCAGGAAGACAGCTCTGCATTCAAGGCCAGCCTGGTATACAGAGTTCCAGGAAAGCCAGGGCTACACAGAGGGGAAAAAAATTAAAGACTATACTTTGGATTTGTTTGTTTGTTTGTTTATTTGTTTATTGTAGCACTAGGAGTTAAACCTAGGGCCTCACGCACGCTAGACAAATGCTCTACTACTGAACTATATTCTCAGGCCTCTTTTTATTTTTCTTATTTTGAGACAGAACATCATTAAGTTTCCCAAGCTGGTCTTAAAATCACTCAAGTAGAGGGAGGCCTTGAACTTCCAATTCTCCTGCTTTGGCCACCCAAGATGCTGAAGTCAAGATTTTAGATAATATTTAAGGGAGGTTTTTTGTTTTGTTTTTTAAAATTACAATGTTAAAAAAGAAAATAAGACACAAACTAAAAATAATCTATATAGCCACCCAAATAAAACGGGATTAGAATGAGAATCAAAAAGGGCAAAGGATTATAAGTGATCCTATATTTTATACATTACTTTGTTATGTACTACTTTTACGTTTTCCAAATATAATATAATACATGAATTTTTTCAGACTGGGGGTTACTATCATCTCATACAAATGTAAATCTTATCTTCCCTCTATACTTATCCAGCTTACAAATATCTCTTTTCCTTTTTCGTGTCCAGATATATGGAAAAACATCATCATGTAAGAAGACTGAATGTACAATTGGGAAATTCTGATAAATAAAAATACAGCAGAATATCTCAACTATCCGCTTTACTTTATGTATCCAATTTACATCAGTCTCATTTATTGTACTGTAAGTGACTTATATTTCACTAATTAGTATCTAACCTCATACGTCTTGTCTTCCTTTCTCCATGAGAGCCTTTTAAAGACATGAGTTGAAGAAAGTTGTAGTTTGTTCACAAACAGACCTGTCTTAAATAAGAGAATATATTCTAAAAAGATACAGAAATAAGGATAGATAAGGTTTGATGTGCTATGGGGAAATGTGAAAAGATTGGCTTTTTCAAATAAACAATTGTTGGGCGGTGGTGGTGGTGGTGGTGGTGGTGGTGGTGGTGGTGGTGGTGGTGGTGGTGCACGCCTTTAATCCCAGCACTCAGGAGACAGAGGCAGGTGGATCTCTGTGAGTTCTAGGCCAGCCTGGTCTACAAAGCGAGTTCCAGGACAGCCAGAGCTGTCACACAAAGAAACTCTGTCTTGAAAAAACAAAAAGCAAAACAATTATTAATAACACTATAAACATAAATTTCATATATATGTACCCAAAACTTCAACCTTAATATTCAATTTTAATCGGACAATCTTTGTGTATCACAGGGCTTCACTATGTAGGTTAGCCTTGAACTTACTATGTAGACTAAGCTGGCCTTGAACTTTCATCATCCTATACCAGAGTCCTAAATGCCCCGTTTTTAAATGATTTGAAAGAGCTAAAGTACTGGGACTTGCTGACAGAGTACTCACCTAACGTACACACAACTCTGGGCTTGATGCCTGCACTACACAAAACTGGGTGTGGTGGCACATGCCTGTAATCCCAGCACTAGGGAGGCAGAGCCAGGAGCATCAGAAGTTCACTGGGCATGGTAGTACATGTCTTTAGTCCAGGCCTTCCAGAGACAGAGGCAGGCAGATCTCTCTGAGTTCTTGGACAGCCTGGTCTACAGAGCCAGTTCCAGGACAGCCAGATCTACATAGTGAGACCCTGTCTGGCAGGGGAGGAGGGGACAAAAAAAAACCAAATACATTCTTTCCTTAAGATTATGTCACCTAAAAGATGATTTCAAGCATTCTATACGGCATATACTTGTAATGCCAGCACTCAAAGCTTAGGCAGAAAGGATTGTGAACTCAAATCCAACCTGGGCTACTTAGTAAATCCTTTCTAAAAAATATGTGTACAATACGATTAAGGATAAGGTAGATACTAAAGTCTCATGGAAATACCAAGGGTATGTCACCAAAACAGACAAAATTTATAGAAAATAAAACCAATTACCTTTAACATGCACCTCCCTATCATAAAAACTACAATAACTGATAACTGAAGACATCCTGACTATCAGCAGAAGACAGAATGGTTAAATTATGGCAACAATACCCACTAAGTATTACACAGCAATTAAAAATAGAGTATTCTGGAGACACCCCGTTATGGCTGAGCCAGGGGCTGGGCAGCATTCGGCCCTCGTTCCAGGAACAGGCAAGGTATACCTCTCTACAACCCTCCAACGCTTCCTGCACTCCTTTCCTACTGCAATATTCATCTTGCCTGTTTCAGGGCTCTCCACTGTTAGTTCACTAACTTGTATTTGCTGTAATATTTTTAAACATGTTTTAGACATGATCCGTCTTCTCCGTCACTGTCCCGCAGAATCCACAGTGCTGACCCACAAAAAGCTCATTTTCATCTTCAACACTGGGAAGGCACTGTAGCACGTCACACAGAGCACTATGCTCCCTACACCACCTTCGACGGAACCTGGAGAAATTGATTGACCAGGGTATCCACACCAAAAGTGACTTTCAGTTTCATCTGGAGATGCTGATCTTCCTGATGAGCATATTTTTTTTGAGAACATGGATCATGACCTAAAGCTCTTAACATGGTTCCGTACATAAGACAGACATATGAAAGATATGTGTAGATGGCTAACAATGAGTAAAATATGAAAGATCAAGACGAGAAATTTTAGGGATAGAGAGACTAAAACACTCATTAAATGGAAAAACTGGGGGCATAATACAGTTGTCAAAGTCAACACTGTTTTACAACATCAACAACACCAGCTCTTCCATATAGTCTAGTAACAAAAATTTCTGATATCTGCTTTCTCATGATTTTTCTCTTAATGGCTCAAATAAGTAAATGGAAGCTTGAAAACTCACATGTAAATATTCATCCCCTATGGTTTTAGTAGTACTTACTGTCTGGCTGGCACTGACAATACCAATGTGCTTAGGAAGGCCACAGTCGACATCTGCAACTCTAAAGCTGTCTTCTTACTAGAAAATATAATAAAATGAAATGTTAAATATACTTAAAAGGCACATTCATATCAAATTACAATCTTTTGGGGGGCATGGGGTATCACTATATAGCTCCCAAACTTATTCTAGGCTGTCCTGGAATTCAGAGATCCATCTGCCTCTGTCTCCCAAGTGCTGGGATTAAAAGCATGTGTGTGCCACCATGCCCAGCATTCAATTATAATTTTAAATGAATAAAAATCCAAAAAAGAACAGGGCGGTGGTGGTGCACGCCTTTAATCCCAGCACTTGGGAGGCAGAGGCAGGCAGATCTCTGAGTCTGAGGCCAGCCTGGGCTACAGAGTGAGTTACAGGACGGCCAGAGCTGTTTGTTACACCGAGAAAGCAGGCAGGCCCCCCACTCCGGAAAAAAAATCCAAAAGAGATCGAACATTTAGAAGTACATGATATTGTCAATAGAAAGCTATAGAAAACATAAAGACCTCACTTGACACCACTGGAAGTGACTATGACACTTTGACAATATTTTTATAAAGAGAAAGAACTAAGCATTTATTCCTCTAAGTAGAATACTCTCCCAGATTATCAGTGAAGAGCAAACAGCAGTCAGGGATTCACTCTGCTTGTTTTAGTTTGAGCTGAATAGTCCTTGGATCAGGTAATGGTCTTGACTGCCCTTTCCCCATCCCTAATCCAAGGACTTAGCTTCCCTTCTCTGGCTGCTCGTCTATCCTCGCTCTGGCTAGCCACTGTCCAGCCTGCCCCCAGGCCTACCCCTGACTACTGTCTTTACATTAGTCAAGACACTGAAAACAAAATGAGAAAAAAAAAATCAATTTTTTTAATGTGTGGCAGTTTTCACTTTAAAAAATTAATTTTGCCTTTAGTTTCATTTTTATGTGTGTGAGTGTTTTTCCTGCATGTATGTCTGTCTACCACATGAATGCCTGTGGCCCACAGAGACTAGAAGAGGGCATCAGATCCCCTGAAACTGGAGTTACAGATTGTTGTGAGCTGCTGTGTGAGTGCTGTAAACAGAACCTAGGTCCTCTGCAAGATAAATTAAAAAAAAAAAAAACCTAAAAGAAAAATTCACTAATCAATACTAAAACCCATTGTTAGGTGAAAGGCTGATAGAACTTGACCTTGTACAGCCAGGTGTGGTGGTCCACGCCTGTAATCACAGCACACAAGAGATGAAGGCAGAGTTCATAGCAAGTTTAGACCAGCCTGGGCTACAGAGTGAGACTATCTCAATCTTTATCCACAAAAAAGGAGGAGAGGTGTTAAAATGACAGAATGATACATTTCATTTTAGGCACTATTTATCATAACGTTCTTTCAAGTGGCTCAGTGGTAGTGTTTACCTAGCATGTACAAGGCCTGTGTTTGATCTCCATTACCACAAAACTCAAAAAACTTAGGAGTACCAGGGTTTTGAATAGAAAATATCCCCCATGGGCTCACATGTTGAAGGGCTGGTCCCCAGCTGGTGCTATTTTGGGGAGGTGGTAGAAACTTTAGGAAGCAGGTTACTGGAGACATGAAGGGTATCTTGTCTCTAGGCGCCTCTCCATCTCTTTCTGCCTCCTGACTGATATGAAGTGAGCAACTATGTTTGGCCCCATACTGCAGCCACCTTATGCCGGGTCTCATCATAGGCCACAGCAACTGGGCCAGCTAAAACCTTGGAAACCACAAGCCAAACATAATAAATCCTTCCTCCCTATTCCCAATGGTCCTCTGGAAGCCAGACACACTATACATCTGTAATCCAGGCACTCAGAGACAGAGGCAAGAGGATCACTGCAAGTTTGAAGCCAAAATGCTCGAAAGAGTCCTAGACAAGCCAGGGGGCTACATAGTCAGACCCTATCTCCAGAAACTTTTATTAAAGAGAGCTCTTCCACACAGAGGCAGCCCACTGCCGCCTCAAGAGTGCCGACTGCTCTCACCTGACTTCATCTCCTCTCATGAGGCACTGTGTGACCCTCTATCACAAGAAGTAGTCCAGTGTGAGCCTTCAATCGTTTGGGTTTTTTATGTGTATGAGTGTTTTGTCTATATGCATGTCTATGTACCACAGGAATGTCTGATGCCCACAGAGACCCAAAGAGGGCACTGGATCTCCTGGAACTGGAGTCATAGATGGTTATAAGCCGCTGTGTGGGTTCTGGTAATTGAACCTAGGTCCTCTGGAAGAGTAGCCAATATTCTTAACCACTGAGCCATCTTTCCAGCCCCAACATTATAATTTGAAAGACCACATTCATATACCTTTTTCTTTTTCTTTTTTTTTTTTTTTTTTTTTTTGGTTTTTCAAGACAAGGTTTCTCTGTGTAATCCTGACCATCCTGGAACTTTCTCTGTAGACCAGGCTGGCCTCATATACCTTTTATTCCAGTATATTGTTCAGAATTTCAGAATAGTTCTACCATTGTCTATTTTATTATTCACTGTTGTTGTTCATCTCTTGCTGTGCCTAATTCATAAATTACACTTTATTGTAGGTATGTCTATACATAAGAAGACATGCTAGGAAGTATTCTACCAGGGCCAGACCTCCAGTCCAAGGCTTTTTTTCTTGAACAATATGTATTATTTCTACATGGGTATCTGTAGTTATACTTCCACTCAGGCTTTTGTTTATGTATTTTTATTTGTAGTGGTACTGAGGACTGAACCTGGAACTTAGATATGTACTCTTGTTCCCTCTCCGTCTCCCTCTCTGACAAAGTTTTATGTAGTTCAGGCTGGCCTAAAACTTGCTAAGTAGCAGACAGGCTCTTCCTGCCTCCACCTCGCAAGTGCTAGAAGGGATTCCACACGCATGTCATAAGGCCCTGCCTCTGGTCAGATTCCTAATGTACTACATCTCAGAGTTTATGTTTCACAATGCATTGTTTACACCTCTGCCTTCAGGAATATTCTCAATCTCATAAAGTACTTCCACTCCCCAATTGCTCAAGCCTTCTAGTTAGCAAAAATAACCCTTGATTTCTTTTTTTTTTTCTTTGTGTAGCCATGGCTGTCCCGGGACTAGCCCTGCAGACCAGGCTGGCCTCCACCTCCAGAGTGCTGGGATTAAAGGCCTAAGCGGTACCTGCCACCCTGCGGTTCCTCACTTTCAGGACTGTGACCCTCTTTGAAGCCGTCATCTAACGTTACCCTCTCTCGTACAGACGTACTCTGATTTCTTCCGCCTCAAACCACATCTCCAACTTCTTGCTTTCTCCTGTCCTTCTTTTAAGGTTTTTTCCTATTTTTGTTTATTTCATGTGCACATATGATGCATGGATGTGGGTGTATGCATTCCATGCTGTACAATCTTACAGCAATCTATTCTCTTTTCCCATCATATAAGATCTGGGTACTAAACTCAAGTCATCAGCCTCGACAGAAGCGCCTTCACCCCCTAAACCATCTTGCTGGTCCCTTTCTTCTTATTCATCCATTATTTATTCCCCAATTAGACTTTGAGATGATATTTTATATACAACAAAACATCAGAAGAGTGCTTTGTGCATGGGACCTTTTAATAAACATAACACATCCACAGGTTGGTATGATCTGAGGTTTCCCCAGTGCATGATGGGATTGCTCCACTTGTTTCTTTAGCTAGCACTCAGTCTCATTCACAGACTTCTCTCCTGCTCACAGGTCTCCTGCCACTGTTCCTCCTGGGTTGTGTCACATCACCAGCCTTCTGTTCTACCACTCACTCTGTCTAGGTTCATCCAAGCTCACAGCTTCAACAGCTATAACTGACTCTATTAAGGAATTCTCTCTCAAATGCTATAGTTAATTACCACATGAATATTCTATGGGTACTTCAACGTAAAAGATTTTTCACGATTCTATGGCTTTCAACATCAAGTTCCACTTCCTTGGTAATGCATTCAAGGACTTTTATGACCCGGCCCCTCACCTTAACAAGGCATCTCTTCCCCCAGTTCACGTATTCTCTATTCCATCTGTATCTGCACACTTGCTTCTATCAGGAGGTGAGCCAGTACCACGTACCTCTGCCTCAGACATGCTCAACCCAGAGGTCCCTCTACATCACCCCACCAAAGCAATACTTCCTAGCTCAATTAACTTTCTTTTTTTTTTTTAAGATTTATTTATTATGTATACAGTGTTCTGCCTGTATGCCAGAAGAGGGTGTCAGATCTCACTACAGATGGTTGTGAGCCACCATGTGGTTGCTGGGAATTGAACTCAGGACCTCTGCAAGAACAGCCAGTGCTCTTAACCTCTGAGCCATCTCTCCAGCTCCTCAATTAACTTTCTTTCAGAAAAGTCATCCACTCTGAGTTCAACTCAACTCCCACTGCATCCTAGGCACACCTTTACCTTGACACCTTTGTATTTACTTTAGACTATTATTATGAAAGCAGATATGTGTATTATTTAGCAAACAAAAACTCCATAAATATCCTATATGCTAGTATAAGCCAAAAACACTGCTAGTTCCTTTAAAACAGTAGACTTACCATTTCAGCACCTGGAATACTCAGGTCCATAATACAGAGCATCTCTTTCCGACAAATAAAGCACCTACAAAAACAAATTCACAATTCATAATGAGACAAGGAACTAAGAATGGCAACGGACATTCTTTACATCTGCCCAGAACTCCTTCCTCATCCCCTACTCTATCGGGGGTCAGCTTCCTGTCAGAGAACACAGGCTATGTAAGTGTCATCAAATCACACAGAGCGCCACTAACATGAGACTCTAAGTAAACAAGCCTGTGCAGATAGGAACCAGGTCCATCCTTAGCACAAGGCGAAATGAAGCCCACAGGCATTTTAAGTACAGGAAAGGCCCAGCTACGGTCAAGTCCCCACCCTTATGGCCACCTTCATCAGACAATTTCTATTATATTGTCATATAAGCCAATAACACCCACCCCCACAGGCCACTTCCAGAATTTGAACTCCAAAATGCCTAACGAATAACAAAAAACCGAATAGATGGAAATTAGATGTCAAAGAATATTTTACATTCAGGCTTAGAAAATGTTCATCTATCAGAACCAATGTCTCTGTTCTTTCTCTACTAAGTGAGCTCCCAAATTACTATTTAATTGCTTTTTTATTATATTTCAATGCAACTCAGATCCTATTTTTTTAGACATTTTGTTATACCTTAAACCAGTGCATGGTGAGATGACAAGTAAACAAGCAATTACAGTGTGACTGAGAGAACACGGAGTACCGAGGAAACACGGGCTTGTGTTACCCAGTCTGTGTCAAAGAGATCCTCAGTAGACTATCGCCCACACTGAGACAGGGCAGACAAGTCTGACTTAGCAAACCAAAGTGGAGGTAACCAGGGAAGTAAGGAGACATTCAAGACAGACACAGGCTTCTGGAACAATGCCTAGATTTAAAGAACTCAGCGTGGTGAAGGAAAAGTGAGAGTCTGCCTCGCTCACTGAGGGGAAGGGAAGGCACAGGAGGAGGAAGTGATTCTGAAGTCAAATCCTAAGGATCCTGAAAGTCAAATCTAGCTCACGAGCATTGAAGAGGAAAAAGTAAAAAATCCCACAACCAGCCGGGCGGTGGTGTCACACGCCTTTAATCCCAGCACTCGGGAGGCAGAGGCAGGCGGATCTCTGTGAGTTCAAGGCCAGCCTGATCTCCAAAGCGAGTTCCAGAAAAGGCGCAAAGCTACACAGAGAAACCCTGTCTTGAAGAAAAAATAAAATAAAATAAAATAAACCCCACAACCAGCAAGGCAGTGGTGGCGCACACCTCTATTCTCAGCCCTCAGGAGGCAGAGGCAGGCAGATCTCTGAGTTCGAGGCCAGCCTGGTCTACAGAGTGAGTTCCAGGACAGCCAATGCTACACAGAGAAACCCATCTCCAAAAAAACAAAAACTAAAAACAAAACAAAAAAATCCCACAACCAAGTTACCTGCTCAGCTCAAATGTGTCAGAACGACAACTCTGGCTACAGTGTAAACACACAAAAACCAACGGAAGGCCAGTGAAGAAGCCATTAAAGCACTCAGGCTGAGATGATGCTAACCGGAGAACACAACTGTAACATTAAGGATAATATATCCAAGAGATTATCGGAGAAGTAATCTAATGAGGCTCGGCAATGGATCACAAGTAAAATGAAAAGGAATGCAAGGAAGAGCTTCTCTTTCTGCCAAGGAGTGTACACACCTATGCACTACCTAGTTTAATCTTCCCAGAGAGATGAGATGGAAAAGGGACAGTTTGGTCTGAAGATGGGACAGCTGCTGATGACTACAGCTTTGGAATATGCAGAGTATGAATCACCTGAAAGAATAGCCAATGGGCATGTCACTAAGACAGATGTCCAGTTACCGGAAAAGAGCTCTGGGTAAAGAGTTACACAATTATCAGTACATACAAGGTAAAAGCAGAAAATCCTGGCCAGATGGTGATGGAGCACGTCTTTAATCCCAGCACTTGGGAGGCAGAGGCAGGCATATCTCTGTGAGTTTGAAGTCAGTCTGGTCTACAAAGTGAGTTCCAGGACAGCCAGGGCTGCTACACAGAGAAACTCTGTCTGGGGAATTAAACAAACAAAAAAAAAAAGTATCTGTCATTCATACTAAAAGTTATTTAATACCCACATTCTTTTTTTTTTTCTCTTTTTTTTTTTTTTTGGTTTTTCGAGACAGGGTTTCTCTGTGTAGCTTTGCGTCTTTCCTGGAACTCACCTGGTAGCCCAGGCTGGCCTCGAACTCACAGAGATCCGCCTGGCTCTGCCTCCCGAGTGCTGTAATACCCACATTCTTTTTAGGGCAGTGGTTCTCAACCTGTAGGTCGCATATAAAATACCCTACATATTAGATATTTACATTAAAATTCATAACAGTAGCAAAATTACAGTTATGAAGTAGCAACAAAATAATTTTATGCGCTGGGTGGTGGTGGCGGCGGCGGCGGCGGCGGCGGCGGCGGCGGCGGCGGCGGCGGCGCACGCCTGTAATCCCAGCACTCGGGAGGCAGAGGCAGGTGGATCTCTGTGAGTTCGAGGCCAGCCTGGTCTACAGAGCTAGTCCAGGATAGGCTCCAAAGTTACAGAGAAACCTGGTCTAAAAAAAAAAAAATTTATGCTTGGAGGGGGGCAGGTCACCATAACATAAATACTGCATTAAAGGGTCACAGCATTAGGAAGGTTGAGAACCACTGATCTAGGGTGTTGGGAATGGTATTAAGCCCAAAATACTAAGATTCAATGCCAGCCTTCCAGCACTCTCTAGTCTACGGAGGACTGTTACTCAGTACAGTAGTGTGGGGCGGAAATGAAGATAACTTTACCGTAAATACCATCTACATCCCAAAGCTGTGTCAGCAGAATGGGGGAGGGGGGTGGAAACGAAGGGTTATTGTTGCTGTTTGGGGTTTTTGTTTTGTTTTGTTTTTGAGATAGGATCTCACTATACAGCCCTAGCTAACCTCAAAATCACTGTGCAAACCAGGCTGGCCTTGAACTTGCAGTGACCCCCTGCCTCTGTCTCCCCAGTTCTAGGATAACAGACTAGAGACCTTGCCCATCTAGAAGAGGAATTTTTAGTGCCCACTTTGAAATAACAGCAAAAAACCAAGTACTATTCATATCAATCTCCCAAACTCATTCCTCAATTTAATTAACAGAAAGCACTTATTAAATATCTTATTTAAAAGATATGGATTGGGGATCAGGCATGGTGGTGCATGTCTTTAATCCTAGCACATGGGAGGCAGAGGCAGGGGAATCTTTGTGAACTTGAGGCCACCTGGACAGCTGAGTTCCAGGACAGCCGGGGGCTATGTAGAGAGAGACAGTCTCAAAAAATAATAAGATAAAATTTAATAACCAGCTTACTGCCTTTCTTCCTCAAGCCCTCTCCTCATTGTTCTCTTTTTTTAAATGTATGTGGATGTCTCGCCTGTGTGTATGTCTGCACACCACATGTATACTTGGTACCTATGGAGGCGAAAGGAAGATGTCAGGTCTCCTGGGACTAGAGTTACAGACTGCTGAGCAGCCATGTGGGTGCTGGGAATCAAACCCAGGTCCTCTGGAAGAGGAGCCAGTGCTCTTAACTGCTGAGCTATCTCTCCAACGTCCTTTTCTGGCTTTTTGAGGTAGGATTTCTAGCTCAGACTGGCCTGGAACTCATTATGTAGCCCAGGCTAACCCTGAACTTATTTGTGGCAGTCTTCCTGCCTCAGCTTCCCAAGTCCTGAGATGACAGGTGAGAACCACCACTCTTGGCTTATTTCTGGTTTAGAAGTCCTATTTTAATTACATTTAAGTTCTGAAAGAATTCTTTCTAGACTTTAGACTTCTCACTGTGGTTCTTTTTATCATCTATTGGGGCTTTGGCAGGTCCACATTTAATACAAAGCAGCTTTAACAAGAATAAGACCCAAGACCATCCTCAGCCACATACTAAATTCAAGGTCAGTCAAGGCTACACAACACTGTGTCAAAAAAATAAAAGGGTAGAAACCAACAAGCCATACTTAAAACAATGACCTGTCGACCCCCAGCCTAGGAAGTTTTAGTGAACCTGGCCCACACTAACCAGCTTCAGTAGGAGCAACAATGTGGAATTTCTGACTAGTTATTCATTGATTAGTAGTCATGAAAATCCAGCTGACTCATCAATTTAATGTCTCAAAGAAATCAATGAAGTACTCTTTTAATCTGTTAAGTTCTATGTGTTCAGATAGAATCGATTAACTGTAGTCTAGGTGTACTAATCATCACTAGAAGGCAATGAGCTCTGAGCTCTGGGACAAGGAGGAAAGTACTCCCAGCTTTCATAAGGCCTTCCTTCTAACCACCGCAAAACCTACCCTAGGCTGAAGACCTCTGTGAGGACAGGCAGGAGGATACAACTAAATCCAATAACCAAAATCCTTAACCATTTAAAAATATGTATCCTTATACATGGGAAACGAAAATGTCAGAGGGAAAAATGTCCAGGTGAGGCTCCAGTACATCTTATTTCATCCACATAAGACATATTTGCACATGTTGGCATTTGACCCTACAATCAATGACATGTAGGAGGCCAACCTGTAGGAAGTTCCAGGCCAGCCAAGGTTATAGATGGAGACCCTATCTCAAAAAATAAAATGAAGCTTCCTTTGTATATCAAAAGGCAAGGATAATCAGGATTAATAATGAAGGTTTAAAAAGAGACATTTAAAAAAATACATCTACAATGATAGTAGTTAGCCTCTAATTGTGTACAAGATACACGCCTTTACCACAACATGCTGTTTTTCTATGAAGTTCAGTACTGCCACTGTTTCCCCTTCACGGCGACTAAAGCCAACAGGTGCACAGACCCGCTGAGTACAGTACTGTGTGCTGATTTGCAGGAAAGGCAGGTCTACTAAGCCTTTTCAGGATGGGTTGCTTTGTTGTTGCTGTTTGTTGTTTGTTGTTGTTGTTTTCCTCGTTAACTAAATCGCGATCTCTCTGCAGAGAAGCAGCAGCCATTTCTTTCTCATTCTTGCCCCCATCGCCACCACTGTAGCCCCCCATCCTCAGAGAACATTTAAATAATGCGTTGGCATAGTAACGGAAAATAGACTTCATTTCTGACCCTTAAGAACAACAACAACAAAGATCGGCTGAAAGAAAACTGAACCACACCTGTCAAGGCACAAAACGCATGTTCGTATTTCTTAAAATACGTAAGAATTA
Source organism: Peromyscus californicus insignis (assembly GCF_007827085.1). Classification (NCBI taxonomy): domain Eukaryota; kingdom Metazoa; phylum Chordata; class Mammalia; order Rodentia; family Cricetidae; genus Peromyscus; species Peromyscus californicus. Next base: position 59,728,053 of record NW_026294424.1, on the reverse strand, counting down.
TCTCTGCGGAAACTGAACCACAGGAGTTCAAAGGAGTTGCAGTTCGAGAGCTAATGTGAAAGACAACAGTGGAAGTGATCTTTTTTAAAGGGCTGAAAAGGCGGTCATTGTTATCAAAGGACAACGTATTGAAATAAATAAATAAGTGGGAACGGAGAGGCGGCGGCAAATCAGTCATTGTTTTCTAAAAGGCCAGGTTATCTGCGGGATTTTCTCCTCGGAGCTCAACCAATCCCCACCTTTTCTGAGTTAACCAGTCTCCAGGCAAGCCGCGCTTCCTGATTGGCTCGGAGGGATCGAGTAGAAAAAGCAGCCAATCCTTCCCCAAGTCAGAACTGTGCTATGGAGACATTACAACCACTGCATGGCAAGAATGTGTACAAACCTGTCGGTGCCGCGAATCTCGGCTGCTACCCCTAAAGATAGTTGCGGAAGGAATCTCTAAAGCCAGCGGGGCCCCCTAGCTCAGAGGTGGCTTCGACTTAAAAAAAAAAAACCCCTCGGGCTCTCTTTTCTGGGGGAATCGAAGTGTCGTAACCAAAAGCGCATACGGGATAAACTCTGCCCTCGGTATGACTCATTCTCTCGCAGCCCGGTATCCAGAGAGCTCGCACTGGGTCCGGGAGAGCGGGAAGGAAAGTTAGGGGTGGGAAAGGGGCCAGGGTGGCAGGCGCACACGCCCGGAGGGAGGCAAGCGTGCCGGGGGTAGAGCGAGCGAGCGAGCGAGCGTGCGTGCGTGTGCGTGTGTGTGTGTGTGTGTGTGTGTGTGTGTGTGTGGTTTGGAAGGGTAGTAAATAAACACCTCTACTAGCACTACGTGCCCGGGCAGGCGGCCCAAGTTCCCAGAAGGCTCGGCCTGGGAAAACGGCGGAAGGCTCGCGGGGGCGCGAGGTCAAGTCGGGGCGAGGAGGCACCGGGAGAGCCCCGGGGGCGGGAGGGGTGTGTCGCGGCCTGGAGGCCCGCCAGGCGCTGGAGGCCCGGGAAGCCGCGGCCGCGGCGCCCGCCCGCCCGCCCGCCTTCCCCCGGCTCCCCCGGGCCGCGCGCCAGGGCCCGCCTCCCGCGACGCCTCACTCCCCTTCCGCCCGGCGCCCGGCCCGCGCTTGCCCGGGTCTCCGCGTCGCTCGCCGCCCGCCCGCCCGCCCGCCCGCCTCCGGCCCTCTCCTCCGGGGCTCCGCGTTCCCGGGATCTCCCCCCCCCACACACACACACACACTCCAACCCCGCGCGCGCAACCTCTCCATCCTCTTCTTCCTCGCTTGGCTCCCCCTTCTCCCCGGGTCCCGTCGCCTGCTTCTCCTGCCCCCCCCCCGGCCCCCCGCCGCCGCCGCAACAACTCTCCGTCTTTACCTGCTCCGGGGAGCGGGCCGTCGAGGGCCCCGGGGGGGGGGCCGCGTCGTCGAGGGAGCGCCGCGGGTCCGCAACCCTTTCCCGCCGCTGCTGCTGCTGCTGCTGCGCTCTCCGGCGCGGCGCGGCGCGGGGCTGGCGAGCAGCTGTGGCCGCGGGGAGGGAGGGCGGTGTGGCGGGGGGGGGGGAGAAGAGACGCAGCGAGCGAGGGAACGAGCGTGCGGAGCGGGGACACACTGCCGCTCTCCGTCCGACCCGGGAAGAGCAGCAGCCTCTCCGGAGCCCGCCGCCGCCGCCGCCGCCGCGAGAGGGCGGGTGGGCGGCCGCGTGGGGAGGGGTCTCGCGGCCGCCGCAATGGCTGCCACGTAGCCAGGTGGATCGCCGCCCTCCGCCCCCGCCCCGGCTCGGGGCCGTGACCTCGGTCACTCCGTCCCCCACCCCACCCCACCCTACCCCCGGGCTCCCTCCAGGGTGCGTCGGCCCACGCACGCCCCAAGGACCGGCCCGGCGACCCGAGCCCACCGGTGCTGGCCACTCGCGGGCTCCCTTAAGGGAAGCGAGTCCCGGGCCCGGCGGGCGGAGGGGCGGGCGGAGCAGCCTGGGACCCGCGGAGGGTCCCCGCGCCCCGGGGCTCTCCCGGAAGCTTGCGGCGCGCTTCCCTCGTCCCCTCGGGCTCTGGGCAAAAAAAAAAAGGCGGGCGCGGGTCCCTTTGGCGGGACCGCGGGGCCCGCTTAGTGCTGGTCCCGGGGCGCCGCGACCGGGTCAAAGCCCTCACCTCTCTCCCCGAACCCGCAAAAGCACAAACAAGGTCGTTTTTTTTGGCCCGGGCGGCGAGGGAGGAACTGGGAGCTGGGGCGGGCCGGGCTGCAGCTGCGAGGTCGGCGGGGCGAGGCGATGGGGCCCGCGGGGGCCCCACGGGGGCCCCCCGCTCGCTCGGGGCAGGCAGGCGGAGGCGCCCCCGCGGGGAAACAAAGGGCCCGCGGCCGCAGCGACCCGGGCGGAGGCTGCCGGCCGCTACCCGGCCCGCGCCGCCAACGTGCGGTCGGAACACGCTGGCCCGAGCCCAGGGCAGCTGCGGCCTTTGCCCCCGCGGAGCGGGAGTTTCCAGGTGCCAAGAAAAAGCAACAGTGTTCCCTTCCCTCTGAGGATCCCGGAGTATTAGCCCGTCCCCTAAGCCCGCTCCATGTTTTTCGTGCTGGACTCTGACTTCCCTGTTTAATGATCGGTGCTTTTCAGAGTACAAAAGTGTCTCACGCTAGCCTTCTGATGAATGATGATACTGGACGGTGCGCCTTTTCTTTTTTTCTTTTCTGTCTTCTTCGGGAGTTTGCTCTCTCTTTGTAATTACTTTGTATTCTTTCACTGCCCCACCCCCCCAACCCCCCGCCGCAGTAAAATAACCTCGTGATAAAGTATTCGCCTACATCAAAGAGACAGATTAACTGTCAGTGCTGTTACGGCAATTACTTAAACTGAATGTAGATTTGGAGAGAATACAAGTGAAAAAATGTTTCCCTTCCTTCGGGTCTGGTTTGAAACACTCTCACACTCTGAGAAAATGGTCTAGTGGTTTTTTTGTTTTTTGTTTTTGTTTTTGTTTTAGAAACTAGTACATTTAAGCAGAGACCGTAGGGTGGTAAATTTTCTGAAAAATCTCCCACACAGAAAAGAATATAAAAGGAAATTTTTTGTCTTTTTAGAGATGTTGAGTTTCAGTGTTTAAAAAAATTACTACGCAAACGCCTTTATTAAGGCTTTTTCTAAATATCATAAACAAAAAATGTAATAATCCAGAATCCCAAGCATAAATAGCTATTGCTGAGAACCTAACATTAACTCTGCTTCTAGGCAGCTATTAGGAGGCTAATAACTAACTAATATATGCCACTTTTGAAATGAAAGAACCTTAGTAATTATAAACTTCAAACAAATCTAGCAAACCTATATTAATTTTGTTCACCTGAAGTATGTTCAACACGATAATAAAAACTTGTATTTAAGTTCTTGATTTTCTTTTGAACATCTGTTAAGGATTTATCACATCTTAAGTCTGAACAATAAAAAAGGAATTAACATTAGAGAATATATTTCAAGGCAAACACCACCCAAGCTGAATTATTTTTGCTTACTATTTCAAAAGAAAAAATGTCAACCCCATAAAATGCTGAAAGTCAGAGGCAAAGAACAAAGCAATCTCTACCAGCGTTCACAATGCCAGGCTGGCTTGATGAACAGTTACAAGGCTCCTGGTTCCTTATTGGTTCACATTCTAAGCCAATAGGAAAAGTACAACACATCTTTCAAAGGGGGAGACAGCATTGGAATAAATGGATTGTTTATCACGTTCTCTTCCAAGCTCGTGTGTCCTGTCATTTCAAAGAAGAAATGTAAGAATTATTGATGGATGCTACTCCTCATGACATACACACCTTCTAAAGTCTTCCAGTTGACTATAGTATAATTGGTTATAATCAATTATGTGAAAGTAATATTTCTTTAAAATACCGGGTGAATGTGAAGATTGGCAAAATGCCTACTATCTTTTTATTAATGAGGTAAGTCCTCAAATTTTAGATAAGAAACTAACCTTTAAGGAAATAGTGAAAATTTGTAAATGTTTTGCCAAAATGACATCGGTTTTTGTGAATAAAATTGCCAAGGCATCACAAATCTGTTACTTATCTAGAGCTATTTTGAACATATGTAACGGATAAATTCTAAACCTGCTTGTTTATATTTGCATTTAGAATCTAAGTATGATTTCATTCCAACAAAAGTAATCTGTGGCACCTTAATATTCCTCTGCCTTTGGTTCTGATCTACAGCATTCTGGCTAATTCTAGCTATTTATATATATGTGATTTCCCTGATTATCAATTCCTGGAAGATAGGTTGTTCCCCGCCCGGCCTTATATTCCTCACTGCCAAACCCAGATACTTGTACAAAATAAGCAGTGTGCCGAGTGAAAGCTGGAGTAAGCGTGCCCTATGACAGCAGATGGTAAACCAAAGGAAAATATGTCTGGGGTTTTTTCTTACATGATAGCTGATCAATTGTTTTCATTCCCAATTACACTTGGAATTGTTGCTAGGATGTTATTAAGAGAAAGTAGAGCATACACAGAAAGCCTGTGTCTTATTTCAGGTCTCAGAAGGGCTGGGGTTGTAGTTCAGTGACAAACACCCTGCTCTTGCTTAGTGTGTGAAGCCTCGGCACTACAGAAATTAAACAAGTCCTGTGGAAACAGGATAGAAGATGCTACTGCTGTTATCTAAAGTAAATGAGTTTTAGTGGATTTGTGTCAGACTTCCGCACCACACTCGGACGATGGTAGTTCTGGGACCTTGGAGAATTGCTTCAGTTCTCCAAACTCAGTTTCCTCATCTTTCAGATGACACTCATAGTATCTACTCTTTGATTGATTAAATAATGAACACGTTAGAAGTTATGAGTGGGCTCAGTCATGAAGAAGGTATAATTTTCTACAATTATTTAATCTATAAAAGGCAGGTAGAGTTCGTCAGGCAGTGGTGGCACACGCCTTTAATCCCAGCCCTCGGGAGGCAGAGACAGGCGGATCTCTGTGAGTTTGGGGCCAGCCTAGTTTACAGAGCGAATTCTAGGACAGCCAGAGCTGTTACATAGAGAAAGCTGTTTCCAAAAAAAAGGCAGGTAGAATCACGTAAAGCTGTCAGAGGTTGGGGACACATATGGCTCAGTGGGTAAAGTGTTTGCCATGAAAGTGTCAGGGCCAGAGTTCAGATCCCCGGGACGTAGATAAATGGTGGGTGTGGCAGCCTCCTTATAATCAGATCATTTGGAAGGTGGAGCTATGTTCCCTTCTGTAAATAGCCACATCAGCGAGCTTTAGGTTCAAGTGAGAGATCCTGGAATACATGCAGTGCAGAGGAATGAAGATGCCTCCTGTCGGCGTCTAGCTGCAAACACGCATGCACCCACACAACTGTGAACATGCACACGAGGCCACATGCAAATCAGAAAAGAGCATGATGAATCCCATTACTTTATATCCTCACCTACAAAATTAACTTTGGAAAGTCAGTAAACGGGCTAAAGATGGCTGAGTGGATAAAGTGCTTGCTCTGCCAGCATAAAGAACAGAGTTTAGCCGGGCGGTGGTGGCGCACGCCTTTAATCCCAGCACTCGGGAGGCAGAGCCAGGCGGATCTCTGTGAGTTCGAGGCCAGCCTGGTCTCCAAAGCGAGTTCCAGGACAGGCGCAAAGCTACACAGAGAAACCCTGTCTCGAAAAAAACCAAAAAAAAAAAAAAAAAAGAAGAACAGAGTTCAGGTTCCCAAAACCTACATAAAAACTGGGTAGATGTGGCATCCCTCTGTGATCCCAGTACTCAGCAGGCCAGACTAGCCCAACTGAGTTCTGGGTTCAAGAGCCTTGTTAAATAGAGTGAGAGGGATCAAGGTCAGTTTTGGTCCTGTGTATACACGTGCCCACCACACACACTCCCTCATACAATGCAAGAAAAGAAAAAATGTCCCACGTGAAGGACTGAGCACCACGGGCATCTACCGGAAGAGATTTTTGTTTTCTTGTTTATTTTCTTATCTTTTCTTAAGATGTATATTTGTGTGTGTGGTGTGTGTGTGTGTGTGTGTGTGTGTGTGTGTGTGTGTGTGTGTGTGATGTCAGGTGCATGCAAGTATTCTCAGAGGCCAGAAGCTGGCGTTAGATTCCCAGGAAGAGGAGTTACAGGGTTGTGAGTCATCCAGCATGATCCTGGGGACCAAATTTGAGTCCTTTGGAAAGCAATAAGCCCTCTTCAACCAATGAGCCATCTCTCCAGCCCCCAGATTTGTCTCCATTTTAAGATAGGCTTTCAATAATTAACCCAAGTAGGCCTGGAATTCGTGGTCCTCTGTCTCTGCCCTCTGAGTGCTGGGGTCACAGGCATAGACTTCCCCACCCAGCCAGAGGAGGTTACTGCTACCAATCAGGAGAACTCTAACATGAGTGAAAGCTTATGAAAAAAAGAAAACTTAGTATGCCTCTCTCTTCTCAGAAACAGTACTCACTATGCTAGCTTTTCTCAAAGTTGTGAGAAAATACGCAAATAAAGGATAGTAAGGAAATTAAAATAAGGGATGATTAAAAAATAGGCTTTCTCAAAGTTATGAAAAAACAAGGAGTCAATAGTACACATGTCTTTTAAACTGGGGGGCTCTTCTTAGTCCTGCTTTTCCCCTGAAGTTCACAGAGCCTTTATGATACCCATGTGCTAATGAACTTTAAGAGAGTATTATATTAATAAATATATCCAAACTTATTTGACTGTAAGTAAGTAGTCAAATTAATGGCAAGTGTCTCGGGATATATTCAGATTGTATGTTATTCTACAGAGTGAGATCCAGGACAGGCACCAAAAACTACACAGAGAAACCCTGTCTTGAAAAACAAAACAAAACAAACAAACAAAAAAGTAAACCCAATGCCTGTTGACATCTGACATCTTTTTTGCTACTGTATCACTCTTTCATTTGAAACAATCACAATCTTCCCAATACATTCTGTTTCTATAATCAACCATTTGCCTATTTCATCATTCACTTTCACTTATCTGTGACTTTACACTCCAATTCAAATGATCTTCCAGTAAAATTTTCCCAGATGTTCAAACCAATGAACTGCTTCTTTCTCCTCTTTGTCCATGTTCCCTCCTATCCTGTGTCTCCATTGCAATGGCAGCTTTTCATCAGATGGGGATATATACATATTACTAAAACTGTGAGTTCTTTTCCTCTAGATAAAGAGATACACCCACAGTAACTAAAAGATGTTTCTTCCTCCTGGGTAGTGGTGGCACATGCATTTAATCCCAGCACTCCAGAGGCAGAGGCTGGCAGATCTCTGTGAGTTTGAGGCCAGCCAGTGTAGACAGAAGTTTCTGTCCCTCTAGCAACTCCCAATTCCCCAGAAGCTGCTTCCCAAATTACCCCACAGTATTAATTATAAATGCTCGCCCAGTAGCTCAGGCTTATTACTGACTAGCTCTTACACTTAAGTTAATCCCTAATTCTTATCTATGTTTAGCCATGTGGGTTGGTACCTTTTTTCAGTATAGCATTCTCATCTTGCTTCCTCTGCATCTGGCTGGTGTCTCTGGACTCTCCCCTTCCCAGTATTCATAGTTTGGTCACCCCGCCTATACTTCCTGCCTGGCTACTGGCCAATCAGCATTTTATTAAACCAATTTGAGTGACAAATCTTTACAGTGTACAAAAGGATTATTCCACAGCATTTCCCCCTTTTTGTCTAACTAAAAAGGAAGGTTTTAACTTTAATATAGTAAGATTATATACAACAAAAACAGTTATTAAGTAAGAATTACAGTAACACTAATCCATTTGCATTTAGCAAAATTACAGAAAATAATTATCTTATCTTGGTGAATCTAAAGTTTTGTATCTGTTTTACTTTCTATTATAACTAAGGAAAACTATAATTATAACTATTTAGTCTTCAAAAATCAAAGACTCCAGAAGCATGAAATGTTACCTAATGACAGAAACCTCAAACTGCCTGGACAGTCACCCAAAGTTCCTCTGCAATGTTGGGGCATCCAACTCTGGCCTACAGACCTACCATGTCTGACAGACTTTCCTGTGAAGGAGGATTTTTGAAGGAGTGTCTTTCATTGTCTTGGTAAAGTTTGGTAGTCACTCTCTTTTGTGTCCTGCTTGTCCAATTTGGACAACATGCTGTCAGTAGTCAAGGCAAGGGCAGTTTCTTACCCAGTGGCTAATTTATGCCACAAAGAAAGTAAAGTCCACATGCAATTTTTTCGATGACCATCATCTTCTTTGATGTAATTGGTGCTGCCAGGAGCAGACATATCTCACTGTTGAGAAAAGTCTAAGTTCTTAAAACATTTTTAAATGCCATATTTTGTAGGTCTTTGAAGTGTTTGAAGATTACCTATCTATCTTAAATATATCTCTGTATGGCCTTGAAAACCTGAGTATAAGTTTGCTATTATAGATGACTATTAATCTGTATTTCTTTTTTTTTGGGGGGGGGGTTGTTGTTGTTGTTTTTTGTTTTTTGAGACAGGGTTTCTCTGTGTAGCTTTGGAGCCTGTCCTGGAACTCACTCTGTAGCCCAGGCTGGCCTCGAACTCACAGAGATCCGCCTGCCTCTGCCTCCAGTGCTGGGATTAAAGGCGTACGCCACCACCGCCTGGCTAATCTGTATTTCTTAATTATATATTATATTTTTAAATGAGCTGCATAAACAATATGCTAAACAAGAGTAGAAATATACATACAGTATAACAAAATTAACTTTAAATTTGTATCAATAAACCAAAATACATATCAATGTAAAATATGTAATATTAATAGTTGTTTTTTGGACAAAAGTAGATTCAATAATCTATCCTTTTATCCTATCATTTCTTTTTCTTTTTTTTTGTTTTGTTTTGTTTTTAAAGACTTATTCATTATATACAGTGTTCTGCCTGCATGCTAATAGAGGGCACCAGATCTCATTACAGGTGGTTGTGAGCCACCACGTTGTTGCCGGGAATTGAACTCAGGACCTCTGGAAGAACAGTCAGTGCTCTTAACCTCTGAGCCATCTCTCCAGCCCCCTTTTTTTGTTTTTTTTGAGACAGGGTTTCTCTGTGTAGCTTTGCACCTTCCCTGGAACTCACTCTGTAGCCCAGGCTGGCCTCAAACTCACAGAGATCCTCCTGCCTCTGCCTCCGGAGTGCTGGGATTAAAGGCGTGCGCCACCATCGCCCGGCTCTTATCCTATCATTTCTATATCCCCCCTTTTTCTTTTCAGAACAAGATCCCTGAATCTAATCTCCTTTGTTTAGTTTTTTTTTTCCTGACCATTACCAGTAACAAGCCTGGTCTACAGAGTGAGTTCCAGGACAGCCAAGACTACACAGAGAAACTCTGTATTGAAAAAGACAAAAACAGCCGGGCGGTGGTGGCGCACGCCTTTAATCCCAGCACTTGGGAGGCAGAGGCAGGCGGATCTCTGTGAGTTCGAGGCCAGCCTGGGCTACCAAGTGAGTTCCAGGAGAGGCGCAAAGCTACACAGAGAAACCCTGTCTCGAAAAACCAAAAAGAAAAAGACAAAAACAAAAAAACAAAAAACTTATTTTGGGACAGGATCCAGTGAAGCCAAGCTTAATGAGTTTAAACCCAAGACTCATGTAGTGGAAGGGAAGGGAAGAACTTATCCCCACAAGTCCTCTGACCTCCACATACATGTGGCATGCCTATTACCCACACACATCCACATAAAAGTAAATAAATATGATAAAAAGTGTAAAGCTATGATGATGTAATATATTGATATTACATGTTAACTTTGGGAGGTGTGGCTGGAGAGATGGCTCAGAGGTTAGGAGCACGTACTGCTCTTAACCCAGAGGACCCAGGTTCTCTGGTTCTACAGGATCTGACGCCCCTTTCTCACCTCTGCAGGCAAAACACACGTACACATTAATTTCTTTTTAATTATGTGTTTAAAAGACCAGTTTGGGAGGTGGTAAGACGGGGTCTCACTATGTAACCCTGGCAAACCTCAAACTTGCAGCCACGCTCGGCCTCTGAGTGCTAGGAAAACCGGCATATACCAACATGCCAGCTACCCCTGTGCTGGTGTGTGTATTTGTGTGTGATGAGTGTGTGATACGTGTGTGAGTATGGATGTACGTGTGCCATGGTGAATATGTAGCCGTCAAAGGAGGACTGTGGGAGTCAGTTCTCTTCTTCCACCGTGAAGGTTCCAGGGATTGAACTTAGGTCCCGATGTCTCTGCAGCGACCCTTTTTACCCACTGATCCGTCCCACTTGCGATTGTTTTGTTCTTCATGTTTTAGATAGTGTCTCTTGTATACTGATTCTCTATGTAGCCTAGGCTATCCTTGAGTTTCTGGTCTTCCAGTCTCTACATCCAATTCTGGGATTACAGGCATGTGTCACCAAGTCGTACGTCCTGCTAAGAATGGGACACAAGGCTTTATGCATACTAAGGAAGCAGTCTATCTCTTTGCTCTATTTTTTTCTTTTTTTATTATTTTGTTTGTTTGTTTGTTTGTTTGTTTGTTTGTTTGTTTGTTTGTTTAGAGACAGGGTCTGCCTATCTGGTTTGTTAGAGACATAGCTCTGCCTATCTGGAATTCTCTATGTGGACCAGACTGGCCTTGAACTCACAGAGATTTGCTTGCCTCTACCTCTCGAATGCTGAGATCAAAGGCATGTGCTACCACACCTAGCTTCTTTTAATTTTTAAGCATTTATTTATTTTATTTTACATGTATGAGTGTTTTGTTTAAATATATGTATGTACATCACATGTGTATCTCGTACCTGAGGATGTCAGAAAAGGGTGTTGGGTCCCCTGGAACTGGAGTTATATGCAGATGGTGGTGAGGTACCAGTGCAGGTAATCAAACCCACATCCTCTGCAAGAGCAATAAGTGTTCTTAACTGCTGAGCCACTTCCCCAGCCCATAAGTTTTTTGCTCTTTGTCTTTTCAAGACAAGGTCTTGCTATGTAGCCCTGGCCAGAAGATACTCAATGTGCAACCCAGGCTGCCTGGGGAGTCTCAGCAAACCTCTTGCCTCAGGCTTTCAAATATTGGGATTACAAGGTTGTGCCAGCACAAATGGTTTTCTTCTTCTGACTTCAAAGGAAATATAAAAATTATCATGGATCTCTGTAAGTACCACAGACCCTAAATACTATGCTCTCTTTGGGTGATGGAGAAGTTGGCCTTGCACCTCTGGACTCTGGAGGAATTGTGTACTCTCTGGGAGCAGATTTACCCAAGAGAAAGAGGAGCTGAGACCAGCAGGCCTAGGCTGTTCTTCCAGAGTCCGCCAATTTGGTAAGCCTCTTTCCCCTCGATTGGAATCAGTGAAGAGGTAGCAAAAAACTAGAATTTACACCACTTCAGCTCAACTCCCAGGAAAGATAATATCAGCAGAGAAGCACCAGTTTACCACGTATAATCCCAGCACTTGAGAAGTGGATGGAGGAGCATCAAGAGTTCAAGGCTAGCCTTGTAACCTTGATTACACATCAACTTTGAGGTCAGTCAGCCATAAGAGACTATGCCTCAAAAAAAGAGAGAGAAAGAAAAGAAAAGCCAAGCATTTCTTAGAAATTCTATCCTTATTACAAAGACTGTTGTATTCAGTTTTGTGTGGTCCCAAATGATACTTAAAAACTGAGGGCGCCAGGTGGTGGTGGTGCACACCTTTAATCCCAGCACTCAGGAGGCAGAGTTAGGCGGATCTCTGTGAGTTCAAGGCCAACCTGGTCTACAGCACGAGATCCAGGACAGGCAACAAAACTACACAGAGAAACCCTGTCTCAAAAAACCAATAAATAAATAAATAAATAAATAAATAAATAAATAAATAAATAAATAAGAACTGAGAGTATTTTGGGAGAGTTTGGCTATATGAGATCCAGGACAGGTATCAAGACTACACAGAGAAACCCTGTCTCAAAACAAACAAACAAACAAACAAATAAATAAATAAATAAGAACTGAGGGCATCTTGGGAGAGTTTGGCTATATGGTTTCCTGTCATTTTGACTAAGACATTTGGTGTGCTAGTTGTAGGGGCATAATTAGCTCTCTCTAGTCATCTGCCATCTTGCTCCAACTTCCCATTAATCAGAAAATAGTCTATGATTAGGTTTCCCTTGAAGATTTTCCTACAAAAGAAAAATGTCTCAAGTAGGTGACAAAATAAGCAATCTGCTTTATATTCTTAGAACAAATCAACAGTCTGGTTTACAAGTCATTCTAAGAGACAATATGAAAACCCACAGATTCATGCAACATATTTGTTGAACTGAATTTTTTACATTATTGAGTCAGAGAAGTGCTGTGGAATAATTCTCTTGTACACTGTAAAGATTTGTCACTCGAATTGATTTAATAAAATGCTGATTGAACAGTAACCAGGCAGGAAGTGTAGATGGGGTTACCAAACCAAGAATGCTGGGAAGAGGAAGGGTGGAGTCAGGAGTGACCAGCCAGACACAGAGGAAGCAAGATGAGAATGTCACACTGAGAAAAGGTCTCAAGCCAGGGGGCTAAATGTAGATAAGAATTTTGGGTTAATTTAAGTGTAAGAGCTAGTCAGTAATAAGCCTGAGCTACTGGCTGAGCATTTATAAGTAATATTTATCCTCGGAGTCAATTATTTAAGAAGTGGCTGGCAGGTATTTGGGAACAGGTAGGCAGGAGAGACATTTCCACCTACAGAGAAGTTCAGGTTTAGAATCTTGGCCATGATGGCTTGATCCAAGTTCCTACAACCCTACAAGACTCAATCTTTTAGCAAGTTTTTATTTAACTGAGGTTCAATTTTCCCATTTTCTAAGCACAACCTATCCCCCACTATTCTTACACTGCTTCTCATAGTTTCCTATCTTAAGACCAGTCAAGGGGGTGGAGAAAGAAACACTCCAGCAATTTTTTTCCCCACAGCTATTACTTTCCTACAGTTCTATCCAATGAGAGGGAATTAAGAATACATGATTTTTTTCCTCATGGCTCCTCACTTGGAAAGGATTAGTCATTAGCAGTTAGTTCTATGTAAAATAAGTCATGTCCTTTATTCTTGGCCAAAGAACATATCAACTTCTCAACTCATCCTTCCTGACACCTGACTGACGGGACTTTTTAATTGGGTTGTAACCATCTGTTAGGCTCAATAAGAATTCAGCTTCATGAAGAGGAAAAAAAAAACATGATGCTGGGGATGTTGGTACACACTCGCAATGCCAGCACTTGGGAGGCTGGAGCAGGATTGCAACTTAAAGGCCAACCTGGGCTAATTTAGAGATTCTTTCCAGGAAAAAAATTCCAGGAAGGGAGGAATGCAGAGAGGGAGGGAGGAGTCAAGCCTAGTGGCAAAGGCATGCAATCCAAGCTCCATGGGAGGCAGAGACAGAAGGAACACAAGCTCAGGCATGCCTGAGATACAGACTGAGTTCAAAGCCAGCCTGGACAGTCCAGCACTTGGAAGACTAAGACAGGCAGACCACGGTGGGTTTGAGGTCAACCTGGGCTACATAGTGTGTTCCAGGACAGCCTGGGGCCACAGTGTTAGAATCTGGGCAAAACAGATGAATCACCAGTCAAAATTTGTTTGGGTGCGTGATGTGTGATATTTTGATTGTGTTCTGACAAATAAAGCTTGCTTGGAGTCCGAGGGTGAGGCCAGCCACTAGCTGACCAAGATTAACCATAGAGGTTTGGAGGACTGTAGAGAGAGGAGACAGGATAAAAGATCTCAGCCCTCTTGAATGGAGGAACCAGAGAGACAGGAAGCAACTGTGGTTGTTCCTCTGTTTCTCTGATCTTTCAGGTTTTTACCCCAATATCTGACTCCCAATTTTTTATTGATAAAGATGAATTAGATCAACACTTCAGGTGCATGCATATCAATGGTTCTATTCTTTCACCAACTCAGCAAGCATAGATGAACAGCAACTTGAGACCTGGGCATTTGTGTGACAACTCCACTTAGAAGCTGGCAAACATTATCTAATTATGTGACCATAAGAAATAGAAACAGCTGGGCAGTGGTGGTGCACGCCTTTAATCCCAGCACTAGGGAGGCAGAGGTAGGCGGATCTCTGTGAGTTTGAGGCCAGCCTGGTCTCCAAAGCGAGTTTCAGGAAAGTCGCAAAGCTACACAGAGAAACCCTGTCTTGAAAAACCAAAAAAAGAAAGAAAAAAAAAAGAAAAAGAAAAAGAAAGAAAGAAAAAAGAAAAGAAATACAAACAGATTTTGCCAAATACATAGTAATGTCTCCTCCAACATTAGGATAATTATCTCCATTTTCAGAGTAAATTGAAGTTCAGACAGAGTAAGTAATTTCCCTAAGTCCACACAGCTAGAACTAATGATTGAATCATATCGTAGTAATGACTCACATGCAAGCATATCAATAAACATCACTTGAGTCTGGACTCTATGGTAGGCCCTTTGAGTTGGCATTGAGGGTACAGCTGAACTCTATCAGCTCCTACCACTAAGTCAGTAAGCCTGCCCCACACAACACTCATGCTTTATGCAAACCCTTCTGAGGGAGGGGCATCATTCCTCCAAGGGCTCCTTTCCTTTGTATCTAGATCTTCATCTGGATCACCCCTCTTCTCTACCTGCCCCCTTTTTCCTCTGAGATGGTCTCATATTGCTCAGGATGACCTCAAACTTAGTTCAGAACTGAGGATATCCTTGAACTTCTGATCCTCCTACCTCCCTCTCTTGAGTGCTGGGATCACATGTGCGTACCACTGTTTACCCATCTAGAGGCAGTGTGACCTGGGAGGTGGGCTAAAGTCTCATGCAATAACCAACTTTATTCAGAGCATCAGACAGTTTATACTCCTAGAGTTAAGAGGGGTCACATGAGTAAAGTGTACAGCCATAAGGGCAAGCCATATGTGGCTAAAAGCTACACATGGCAAAAACATGTTTTTCCATAGAGACATATAAACAAATAACAATAGCCAATTGTAGAGAATAATCTGAAGTAAACTCATTCATATCCGATACACTTGGGAGGGGTATGAAAGCATAATCCAAGAACGATTCTGTATTTTTGAAGAAACGAGGGTCGCAAGACTCTTGTCTCGGTTTCTTGAAGTTTTCTCACAGTCACTCAGAAGCCTCCTTACATGACTTCGTTCCTGGACCATGTTCTGACATACCACCCCACTCACTTTCTACAGTATTGGGGGGAAACCCAGGGTTTTGTTCGTGCTAAGCAAGCACTCCATAACCTGAGCCCCAGCAACAGCCTTTGAGATAGAAAAGTTACAAAAACATGTCAGAGTTCACGTCTGCTCTCCACTCAGCTTCCCGTATTTTCAACTTGTATAAGCACAGTCCTCAGACCCAGCTTGTTAATGGGGTAATAATACTACCAAAGAAACTATTGCTGTAGACCTTTCAGCACCGGGACAGAAGCCTAAGAGAAAAGTTTGAAGACCTGAAGGTTTATTTCGCCTCACTCTCTCTTTCACAAGTTCCTTTTTTTTAATTATTTATGCGTATGGGTGTTTTGTCTGCATGTCTGTCTGCACACCAGAAGAGGGGATCCGCTCCCATGAGACTAGAGTTAGAGAGAGTTGTGAGCCACTGTGTGGATGCTGAGGTCCCCTGGGAGGACGCCGGTGTTCTTAACATCTGAGCCATCTCTCCAGCCTTCTTTCACAGTTTCGGTTCCAGGTACACTGGCTCCTTTACTTAGTGTCTGAGATAAAACATCACGGCATGGGGAGTGTGTGGAAGAGCTACTTACCTCATGGCAGCCAAGATGTTGAGAAGAGGCACAGAGAGGGGTCTGGGAGGAGAAACAGCCTCCAAGGACATGTCCCAGGTGACTTACTTCCTCCAGGCCAGGTGACTTACTTCCTCCAGGTAGGCCTACCTCCTGAAGCTTTCTCAAAATCGTGTCACCAGCTGGTGACCACATCCTCAACACATGCGCTTAAGGGAGACATTGCATTTTTAGCATAACAACTACACTTTACCCGGATTAACCTCCTTTTCTCCTGGTGTTCTTTTTTTCTGTTCTAGAATCCAGTCTAGAATCCCACACTGCACATAGTCAATGTGCTTAGTCTCCTTCCATAGGACAGTTCCTTTGGTCTCATGATCTGGGCACATTTGATCAGGACTCGAACAGTCTCCTATTGCTTGAACATTTAATGGTCTTATATTAAAAAAAAAAAATCGCCGGGCGGTAGTGGCGCACGCCTTTAATCCCAGCACTCGGGAGGCAGAGCCAGGTG
This sequence comes from Peromyscus californicus insignis, assembly GCF_007827085.1. NCBI lineage: Eukaryota > Metazoa > Chordata > Mammalia > Rodentia > Cricetidae > Peromyscus > Peromyscus californicus. Next base: position 59,711,884 of record NW_026294424.1, on the reverse strand, counting down.
GATCTCTGTGAGTTCGCGGCCAGCCTGGGCTACCAAGCGAGTTCCAGGAAAAGGCGCAAAACTACACAGAGAAACCCTGTCTCGAAAAACCAAAAAAAAAAAAAAAAAAAAAAAAAAAAAAAAAAAAAAAAAAAAAAAATCTCAGAACCAGATATTGGGGTAAATGCTGAAAGGTCGGGGAAGCAAAGGAACAAGCCACTAGAGAAACTTCTCACCACTACCAAATCCTCAGGCCGAATGGAAGGCGAGATCCCAGCTCCATGAATCTTCTGACTGAAAGCCTCTGAGTGCTCAGCCAAAAAGGCCTTCTTAGTTCCTGTCTCCTCAGGCCTTACATGCCTTTCTCAGCCCAGCCATTTCACTTCCGTCCTAGAGCTGGGATTAATGACATGTGCGCTTCCCAAATACTGATAGCAAAGGCATGAGATCTCAAGTGCTGGGATTAAAGGCTGTGACTTCCAAGTACTAAGGTTAAAGGTGTGTGCCACCACTCCCTGCTTTTGTTTCTCTCCTAGACTGAATCAATGTCATGTAGTCCAGGGTGGCTTTGAACTCACAGAGATCCAGATGGATCTCTGCCTCTCAAGAGCTAGGATTAAAGGTGTGTACCACCACTGCCTGGCCTCTATGTTTAATCTAGTGGCTGTCTCTGTCCTCTGATCCTCAGGCAAGCTTTATTTGAAACACAATATATCACCACATTTCCCCTTTTTTGTCTAAAATAATAGAAGAAGGTTATAACTAATATAAATAGGTTTCTTCTGTATCCCAGACTCTAATCAATATTTATATGTGTACTTCAGCTATCATTTGGCTTAAAAGGGCTTATTGGGAAAATTATAATCTGTTTTTATGTTCAAGCTATCTGTGTATTATTTCTCCTGCAGTTGTACATAAAATGTTTTTACATTCAAAAAAAGGACAAATACTATAGAATTAAATATATAGAATATACAAATTCATAAAGACAGAAAGATTAGATGTTATCTCAGATGGAGAAGAAAGGAATGTAGAGCAAATGATTTCCTAAGTACAGAATCTGTTTTGTGTGATGGAAAAACCCCACAAATAGTCAGTAGTATCAGGACATAATATCATGATATAATATCAATAATATTATTGTAATAATAATCATAATATCAATACAATTAATGTAATTAATGAATATCATAAATATAATTATTAGCCGGGTGGTGGTCCCACACGCCTTTAATCCCAGCACTCGGGAGGCAGAGGCAGGCGGATCTCTGTGAGTCTGAGGCCAGCCTGGGCTACAGAGTGAGATACAGGAAAGGCGCAAAGCTACACAGAGAAACCCTGTCTCAAAAAACCAAAATAAATAAATAAATAAATATAATTATTGAATGAATACTTCGAATGTAATCAATGAATACCACAAATATAATTAATATCATGAACGTAATTTAAATAAATAAATAAAAACAATATAAAAAACTATATACAATATATACAGTCAAGAATTACATTAACAGGGTTGGAGAGATGGCTCAGTGGTTAAGTTCATTAGTTTATGAGTCCTTTTGATATTTCCACTTCTCTTTTCAAGGACTTCTTTATTTCCTGGTACCTCAAGATGTTTCAGGTTCAATATGTCCCTCAAATCAAGTCCTTTTAATTAAAGAGCAGTATTGAGGAATCAAGGTCTGGGCTTGAGGTGTGCTCATTGCTATAAGTTCTCACTATTCCTGGTCCGTCTTAGTGAACAGAAATAGTGAATTATATGTATGTATGTTAACATACACACATACTCACATTTATATTTCAGTCATGTTGGATATTGTGGCTCACACTGAGTAGGCTGAGACAAGAACATTGCCTCAGGCTGAAGGCCAACTTGACCTACACAGTGAGTTCCAGGACAGCCTACCAGACTTTAAAGAATTAACGTCAATATTTCTCAAACTATTCCACAAAACAGAAAGCGAAATAAGACTATCAAGCCAGTATTATCACACTACTAAAACCAGTTAACCAGACACCACCAATAACAAAAGGAAAACTATATAATAATTTCACTGATGAACAGACACAAAATTTGTCAACAAAATAATCACAAACTAAAGGCACTGGGCAACATTTACATACCTGTAATTCTAGCCCTTGACATGTAGAAGCAAGATCAGGAGCTAGTTCAAGGTCATTTTAGGCTACTTGTTTCTTTGTTTGTTTTGTTTTTTTGACACAGGGTTTCTCTATGTATACCCAGCTGCCCTGGAACTTGTTTTGTAGACCAGGCTGGCCTCGAACTCACAGAGATCCGCCTGCCTCTGCCTCCTGAGTGCTGGGATTAAAGGCGTGCACCACCACCACCCTCTGGCTATCAGTGTTGTTTCTAACGGCTGTTCATCCAGCAGTGTGCTAGGGTTTTCTTGTCTTCTCCAACATCATCTTTCATCTTTTGACAGAAGTCAGGTAACATCTCATTGTGGCTGGGCTGGGCTTGCACTTCCCTGATGATTAGTGATGCGGAGAATTTTTCACCTTGCTCTTTGCAGTTTGTATGTGTCCTTTTAGAAATGTCTGTGCATATTCTTTGGCCGTTTAAAAAGTCACGGCATGTGCTGCACCTTTGACGGTGTACACATAGAGGCCACAGGACAGCTTGAGGGAGGTGGTTCTCTTCTTCCAAGCATGAGATCCCAGGGTCAAACTTGAGTCACAAGCTTGGCGGCAAGTACCGTTATCCATTGAGCCATCTCATTGGCCCTAACCTTTTCTTTCAAAAACTTCCCTGAAACACAACCCAAACAAACGGAAACAAACCTCCTTTCCATAAAACTGGGAGCCATCTGTACCCAAACACAGAGGAAGGGTAGCTACTAGGAGAGCAAAGGAAAGCCACACATCCCAGGAAGACACGGCAACTGAGTGCTGGAAGATGTGTTAGGGATGAGACGCTGCAAACAGCCAGGGGTATGCTGGGAATGGTGGGTACACCTGTAACCCAACACTGGGGAGGCCAAGGCACAAGCATTGAGAGTTTGAGGATAGCCTGGGCTACAGAGTAAGTTCGAGCACTGAGCACTAGGAAGGGAGGGAGTAAAGAAAAGAAGCCTGGGAGAGAGGGAAAGAGGAAAGGAGTGGGGGGAGAGAAGAGAAGCGGGGAGGGCCCTGCATCAGTTACATAACCTTCCCTCCCCACAAATCCATTATCTAAGGGGAACCAAATGTGTGGCCTGAGGCAGGTGGGCAGATTCCCTACATCCTCCCTTCCTTCCTCTCCCTGGACTACAGCCCCAGAAGTCAGGGTTATTCTTCCTGGCAGGAGGTTAGAGACTCTCTCGCCTGATTAAATTGCCACAGAGAAAATACCTAGATGAACAGGCACGTGCGGGGGGGAACACCCCCGCCCAAGCTGGTTAGCTATCTCATCGATCTAAAAATAATCTCACGAGCAACAAGACCTGCCTCCTCACACCCAGCTTCCAATTAGATCTGCCACAAGTCCACTGAAAGCCAAAACAAACATCCATGGATCAACAGACCTGGAAGGCTTAGAGGAAAGCTTCCAACAATAAAGATGGACACCAAGACAAACAAGCTGGAGGTGGAAAACTATCTAAGAGATCACGAAGATAATCCAGGGAGCTGAGGAAATTTTTGAAAAGTAAGTTAATATGGTTCTACACCAGAGGACGCACATCTTGTAAGGAGGAAAAGGAAAGGGGGATGGAGGGATGAGGAGAGAGAGCTAATGAAGAAAGGAAAGGAGGAAATGGGCTGGGCTCCTAGCTCGATTGGTAGAGTGCAGGTCTAGCCTTCACTAAGCACTGAGTAGAGTCCCTCCACCACATAAATTGGGTGTGGAGGCACACACAATGTCGCACTCAGGAAGTGGAGGCAGGAGGATCAGCAATACTTGAGTCATCCTCAGGGACACAAAGAAGTGGAGGCCAGCCTGGGCTACATGAAACCCTTCAGGGACACAAAGAAGTAGAGGCCAGCCTGGGCTACATGAAACTCTGTCTCAGGGACAAAATTGTCTTAGGGGAAAAAAAGATATTATCTTAAAATTTTATTTGGGGAGTGGGAGGGGTTGGTGTTACTTTTGTTGTTGTTTTGTTTTGTTTTGTTGTTTTTTAAGCAGGATCTCACTCTATAGGCCAGGCTGACCTAAAACTCACTATGTGCCCAAGCTGGTCTTGAACTCTTGGCTGTCCTCCTGATTCCCCCTTCCTGGTATCACTCAGTTCAAACTTTCTAAGCACTGGGTAAAAGAAGAGGAGCAGCAAATCTTTAAAGGGGGAAAAAAGGAGGATAAACCTGCTTGTGAGTTAGAATAAAATTGAACTTCTCCATGACAGAAGACAATGGTTCATTGTACATCAACTGCAGAATTGGGAATAATTTTAACTTAGAGTATGACATGCATAGTAGCCTAAGGTTTCACTTCTTTGCCCCCCTTTCGGGACGATGCTGAAGGATACATCTGAGTAAAGTAAGAGAGCAAAAGGAAGGGGTAAGTCATCAAACCAGGACAGGAAGTGGGGTAGACATGAACACCACACAGGAGTCCAGCCAACCAGAGAGGCCCAGCCGGCTTAGGAGGCTATAACGAGAGCTGGCTCCTCCTGCAGGCTCCAACTCCCACCTGCTCTGGCCTCCATGCTCACACACCAAATAAGATACATAAAAGTAGCCGGGCGGTGGTGGCGCACGCCCTTAATCCCAGCACTCGGGAGGCAGAGCCAGGCAGATCTCTGTGAGTTCAAGGCGAGCCTGGGCTACCAAGTGAGTTCCAGGAAAGGCGTAAAGCTACACAGAGAAACCCTGTCTTGAAAAAACAAAACAAAACAAAAAGATACATAAAAGTAATACAAGATTTTCAACCAGCAGGAAAGATCTGAACGGGACAGGGACCTCCAAGAGGTGGGGCTATGTGAAAGCGTACAGCGTGGTGAGAAAATGGAGTTCGTAGGCATTGGAAGATGGGGAAAGACTTCTGAATCTGGTTAGAGGATCAATGCAAACAAGAAGGAGAGAAAGTTACTACCGTTCTTCTTTAATTGGAGGCCCAGGAACAAACATATATATACACTAATGGTATATATTCCTGAAATTCAAGGAGGTAGCCCATTTTCCAAATTCAGAAACAAAATCTACAGATAAAAGTATCCACCAGGCAGTGGTGGTGCACACCTTTAATCCCTGCACTCGAGGCAGAGGCAGGCAGATCTCTGTCCGTTCAAGGCCAGCCTGGGCTACAGAATGAGTTCCAGGACAGAAACCAAAAAGAAAACAAACAAAAATCCTATATATGGGGCTGGAGAGATGGCTCAGTGGTTAAGAGCATTGGCTGCTCTTCCAGAGGATCCAGGTTCAAATTCCCAGCACCCACATGGCAGCTCACAACTGTCTGTAACTCCCGTTCCAGAGGATCCAACACCCTCACACAGACATATATGAAAGCAAATCATCAATGCACATAAAATAAATTTAAAATATCTTATGCAGTAATTAATCATAAAATCAGGGTCTGGGGGTTGGGGATTTAGCTCAGTGGTAGAGCACTTGCCTAGCAAACACATAGGCCCTGGGTTCTGTCCTCAGCTCCAGAAAATAAAATAAAATAAAGGTGTGTGCCACCAAAAAAAAAAAAAAATCAGGGTCTGATGTAGCTCAGGATGTCCTAGAACTCACTCCTGATCCTCTTGTCTCTACCTTTTTTTTTTTTTTTTTTTTTTTTTTGGTTTTTTTGAGACAGGGTTTCTCTGTAGCTTTGGGGCCTTTCCTGGAACTCACCCTGTAGCCCAGGCTGGCCTTGAACTCACAGAGATCCACCTGCCTCTTCCTCCCAAGTGCTGGGATTAAAGGCGTGTGCCACCACCGCCCGGCCTGTCTCTACTTTCTAAGTGCTGGGGTTACCATGCCCAGTTTTCTCTCTCTTGCTTAATTATTTGAATACATGTGAGATTTAGTGTATGCATTTATTTAGGACAAATTCTTAGAAGTGGAATTGGCAGGCCAGTAGTCACTCCATTCTGTCCACTTCTTCGAGGTAGTTTTTAAAGCATTTCCTTTACTTTTATTTGTGTATGTGTTTGCATACGTGTGTGCAGGTGATCACCAAAGCCAGCAGAGGGTGTAGCATCTCCCAGAGCTGGAGTTCACAGGTGGATGTGAGCCTCCTGAATTGGGTGCTCAGATCTGAACTCTCGTCCTTTGAAACAACACAAAGCGCCCTTAACTGTGAGGCGGGGTAGGGAGATGAGAGGTGGACAGGAAAAAAAAAAAAATCCAGCTCTTAGTGCTTCAAGGTAATGAATGCGGAGTAAAATATTTTTGGAGGAATATGCCAATAACCGGAAGGAATAGTTATGCCTGCTCTGGGAAAGCATGAAGATTTCTCGAGGAATCTGGACCTTGTATCCTTCCACTGCCTTTAGGAGTCTGGTGGTAACCATGGCAACCGGCCTAGCACTAGAAGGTGTGTCATTTAGCAGGAATTTAATGTGTCATCTAGGTGGAATTGCGAAGCTCAAGATTGTCGTGGAGATACTCTGGCAGCCATCTTAGCTCCTACCGTCTTTGGCTAGTCCATCAGAACAGCAACTCTGGCCTCCAGGCACCCTGCCCTCAAAGATAAGAGCAGGGTAGGGCTAACATTCCGCGGTCACTGAGGCAGAACAAGCACATCAGCGACAGCGCCTTGCTGTTCCCAGCAGCTGCAAGCGTGACGTCCTGAAGGCTTCTGTGAGGTCCGGGAGCTAAGAGCAAAGAATCCAGGGGATAACTGTTATTAACCCTGCGCCCCAGGGGCTCTAAAGCCGTCAATCAGAACTTTCATCCTGATGCAAGAGGGCTGTCAGATGTTTCCATAACTGGTCAACTTTGGGTCTATCTTACCCCATCGCAAACAAGGTAAACCAAGAAAAAAGGCAAACATAAGTACCAACATCCATTCTTTCCTTCCTTTTTTTTTTTTTTTTTTTTTTTTTTGTAGTGACAGGGTCTCACTATGTAGCCCTGGCTGTCCCGGAACTCACTCACTCTATAGACCAATCAGGCCTCAAACTCACCGAGATTTGCCTGCCTTTGCCTCCAAGTGCTGGAATTGAAGGTATGTGCTCCCACCCAGATACTGTTAGACAGCCTGATCTACAGAGGGAGTTCTAGAATAGCCAGGGCAACTACACAGAGAAATCCTGTCTCAAAAACAAAAACAAACAAACGGAGACAGAGTCTCTTGTAGCCCAGGCTAGCCTCAGATTTTCTCTGTCGATGAGAACAGCCCCGAGCTTCTGCTCCCGCTGCCTGTACCTCCTGAGTGCTGAGGTTCCAGGGGGCATCATCTCACCTGGTTCATGCTATGCTGGGAATCGAACCCAGGCTTTGTGTATGCTAGTCAAGTGCTCTATGAACCAATCTATAGGCCCCAGCCCCTACCTCGAATTTTCTTTTTTCTTTTTCTTTTTTTTTTTGTGTGTATACAGTGTTCTGCCTACATACCAGAAGAGGGCACCAGATCTCATTATGGATGGTTGTGAGCCACCATGTGGGTGCTGGGAATTGAACTCAGGACCTCTGGAAGAGCAGCCAGTGCTCTTAACCGCTGAGCCACCTCTCCAGCCCCGAATCTTCTTTTCTTAGCTCCAGCTGTTAGAAACACAAACAGCTCCCGTCCTCATCAGCCTCAGTAGGAAATCACTATAAGGAATGAGGGGATTCTCCAGTGCAGCATGGACAGCTGTCACACCTCCCTCTTAGTCACTCTTACTCTGGCTCTTCCTTCTCCTTCCTTTCCCTGCCTTGTCCCTCACAGATTCCCCTTTCCACGCCTCCTTGGGTCTGCATTCCTGTTTTCATTATTGCTGAAGCTAGGTAAACCTCTGCCATGTCCTCAGCCCCTCCCCCACCCGTTTTCTACATCGTTTTTCTTCTGTTAGCAATTAGTAAGAAGTCCTAAGAATAAATCTGTTTCCTACTCAGTTGACTTTTTTTTTTCCCCCTCGAGACAGGGTTTCTCTGTGTAGCTTTGGTGCCTGTCCTGGATCTCACTCTGTAGACCAGGCTGGCCTCGAACTCACAGAGATCCGCCTGGCTCTGCCTCCCGAGTGCTGGGATTAAAGGCGTGCGCCACCGCCGCCCAGCCCAGTTGACTTTTCTTTAAAAGCAAACCCCTTCTCTAATTCTGCTGAGCAAAACTGTCTGTGGTTTCCCCTATTAGCCCCTTTTGACCAACACTGTTTTGGAGAAAGTGCATTGAGACAAGGTCTCTCTCTGTAGCCCCGGCTGACCTAGAACTCACTATGTAGCCCACGTTGGCCTCAAACTCCTACCTCAGCTTCCTCAGTGCTGATATTACAGGCATGAAACAAAGGTAATTGGATTTCTGTGAGGTCCAGGCCAGCTAGAGCTACATAGTGAGACCATATGTCTTTCAGAGAGAGAGAGAGAGAGAGAGAGAGAGAGAGAGAGAGAGAAGAAAAAAAAGGACTTTAACAAGAAAGACCTATTACAAAACCATAGTAAAAACGTTGGTGTTGAGAATTAAACCCAGACTTGCTGCATCGTGGGCACGCATTCTACCACCGAGTTACACCCCCAGCACTAGACGTGTGCTCCTAACACACAGGCGTGTTCACTTCCTGTCTCTGGTCGTGCAACACCCTGTGCTTAAGACTCTGCCAGCAAGAAGACCATCACCAGATGCACACCTTCAACCTTGCAGCTCCCAGACCATGAGCCAAAATAAATGCATCCCCAGCCCCTCCTCCCCTGTCTCTCCAACAGACGCACAAGCCGGTATGCTCTTAGGTACAGAAGTCAATTTAAAACCGTGGGAAACTTTCTTCCTATTCATCACACAGGACACAGGGTGAGCATTACTGCCTCAGGACACTACCACCCAGTTCCTCAGGATCTTGCTCGGTTTCCTCCTGCAGGGCTTCTATACACGCCTATCTTCCTCACACAGCAATGTCAGCCAGGGCCTGGAGAGACAGCTTAGGGTTAAGAGCACCCCAGAGGTCCAGGGTTGCATTCCCAGCATCCACATGGCGGCTCACAACCTTCTGTTACTCCAGTTTCAGAACTGAGGGCACTGCATAATGTAGCACACATACATACATGGAGGCAAAACACCCCCACACATAAAGTAAAATAACTAAAAGAACTGTCAACCAAGAGAGAAAGAAAGCGTGTCCAAAGATGTGGTACTTACTTTGGAATAGTAGAGCACTGTGAAGTCTATGACAATGTGAGTCACAGTCAACTGTAGGCATATTCAAATTGATCAAGGCAGGGGCCATTTTTTGTTGTAGTTGTTCTAATCTGTTTACATTTAGTTTTGTTTTTGTTTGCTTGTTTTTTGAGACAGGGATTCACTATGTAGCCCTGGCTGTCCTGGAACTCACTATATAAGCCAGACTGGCCTCAAACTCGCCGAGATCCACCTGCCTCTGCCTAGTGCTGGGATTAAAGGCATGCGCCACCATGTCCAGCTTGCATTTATTTGGTTGGTTAACATGTATATGTGCTGAGGTCAGAGGACGCCTTTTAGAAATCAGTTTTCTCCTTCCGCCATGTGAGTCCTGGGGATCAGACTCAGATCATTAAAGTTGGCAGTGAGTGACTTTACTTGGTGAGCCTTCTCACCCACCGAGGGGAAGATTTTAAAGGCAAAATTAGGTAAGTCCAGCATGGTGGCACATACCTACTGTCCCAACATTTAGGAGGCAAAGGCAAGAGCATCACCACTAATGTGAGGTCATCCTGGTACTGCTTAGGAAATCATAGACCAGAAAGGGCTACATATCAAGAAGCTGAAAAAAATTTAAGGGAGCTGATGATATAACTTAATAAAATGGTTGCCTGACATGTACAAAACCCTGGGTTTCATCTCCAGTACCACATAAATCAGGCATGGTGGTGCATACCTGTAATTCCCAGCATTTAAGAGGTAAAGAAAGAAGGATCAGAAGTTGAAGGTCAGCCTCAGCTACATGGCAAGTTTGAGGCCAGAGTGGGCTAGATGTCATACAGTCTCAAAGAAATTGGGTTGGGGATTTAGCTCAGTGGTAGAGCGCTTGCCTAGCAAGCACAAGGCCCTGGGTTCGATCCTCAGCTCCAAAAAAAGAAAGAAATCAGGGCTAGTGATGTGGTTCCGTTGGGAAAGTACTTGTCTAACACACACAAAGCCTTGGGCTCTGTCCCCAGCATCATATAAAACCAAATGTGGGAGACCCTGCCTGCATGTGAGAGGTGGACGTAGAAGGATCAAAAGGTCAAGGTCATCCTTGCCTGAGCTCTCCTGACTCAGAATAAAATAAAAGAAAAACAAATTATAAATCAAATAATTATAATAGCCAACTATTTTTTTAATACCTGATGTAATCCTCATTTGAGTGAGGTCATCTTATTTATTTATTTAATTTTTTTTTAATTTTAATTTTTTTTTTTTCTCTAGACAACGTTTCTCTGTGTAGCTTTGTGCCTTTCTTGGAACTCGCTTTGGAGACTAGGCTGGCCTCGAACTCACAGAGATCCTCCTGGCTCTGCCTCCCAGTGCTGGGATTAAAGACGTGCACCACCACCGCCCGGCTATTGTTTCTTTTTTTATGTGCATTGATGTTTTGCCATGGGTGTCAGAGCCCCTTGAACTGGAGTTACAGACAGTTGTGAGCTGCCATGTGAGTGCTGGGAATTGAACCCAGGTCTTCTGGAAGAGTACTCAGTGCTCTTAAACACTGAGCCATCTCTCCAGCCGCTTTATTTGTTTTTTTAATATTTATTTTATTATTTTTATTTTGTGGATATGGACGTTTTCTATGTGCACCATCTGCATGCGACTGAGGTCAGAAGAGGGTGTTAGATCCTCTGGAACTGGAGTTTGGGACTCTTGTGAGCCAAACCAGGGTTCTCTGCAAAAACAACATGTGTATTTAACTGCTGAGCCATCTCTCCACCCCCTTATTTTTGTTTTTAAACAGGGTCCATAGGTATCCATGCTCACCTGGAGTTCACTATGTATTCCAGGCTGTCTTCACACTTGGGATCCTTCCCTTCAGCCTCCTGAGCGCTGGGATTACAGGTGTGTGCCACAAAACCTCAGCTTGACAATGATTCTTGGGAGTGGTAGCAGTCCCAGGTTGAGCAAACAGTCGCTAGGAGGATGTCCCTGTAGAAGTACCTTCTGTGTAAGACTGGAGTGGCCAGCCTTCATACACGCTGGGATTTTAGGAGAGTCTCTTGTAATGCGTCTTTTTCCAGCCAGCCAGCCAGCTCCCCAATAATGACACGGAGACTTCTTGTGAATTATGAAAACTTGGCCTATAGCTGAGGCTTGTTCCTAACTAGTTCTTGTAACTTAAATTAACCCCTTTATATTAATCTACATTCTATCATGTAAATCTACCTCTCTCCCATCTTGCACCTCCTGTTTCCTCTCTGTGTCTCCTGCGAGCCTAGATTACTCCTCCTCTTCTTTTCTTGCCCCGGAAATCTGCCTATACCTCCTGCCTAGCTATTAGCCATTCAGCTTTATATTAGACCAGTCACAGCAGTACACCTTCACACAGTGTACAAGTTTCCCACAACAGTCTCTTGTCAAATTACTACCCAGAAATCTTCTTTAAGATACTTTCCTTCGGCCAGGCAGTGGTGGCGCACTCCTTTAATCCTAGCACTTGGGAGGCAGAACCAGACAGATCTCTGTGAGTTCAAGGCCAGCCTGGTCTACAGAGTGAGATCCAGGACAGGCACCAAAACTACACAGAGAAACCGTGTCTTAAAAACAAAACAAAACAAACAAACAAAAGATACTTTCCTTCATAATCTTCTGACTCTATTTACTCCCTACCCCATCACTTCTGATTCCAGGTTCTTGACCTGTCCATCTTCAAACAGACAGCCTCACTCCACCTCTGCATCTCCTCAGAGGGTCATCCCTGGGTCTACCTTCAAAACCAAGAATTCAACCATTCTCATATGAAAGCAAATGAAGCTTGTTTGAATGAGAACAGAAGCCTTTTCCTGCACACAGCGCCTGCCAAGAGTTTGGCTGTCACCACTTGCTTTTGGCAGAGGCTGAAAGGTGAGCAGGAATTTATCTAGTGAGAGCAGAGAAGGCATCAGGTTTAATGGGATTAAACATCAGATTCAGAGACCATGAGGAAGCTGGAGCTGGGGTGACTAGGAGTGAGACATCCTACATGGTTGGCATAGAGAGCTTATTTAGTTTGGTCTTGCCTTGAATTTGAATGGAGAGAGGGGAAGACTAGAGGTCACTGGCAGAAGCCCTGACCCTCTTGGATCAGTTGCTGCAGAGGTAATTCAGCGTTCTCCTGTGGAGCTTGGTTTGGCCAATGCTTATTTGCATATTCAGTGTTTTACTATTTATTGGCCGTGACTGTGAGTTTTTTCACTTTAGCTTGTGCAGTTTTCACACTGGATGACTCCTTGCCTTTGGACTAATGCCTATCTCTTTTAATGATTTTCCTACTTCTCCATGCCAAGCCTTACCTTCTCTCTATTAGATCTTCTATACCTGGCCTCGTCTTTTCTTTATTAGATTTCCTCCTCCGTGTGCAAATAGGATGTAGCCTTTCTCATAAATCTTAATTTGTCTATACATGTTTTCAGTTGTGAATCTTCTGGAAATCAAATTACCTTCTTCTCACTCCTTTGGGGTAGTCACTATTCTAAACATTGATGTGTGTCTTTTTCCATGTGGATGGCTCCATCTCATGGGCTGAGGTTCTACACTGTATATATGAAAAGCAAGCGAACTGAGTGCCAGCATTCATTTCTGCTTTCTGTTTGTGGACGCAATGTGAGCAGCCACCTCATGTTCCTGCCACCCTGCCTTCCTGTCACGGTAGACATGACATCTATTCGTTCACTTATTTATGTATGACATGTATTCATTATTCTTTATTTGTGACAATTTATTCCCTCTTAAAGTGTGAGTCGCAACAAATCCTGTCTCCCTAAAGTTGCTTTTGGTCAGGTATTAGAGCACAGCAAGGGGAGAAGGAACCGCTACCGCTGTGGAATAGTCCTCTGTGCACTGTGAAGATGTGTTGCTGTCATTGTTAATATGAAGCTGATTGGCCGGTGACGAGGCTGGATTTGGAGGCAGAGAGAATGCTGGGGAGAAGAAGGTTGGAGTCTGGGGAGACAATGAGACACAGAGCCAGCAGGATGGGAAGTACAAAGATGAGGTAAAGGCCTCGCGGCAGCACATAGATTAATAGAAATGAGTTAAAGGTTATAAGAGCTAGCTAAGAACAAGCCTGAGCTATCAGCCAAGCATTTATAATTAATATTAAGTCTCTGTGTGGTTGTTTAGGGAGTGGCTGGAAGGACAGAGCTGATCTGTGGTCTAGGTGGAAAACTCTGCCTCCACGATACCCCATCCTCAAATGGATTTCAGCCTTACCAGTAGATTTAGCTATGCAGTGTTTGAATATTTAGTTATCTGGAATTAAAAACAAGCTCATTTCATTCAAATTAATGTAAATATAATAGACATTAAATAATAGATCCATTTTCCATCTCTAAAATTTGTCATTTGAGAAGACATAGAGGTGACTCAGCAGATAAAGGCACTCGCCACCAATCCTGAGTGGAAGGGCTCAATCCCCAAGACCCATACTGTGAAAGGAGAGAAACAAATTCTGTATGCTGCTCCCTGACCCACACACATTCCCTCAGCACACAAAATAAATAAAATATAATTTAAGACCTGTCATTTTGAGAAAGTTTTATAGATCGAAGAACTCAGTGGATATCTGTTGAACTTGGCTTTCCTGCCACACAATGTCTTGAGATTCCCCCCAAGTTGTTGCTCGTGTCCTTAATTGTTCCAGGGCAGGTAAACAGCTCTGCAGATTAAATGCACTTGTGGAGCAAGCCTGGTAACCTGAGCTTGATCCCTGAAAGTTACATAAAGGTGGAAGAACCCACTCCACAGAGTTGTCTTCCTACCGCCACGTGTGCATTGTGGCATATGTGTTTACATACATACATACACTAATATACACTATACATACATATATACTACTAATAGTAAGTAATAATCGTTGTATCCAGGAGCAGGAAGATTGCTGTGAGTTTGAGGCTAGCCTAGGTTACACAGTTAGTTCACAGCCTACCTTAACCTTGGAAAAATAAGAGTTCTTTTTTGTTTGTTTCTTTGTTTTTAAATCTATTTATTTATTATGTATACAGTGTTCTGCTTGCGTGTATGACTGCACGTCAGAAGAGGGTACCAGATCTCACTATAGACGGTTGTGAGCCACCATGTGATTGCTGGGAATTGAACTCCAGGACCTCTGGAAGAACAACCAGTGCTCTTAACCTCTAAGCCATCTCTCCAGCCCCACGTTTGTTTTCTGAGAAAGGGTTTCTCTGTGTAGTTTTGGTGCCTGTCCTGGATCTCACTCTGTAGCCCAGGCTAGGCTCGAACTCACAGAGGTGTGTGCCACCACCGCCTGGCTAGGAGTTCTTTTTAATAGTGAGTACCCATGGTCTTCCATGTCACCTATTAGGCACACTTTTGATGGTTTCCAGATTAGAGCTATTTCAAATAAAATAATTATAAACATTTATATGTAGCTAGTATGAAAACATGAATTTTCTTTCTCCCATTTGTTTTTTGTTTGTTGTGTTTTGTTTTGTTTTGTTTTTGACAGAGTCTCATGTAGCCCATACTAGCTTCAAATTCTCTATGGAGCCAAGGATGACTTGAACCTTCTAAATGCTTGGAGTTTGTTTGTTTTTTGTTTTTTGTTTTTTTGAGACAAGATTTCTCTGCGTAACCCTGCCTTTCCTGGAACTCACTTTGTAGACCAGGCTGGCCTCTAACTCAGGAATCTGCCTGTTTTTGCCTCCCAAGTGCTGGGATTGAAGGTGTGTGCCACCATGCCTGGCTAAGTGCTTGGATTTTAAGAAAATAAGCTATCAAACCAGTTCTAGAGTGGTTGGCTGTGAACTAGACAATGGTTTATTTCAGGCGGTTGTGACAGGGTCCCACACATCCCAGGCTGGCCTTGAACTTGCTATAGAACTGAAGATGGCCTTTAGCTCCTGACTCTCCTGTTTCTGCCTCCTGAGTGCCAGGCTTGGATTGCAGGCATACCCAACATGCCTAGCTTTGTATTCCACCCAGGTAATTGTATCCAGTTGCACAGCTTCAGATGTCAAATTTTATCTCTATGCACAAGATTGATCTTCTGCTTTCCAGACCTTTATCTCTAACTCCAATCTCAACACCTCCACTCCAAGGCCACACACTTGGACATCTCAAAGCTTAATATTATCAAACATGTACTTCTGATAAGACTTGCAAACCTACGCTGGCGCCTGTGTCCCATTCCTTGGCCAACAACCTCACAAAATCAATTGTTCATGCCAGAACCTGGGATTCTACTTCATAATGCTTTCTCCTATGTTCATCCTGTAAGTCTTGCTTTGTTTAGTTATTTGCCTTTTTTTTAAGAGACGGGGGTAGGGGGGCAGGGGGGTGTCTTACATAGTACAAGCTGGTCTTAGAGTGGTTGTGTGGAAGACAATGACCCCCAACATGCAGTTACTGTAGTAACCCTCAGTTTAAGATGCTGCACCTATAGAAACAGAGTGTATGTGTGCATTCATATGTATGCTCAATTGTGAAAGTACATATATATATATATTCCATTTATATGTTTACATATATACTTTCCATTTATATATATACATATATACTTTCCATATATATGTATGGAATTCTAAAAGGCAGATTCTTGATTGGCTGACACCATCATGGGAGGCTGAATGGTCTAACAATGACAGTCTGGACAGTGAGAGGCAGAGACAATGGTATCTGCTCAATCTGAGACGCGGAAAGCCTGAAGACAAGGAGGAAGTACTGCTGATGCCGGAGGCCTGGAGGTTTCCTGACGGTCACTAGTTCAAGGCCCACTGAAAGGCTGAAGAAGTCGCAGTGTGATGCCCAGACAACGGCAACAGCAATAGACGCACTGGCTTAGGGAGATGGAGCGTTCGTTATACGCTGGCTGGCTCTCTCCTCCTCCGCTTGTGTTCCAGCCAGGCCCCTGACTTGGTACTGCCCGCTAGATTCAGGGACTGGGGAGTGATTCTCCCCTCACAGGCACACCCAGAAGTGTGCTTTCCTGATCCTAAGCATCTCTCAGTCCATTCAAGGTGACAGTCGGTACTAAGTACCTGGAGCCTGAGGCAGTTTTGCTTGAGCCTAAGGAGTTCAAGGCTAGGGCTGAGCAGTGTAGCAAGACTCCACCCTATAAATAAACAGATAATACATACATACATACATACATACATACATACTTACATACATACATAAATAAATAGCATACGCCTTTAATTCCCACACTCCTGAGGCAGAGGCAGGCAGGATCTCTGTGAGTACAAGGCCAACCTGGTCTCCATGACAACTTCCAGGCCAGCTAAGGGCTACATAGTGAGAATGTATCTTGGCGGGGAAGGACAGAGAATTCGACCTTGGCTACATACCACTTCAGGGGTTTAGCCCAGTTCTTCTGTTCCCTCTGAGCCTGGCCAACTCCTCCAATGGAGATATCCTCTTTTCAGGGAGAGCTTCTCTGAACCCACATGTTGGCTAGCTCTGAGCACATCTTTAACCGACGTTTTGGCATAATGATCCTACTTACAAATCAGTCATTATAGACTATATGATGCTTCATCTTAATTACCAGCTTGAGGTGATTTAGAGTCCTAGAATCACCTAGGAGACGCAGCTGTGTGTGTCCAACATGAGCACATTTCTAGAGAGGTCTAACTGAGGAAGATCCACAGGCCAGGGTCCTGTACTGAATGATAATTTAAAATAAGGTGAAAACGAGCTGAGCATCAGTATTCATCTCTGATTCTGGGCTCTCGAGGAAATGTGACCAGCTGCCTCATGCTCCCATCACTGCGTTCTCCCCAGCATGGTGGATTGTACCTTCAGACCATGAGCCAAATGAAATGTCTTCTCCTCTTCTCCTTTTTCCTTCTTCTTCTCATTTTTTCTGTCCTTTCTTTTTTTAATTACCATCTTTTTAAATTATATGCATTGTGTAAGTATGAATATGTGAGTGCAGATGCTCACAGAGGCCAGTGGTGTTAGATCCCCCTGGATCTAGAGTTCCAGGTGATTGTGAGCCACTTGACATGGATGCTGGGAACTGAACTCAGATCCTCTGAAAGAGCAGTGCTCTTCCCTCCCTCCAGACAAGGTTTCTCTGTGTAGCCCTGGCTGTCCTGGAACTCACTTTGTAGACCACGCTAGACTTGAACTCACAGAGATCCACCTGCCTCTGCCTCCCAAACGCTGGGATTAAAGGCGTGTGCCACCACACCTAGCTTGCAGTAGTTGCTCTTGAACCCTGAGCTATCTCTCCAGCCCCAGTTTCTTATTTAAATTGCTTTTGACAGATATTCTGTAACTGCATTAAGAAAAGTAGCTGTTAATACAGATAGTGTGTGTTAGGGGCCTACTCCATCTTATTTTGAGAGTACCATACCATCATAGGTTATTTACACCTATTTAGTGTTTTGTTACCAGCTTTCAGTTCAAAGTATAGTCTGAAGCTTTCCTGTGGACATGAACGTTCCAACATCCCTCTCCTGAAAAAGGCTTAACATTCTGTTCTCTCTGTCCCTTTCCCAGGCGCCCTGGGCATTCCCTGTAGGTCAGCTAGTTGCTTTTGTTCTGTTGCTCTGTGGTAGCTGTTGAAGCTTCCAGAACTACCATCAAAGACACACTAGTAATGCTTTAAAACATAATTTCCGAGGCATAGTTTTCATATAATAATATGTGCCTTTTTGTTGTTGCTGTTGTTGTTTGTTTTTCGAGACAGGGTTTCTCTATGTAACAATCCTGGCTGCCCTGGATCCTGATTTGAAGACCAGGCTGCCCTCGAACTCACAGAGATCCGCCTGCCTCTGCCTCCTGAGTGCTGGGATTAAAGGTGTGCACCACCAGTGTCCGGCTAATATATGCCCTTTTAAAAAAATTTTTAAAGATTTTAATGAAAGTGCTGAATTGTGCAACCAAAAAAAACAAAAAAAAACAGAGTATAGTTGGCAAGTGATACATATCTGTGGACTAAATGAATAATTGAAATGGACCACTGTATATTTCTATAGTTTTTCAAAACTCTGGTGATCTTTCAGCACCCTTTTAGATGACAATGATTTCATAATATTATTTCTCTTGGAGATACTGAGGATAACCCAGGCTCTAATCTTCATATTTTTGGTGAGTTTTCTCCCCTTATTGCTAGTTTCTCAAAATTTATAATGACTGCTGAGGGCCGTGGGAGTATACAGCAGGTGACAACTAGTGCTTGACAAGTCGACCCACCAGACGTATAAACTCCCCGATGGGGAGCCCCACCTGGCAAAGCCGTTGGGTCACTGACTGGGGAAACCGGTTGTTTTCTGTCTGTAACTTTCTCGGGTACCACTGTTATGCCTCCCTCATAAGAACAGCTGTGGGGTTCCTGCCACAGCCCTTTGGTAGTGTGTTTTACATCTCTGGGCACACATTTAGCTGTGGATTTCTGTTTAAGCTGTGTAATTCTGATAAACAGAAATATTACCAGAATATTCTTCACTGGCACAGGAAAGTAACAGCATTCTCAGTCTCAAAGACAGTCTTTTACACATTTTTTTTAAAGATTTATTTATTTGTATATTTTATATATACACCAGAATAAGGAATCTGATCTCATTACAAATGGTTGAGAGCCACCATGTGGTTGCTGGGAATTGAACTCAGGACCTCTGGAAGAGCAATCAATGCTCTTAACCACTAAACCATCTCTCCAGCCTCTTTTACACATTTTGCAAAGACCTTAGAACTAGTCCAAAACAGACTAAGTTGCCCCTACAGAATATACACAAAGACTAATTCCCAGGTGTTGTTTATTGCTAAATCAAGGCCGGGCTGTTTACACCAAGATTGGCTCCTTGCAGTAGCTCCTTCTGCATGTACCCTGGCCGCTCAAGGTTCAGCCAATTGTTTAATGTCTGGGACCCCTCACCAACTTAGAGCTATGTGCATGGGTCAATGTGACATTACTAGCCTAAGAGAAACTATGTGACTTATCTTGTGTTTTGAGAATGGGTAGGACCCTGAAAATGTAACCTATAATTGTCCAGAGTTTGGCTGTGAGCAGCAGCAGCGGTATGCAGAGAAACGTCTGTGTAGAGTTGTGTGAGAGCTGCTGCAGAATGTGAGGGAAGTGTGTGTGTGTGTGTGTGTGTGTGTGTGTGTGCGCGTGCACGTGCGTGTGCGCTGAGTGAGAGATGAAGAAGCATGAGAGAAGTGTGAGGGCGTGAGTGGGTGAAAGAGTGAGTGAGTAAAGAGTGAATAATGTAAAAGAAAGATGTATGAGTGAGTGAGTGAGAGAGAGAGAGAGAGAGAGAGAGAGAGCCGAGTGAAAGAGCCGCTGCTACGTAGAGGAGCGTGCCTGGGAACTGTGTAAAGGGCTGTACGGTGAGAGAGCTGTGTAAATGAGACGTTCAGCTGTGGCCATGTGGAGATTTGTAACTGTGTGGAGACGAGTAAGATGAAACTGTATAGAAAGAGATGTAGAAGAGAAATGTATGTAAAAGACAGATATGTAGCCATGTGAAAACAGCTGGAACTGTATAGAGATGTATGGCCGTAAACATGTAAAGAAAGATACGTAGCTGTGTGGAGACAGAGTCAGAGACCATCTTTAAGATGAAGTAAAATCCTTAAGATGAAGTAAAAGAGAAAGTTATCATCAGAAGGCATGTGTGTTTCCTTATTTCACCAGTCATAGATAGACTGAAACTTTTTCCTAATTACCCTCAGATAAAAAAGTTTCCTATCCCCGGCTACTCTGAGGCATTCCTTTTATTACCCTGAGCTGAGCTGGTCTCCCATGGGCCACGTTAAATGACACTTCAACTTGTTTTAGTAGCATCAGATAAACTTTTAGGATAGTTGACAAGGTTGGGAACCACCCTCCACCCCACCCCAAATCAAGTTTCCTTCATGTATAAGATACAAATTTTCAGCCAGGCGGTGGTGGCGCACGCCTTTAATCCCAGCACTCGGGAGGCAGAGGCAGGCGGATCTTTGTGAGTTCAAGGCCAGCCTGGGCTACTAAGTGAGTTCCAGGAAAGGTGCAAAGCCACACAGAGAAACCCTGTCTCGGAAAACAAAACAAAAAACAAATTTTCAATGCTCAGTCTTGAGGACAGCACAAACAAATGTGAAAATGTTACATTGAGAAAAAGAAGCCCTCCACAGGGACTAGAGAGATGGCTCAGCGTTAAGAGCGTTTACTGCTTTATCAGAGGACCAGAGTTTGGATCCAAGCACCCACAGCTGGGCAGCTCATAAATGCCAGTAACTCCAGCTCCAAATGATCTGATGCCCGATTCTGACCTCTGTGGGTACCTGTACACACATACGTGCGTGTATGTGTGTGTGTGTGTGTGTGTGTGTAAACAAATAATAAGATAAAATATCTTTTAAAATAAAAAATATCTTTTAAAATAAAAAGCCAGCCAGGCATAGTGGTACACCTTTAATCCCAGCCTTTAGGAGAGAGAGGCAGGTGGATCTCTGTGAGTTCAAGGCTAGCCTGGTCTACATAGAGTTCCGGGACAGCCAGAGCTACAAAATAATAAAATAATAATAATAATAATAATAATAATAATAATAATAATAATAATAATACCTACAGGAAAATGTGTATGTTTCAAAATCTCTTGGGTAGCAATAAAGCTTAAATACTATGTGTTGCTTTATTTTGTGTCTGCAGTGCTGGAGAAACCAAACCCACGATCCGGTGTAGGCTAAGCTAGTGCTGTCCTATTAATGTTCATTAGTGAGTTGCTATGGAAGTTCCTGGAAGCCACTCCCATGCTGGGATAAATTATAATGTCATAAGGAAGCAGAAAAGTGAATGTGAACTACACAGATCTACTCCATTGAATCCCAAATAAATGTATCCGAAATTCCACTTCTCCACAGCTAACTCCCCAAATGTCTAAGGGCTTTGTTTTGTTTTTTTTTTTTTTTTTTTTTTGGTTTTTCGAGACAGGGTTTCTCTGTGTAGCTTTGCGCCTTTCCTGGAACTCACTTGGTAGTCCAGGCTGGCCTCGAACTCACAGAGATCCGCCTGGCTCTGCCTCCCGAGTGCTGGGATTAAAGGCATGCGCCACCACCGCCCGGCGTCTAAGGGCTTTGTAATGTTGCCCCTCATAAGGGTCATGTTAAACAGGGGTCTGTTGCACAGTCTTTGGTGTGGGTGAGGGGTTGTTCCAAGTTTATAGTTGTTGAAGTCACTTAGTAAATGGACCCAGCTGTCATTTCCTTTTAATAAAAACATGAAGTTATCAGTAGTGGTGGCACATGCCTGTAATCCCAGCCCTTGGGAGGCTGAGGCAAGAGGATCACAGCTTGGGAGTAGCCTGAGTTATACAATGAGATCTTGACTCAAGAAACAAAATAAGAGGTTGGGGATTTAGCTCAGCAGTAGAGCGCTTGCCTAGCAAGTGCAAGGCCCTGGGTTCGGTCCTCAGCTCTGGGGGGTCGGGGGACGACAAAATAACAAGAAACAAAATGAATGAAAAATTTCAAAATCCTTATACATTTAAAAAAAAAAAATGGGGCCCAGAGAGATGGCTCAGCAGCTAAGAGCACTGGCTACTCTTCCAGAGGACCAAGGTTCAATTCCCAGCTTCCACATGTCGGTTTACAAATGTCTATAACTCCAATTGCAGGGGATCTGGTGCCCTCTTCTCGCCTTCTCAGGCAACAGGCAAGCACATGGTGCACACATACAGGCAAGGACGCACACACATGAAATAAAAATATATACATATTAAAAAGATGAAGCACCGTATACCTAAGTTGTTGCAAATAACTGGACTGCATCCTTTCTATAGGTACACAGTATTCCAGTCTGTGTACTGCGTTTTTCTCTCTCATCCATCAGCTAGCTGGTGGGCACGTCTGTTGTGTACAGCTCTCCTCTATCCTGAGTAGTGCTGCACTGAACACTGGGATGTAGATGCCTCAGCACAGCGACTTCATTTCCTTTGGATATACATCCAGTAGTGAGATTGGATTAAATGGAATGTTCTATTTTTAATTTTTTGAAGAACTCCCATATTGTTTTCTGTATGGCTGTACTTATTTAATTTCCATTCCCACCAATGATGCTCTTACACATCCACATCCTCACCAGCGTTTCGTGTCTTCTGTCTTTTTGATAATAGCCATTCTTGCTGGCAACAGACTATTTTGATTGTTGATTTGACTCTGCTATTTATATATAGTGGCTCAACCTACCTCCCCTTTGGTGATCCAGTGCCACTGCTTGGCCACTGCCACCCTGGCATCTAGTCACTCCCTTTGCATTTTGTTTTTCTGATTAAACTGTGTAATTACAGTTCCCGAAATAAGGTCTGGCCTGCAAGAAGAGTAATCACAGAGCTCTTCAGGGATGCTAGGGCTCCTCCCATACAAACGTAATTTTCCAAGAATTTAATTTCTCAAAAAAAGGGTGTATTTGGTGGAAACTTAGGCTGAGATCACATGGAACAAAGATTTGCACCAAGATATCATAAGCAAAGACATGTGTTCACTCTCCTAGACAGAGAGGGGCCAAGACACTAAGGATATTGGACCTCCGTTGCTAGAGGCTAGAGTCTGTCTAAGGTTGACAAAGTTAGTAGCTGCTTCCTAGAAGTTGTCCACAGCGCAGTCGCTGGGCTGGTTCCAAGAAGCCGCCTGCAGGGTGGTAGGATTTCCCTCCTTTGTGTCTTATCTGCCTAGCAGACAGATGTCTCAGGGTAAACTCAGTACTTTTCCATTCAGCTAAGACTCAAAGAAAAGGCAGCTTAAAGGCTGTGGGGGGGGGGGGGGGGGGAGAGCCAGTTTTGAACTTATAGTCATATGAAGTTTGGCTCTTTCAGCAGGTCTTGGCTCTCCCAGTAAAAAGGAACAATGTTACTGGAGTTAATGTCAGAGCTAGCAAGTCTTGGCCATTGTGCTGGCTACTTTTGTGTCAACTGGACACGGCTAGAGTCATTTGGGAAGAGGAACCTCCGTTAAGAAAATGCATCTACCAAACTGGACTGTAGTGCGTTTTCTTAATTAGTGATGGATGTAGGAAGACCCAGCCCATGATGGGTGGTGCCACCCCGGGCAGGTTGTCCTGGGGTATATAAGAAAGCAGACTAAGCCAGCCCCAGGAACAAGCCAGCGTTCCTCCATGGAACTGCTTCAGTTCCTGGCTCGAGTTTCTGCCTCGACTTTCCTGGATGATGGATTACAAGATGTAAGATGAAATAAATCCTTTCCTCCCCAAGTTGATTTTGGTCACGCTGTTTGGTTTTAGTTGGTTTTTTTTTTTTTTTTTTTTTTTTTTTTTTTTTTGGTTTTTTGGTTTTTTCGAGACAGGGTTTCTCTGTGTAGCTTTGCGCCTTTCCTGGAACTCACTTGGTAGTCCAGGCTGGCCTCGAACTCACAGAGATCCGCCTGGCTCTGCCTCCCGAGTGCTGGGATTAAAGGCGTGCGCCACCACTGCCCGGCTGGTTTGTTTTTTTTAAGACAGGGTCTTATGTAGCTCTGGCTAGGACTCTATGTAGACGAGGCTGACCTCGAACTCACAGGGATCCCAGAGATGCACCTGTCTCTGCTTCCCAAGTGCTAGGACTAAAGGTGTGCAGCAACACACCTGGCTTTGGGCCGGCTGTTTTATCACAACAGAAATCCTAAAATAACCACCCATGCTGAATAGGCCAATTAAATGGACAAGAAATGGTGAAAAGCAGAAAAAGGGGATCTATTCACTGAACACTAAAAGCCCATCTTTGGGGTCCTGATAGGAGGTTTAGGTTTATTTTGTTTTATTTTAATTAATTTATTTTGGGGGCAGAGTCTCATGTAGCACAGGCTGGCCTCGACTGGATATATAGCCATAGACGACCTTGAACTTCTGATCCTCCACCTTCCCAGTGTTGGTATCAGAGGCATGCTCCTCCTTACCCATTAATTCGTTGCTAGAACTAGAACCCAAGGTGAATGATCTACCCACTGAGTTACATCCCTAGTCCAATTATGACAGGTTTATTATTATTATTATCACATTTGATTATTTGTGAGAAGGGGCACATGTACCGCAGCATGCATGTGGAGGTCGGAATACAACTTTTGGGGGTTGATTCAGCCTGTCTACCATTTGTGTCCTGGTGATCGGTGCAGGTTGTCGGGCTTGGCAAGTTCCCCGACCCAGTGAGTTCTCTCTCTAGCCCAGGTTCAGGTTTAGATGGAGGGCAAAAAGTGTGATTGACCAGTGCTGCTCACGGTGTGGCTGGCCTCACCCACCATCATTCTGCAAAGCGACCTGAAAAGTTGTCAGCCTGAAGTCTTCCTGCCAGACACGTTTCTCCTATGGCTGTCACCAGGCTTCAAAGACTTTTCCTTCTCCCAACATGAGATTTCTGGAGAAATACCAATTTTTTTTTTTTTTTTTGTTTTTTTGTTTTTTGAGACAGGGTTTCTCTGTGTAGCTTATCAGACCCACCAGACTGAAAAAAAGACACAAAATTGACACCTAAACTCCACAAAAAGGAGGCACCAGAGAGCAGGGGAGATAGGAGATTGCTTAGCAGGTAGTGTTTGCCATGCAAGCATGAGCTCATTTCCTGGCACCCATATAAAAAATCCGGGCATGGTGGGTCACACCTGCAAGCCCAGTGCCGGAGAAGCCGAGACAGGAGCTTTGTGGCCAGCTAGCTGAACTGGCAGCTCCAGGCTCAGTGCGAGACCCTGCTTCAAGATGATAACAACAACAATAATAATAATGAGAGCAACTGAGGGAAGCATCTGACATCAGCTTCTGGCCTCTGCTTGGACACACACACACACATGCCTGAACACAAACATACCCACACCAGGGAAGACACCTAACACTGTATGGTGACTGTCCCTAGTTAGCTGTCATCGGACCATACAGTTTATGTGTCCTGTCATGGGACCAACGGGCAGAGGACTGACAGGTAAGATCTGGCTCTCCAGTCTCTTCAGCTCAGCTTTGTCTCCACTGCTGATATGGCCTATTCAAACTGCCGTGCCTCTATCTGCCTGTTTGTCGTGCTACACTCAGTCCTGAACCTCAGATAAGCAGCTTCGCTCAAGCCTGAGTCTTGTCTTTTTGTTTTGGGTTTGTTTGTTGTTTGTTTGTTT
Source organism: Peromyscus californicus insignis (assembly GCF_007827085.1). Lineage (NCBI taxonomy): Eukaryota > Metazoa > Chordata > Mammalia > Rodentia > Cricetidae > Peromyscus > Peromyscus californicus. The sequence goes on along the minus strand of NW_026294424.1, from coordinate 59,686,656 downwards.
TGAGACAGGGTCTCATAATGCTGCCTTGGTTGGCCTGGAACTTTCTATGTAGTCCAGGCTGGTATGGAGCTCAGAGATCCGCCTGCCTCGGCCTCCTAAGTGCTGGGATTAGAGTACATCACCATGCCCAGCTCAAAATGGAGTCTTGGATCTACCCTGTGACTCTGGCTTTACTCCATGGAGATGCCTTCAGCAGCTGGCCCATAGACTTTGTTGTCTAGCAGCCTCCTATTCCTGAGATGCTTTCTGCATCTGTCAGCCCGCTGTCCTTGCCTCTGTGAACTTGAACTTTACTGTGGCCTCCTTAACCCTTTTTGTTTGCTTGTTTTTGTGTTTCTCTGTGTTAACAGCCCTGGCTGTCCTGGAACTCCCTTTGTAGACCAGGCTGGCCCTGAACTCACTGAGATCCACTGGGACTAAAGGCATGCGCCACCACACCTGTCTGTCCTTAACTCTTTAATCGCCATTCTGTAACCAATATATATACACACAAATACAATTACTGTGTGATATGTAATACGTGATAGAGAGTTAATAGTAGTAGTTAAGATTCAAATAAAAGGGATGGGGAAATGGCTGCCTGGGGAATGGAAAAAGTGCCTGCCACATAGCACAGGGACCTGAGTTTGGACCTCCAGAACACACACAAAAAGCTAGGTGTGACAGTGTCTCTGTAACCTCAATCCCCTCAGTGTGGAGACAAGCAAATCCCTGAACCTCATGGGCCAGCCCACCTAGCTGAATGAATAAGCTTCAGATGTAGAGAAACCATTTGTTGGTTCGTTTTATGTTATCTTGACACAAGCTAGAGTCATTTGAGAAGAGAGAACTTTTAGAAACAGGGTCTCTTTGTCTAGCCCTAGCTGCCCTGGAACTAGCTCTGAAGCCCAGGCTGGCCTCGAACTCACGGAGATCTGTCTGCCTCTGCCTCTTGAGTGCTGGCACTAAAGGCATGCTGCTCTTAACACCAATCCAGCGGACCTGAATTCAGTTCTCAGCACCCCCATCAGACAGAACCACCTGTAATTCTCTCTCTATGGGATCAGACACCTCCGACCTCAGTGGGTCCCTTCACTCACTCATAAATACATAGATACACACACATATACCTAATTAATAACAAAATATGTTTGGCCTGCACTCATGTCTGTGCACTGTGTGTCTGGTGCCCAGGGGCCCATTGGATCCCCTGAAATTGGAGTTACAGATGGTTGTGAGTCGCCATGTGAATCCAGGTCCTCTGCAAGAGCCACGAGTGCCCTTAATCACTGAGCCATCTATCCAGCCCCAATAAATTTGTTTTTAAAAGGTGGAGAGTGATGCAGAAAAACAACCAGCTTCAGACCTCCACACACATGCATATGTGTGTATACCACAAACATACGTAATAGCACACACAAAATTAAAAATAAATATAGATTGGGATCAAAGAATTTGTGTTTGTCACAATCATCAAGGGAAATTGGGACGACTGGCAGTTTTCAGCCAACAAAATCACTGTGTCTTGTAAACGTATTGTTAATGAATTCTGACGTTGTGGAAAGACACAAACATGTCCATCTATGTTTCTGACATCGCAAATTCACAGTACCCAGGCTGGCCTAGAATTCTTAGGTTTCCTCTGCCACAGAGAATTCTCCCAGGCCTGTGCCCATCTGTAGGGGCTTTGGGGACTCCCAGGGTGACTACATTAAATGTAGACTCTCTTAGTGGGTTCGCATCGACGGACTAGCCAGATTCAGGTTTGTGGTCTCTCACCATCACCCGACACCTCTAATAGCCGCTCTCTCACGGCTTCCCTGGATCTCCACTCACGTGAATGTGTTTATTCACACGCTTCTTTCCAAGCCCAGGACACCTCCTCATGGGCCTCACTCGGTACCTCCCTTTCGGGGCCTGCTGGGGCTTGAATCTGGCTACAGCTCTAGAAGCAAAGAGCGGTGGTCGAGGTGGGCCTTGAGATCTTGTCTGGCTATTGTCAGGAGAGTGGCTGTGTTGGGGGGCACGGGGGGGGGGGGGGGGGCGGGGGGGGGGCGGGCCCCGCAGTTCTGCTAGGGAAGGGGAGATCTCTCACCAGCAAAGAAGATTCAGCAGAATCAAGGAACGCAAAGCCCTGATGTGCCAGGGGCAGTCTTGTCCCTGTTTTCTTGAGGGAAGAACAGACTTTCTGGAGGTCTCTTGAGAAATCAAGCCGTAGGAGAAAAACTGGACGGCCTTCCGGATAGTCTTTGGTTCTTTCTCAGTTCCCTGTCGAGCTGTAATTTTACCCTGGTGGTGGCAGGGTGTCTCGGAGCCACCAGGGTGTCTGTCTGTCTGTAACTCTCTCCCTCTTTTGCTGCCTGCCTGCTTATCTCAGTGGCTTGCTCACACTAGTTACCTTTCCTTTGTTCCTTACAAAGTGAACCAACAGCAGTGATGGTGTTAACACTTACAGTGGGTCAACACACGCTTAAACACACAGTGGGTGCAGGCACTGTGTCTAAGCACTTTAGGTATTTTATCCCATTAGACATAGATTTTTGTCGAGCAGGTTTTTTTGGTTTGTTTTTTGTGGTGTTGGGAATTTAACTCAGGACCTCAAAGATGCTGAGATCTGCCACAGAGCTACATCCTCAGCTCACTGTCTGTCACTTTTTATTTGTCCGTCCATTCCCATCCCCATGTCGTGACCCACCCCCACCCCCACCCCAACCCCACAGACTCTCTCTGTATCCCTGACTGTCCTGGAACTCGCTCTGTAGACCAAACTGGCCTCAAACTCAGAGATCCACCTGCCTCTGCCTCCCAAAGCATTGAGATTAAAGGCATGTGCCACCACTACCCGGCTACTTTTTTCTTTTTTAAGAGGGGTTTTGTTTTGTAGCTCAGGCTAGCCTTGATTTCACTATGTAGTCCAGGATTGCTTCAAATTTACAATCCTCTTACCACCATACACATGATCTATGACACCTAGCTGTCACATTTTACTTACTTATTTTTATTTTTTAATTAACTTATTTATTAAATTTTTTTTTGAGCTGAGGATCGAACCCAGGGCCTTGCGATTGCTAGGCAAGCGCTCTACCACTGAGCTAAATCCCCAACCCTTATTATTTAAATTTTATATGCATTGGTGCTTTGCTTACATGTATGTCTGTGTGAGGGTGTCCGATCCCCTGAAACAGGAGGTACAGACATATGTGAGCTGCCATGAGGGTGCTGGGATTTGAACCTGGGTCCTTTGGAAGAGCAGCCAGTGCTCTTAACTGATGAACCATTTCCCCAGCCCCTACTTATTTTTAATCTTGTTTTTGTTTATTTATTTGTTTTTTGTTGTTGTTTTTTTTTTTTTTTTTTTTCAGGCAGGCCTGAAAATACCCTGTGAAGACCAGGGTCACCATGAACTTGCAGGAGTCCTTCTGCCTGTGACTTCCTCATACTGGAATCACAGGCCTGATCAACCACGCCCAGCTCGTCTGACATTTTTTTCCTTTTCTTTCTTTTTTGAGACAGGCTCTCTCTGTATACCTCTGGATGTCCTAGAACTCCAGACCAGGCCGGCCTCGAACTCACAGAGATCTGCCTGGCTCGGCCTCCTGAGTGCTGGGATCAAAGGCGGGCACCCAGCGTGTCTGTCACTCTTGGGCCTGGCAGCGTGCACGCACACATCTGTAATCCCCTGGCCGCTGGGGTAGATGCAGGACCGCCCTAAACTGGAAGTAGCCTGATCAGCATAGTTTCAGGCTAGCCATAGCCACACAGCAAAATCTTTTTACCGTAAACGACAGCAAGAGCTGGGACGTAGCTCAGCTGGCAGAGTGCTAATGCTTGACTAGACTAGTATGCATAAAGCCCTGGGTCTGAGGCTTTAATCCCAGCACTTGGGAGGCAGAGCCAGGTGAGGCCAACCTGGTCTACAAAATGAGTTCCAGGATTGTTACACAGAGAAACCCTGTTTCGAAAAACAAAAACAAAATAATAATGATAATAATAATAATAATAATAATGCCCTGGGTCTGATCTCCAGTATAGCATAAAATCTAGCACATGAGAAGTAGAGGTGTGAAGATCAGAAGTTCAAGACCATCCTCCACTACATAATGAATTCAAGGCCAGTGGGGATACACAAGAGATTTAGAGAGAGAGAACTTATTTATTCTAGAATTCATTGCACAGCCAGCAAGACAGACCAGAAGCTATTAAGGCTGACCCCTGAGTTCGATCTCTGGGACCCGTGTTGTGGGATGAGAGAACTGACTCCCAAAAATTGTCCTATGCCCTCCACATTCATGCTGTGGCATGAGTCCCCACCCCAACCAATCACTCAACTAAATGTAATTTTAAAAATTAAGAAACAGACTGTTGGGGCATGCCTTTAATCCTAGCACTCAGGAGGCAGAGGCAGGCAGATCTCTGTGAGTTCGAGGCCAGCCTGGTCTACAGAGTGAGTTCCAGGAAAGGTGCAAAGCTACACAGAGAAACCCCGTCTCGAAAGAAAAAAAAAAAGAAACAGAAACAGAAACAGAACGTTAAAGAAGCAAATAATACTGATAGGTGGTGGCGCACGCCTTTAATCCCAGCACTGGGAGGCAGAGGCAGTGGATCTCTGCAAGTTCGAGGCCAGCCTGGTCTGTAGAGGGAGTTCTAGGACAACCAGGGCTATACGGAGAAAGAATCCTGTCTTAAAAAAAACAAACAAACAAGGATTGGGCATTTAGCTCAGTGGTAGAGCGCTTGCCTGGCAAGCGCAAGGCCCTGGGTTTGATCCTCAGCTCTAAAAAAAAAAAAAAATAAAATAAAAATAAAAAAATCCAACCATATCATCCGCCAAAATGCTCTAAGTAATATTTATAGAGCAGTGCAGCCAAGACATCAGAATAAAAAGGGGCAAGAAGAGCGTTACAAACCCCACCTACTTCTGGAAGACCCAATAGCCCTTGTTAGGTTTCCTGTTCTGTTTGATTCTTTAGCCTCGAGGCAAATCTGCAACAAATGAACTCTGAAGTCTTTTCAAAACAGTGTTTTTCTAGGCAGCCCGTATTTAAAAAACTACGTAGTTTCTGCAATTACCTAAAAATACCCAGGAAGCAAAGCCTGTGCAATCTCTGGAATATTCCTTGGATAAATCGTATGGTGTTGACTAACACTTCTAAAAGGGCTAGGTCATTCTGGGTGGTGGTTGTACACATCTTTAATGAGCTAAACTGCGCAGTGGTTCTGCTCAGACAAAAAAAGATTACAGATTCACAGTAAAGCAGGTTCAGACAGAAAAAAAAAACAAAAAACAAAAAAAACAACCTCTAAACAAGTTATAGTGTATTGAACAATGTTCATAGGCTTAAAAAAAGAAAATGAGCTGGGCAGTGGTGGCGCACGCCTTTAATCCCAGCACTCGGGAGGCAGAGGTAGGCAGATCTCTTTGAGTTCGAGGCCAGCCTGGGATACAGAGTGAGATCCAGGACAGGCACCAAAACTACACTGAGAAACTCTGTCTCGAAAAACCAAAAGAAGGGGGCTGAAGAGATGGCTCAGAGGTTAAGAGCACTGGCTGCTCTTCAAGAGGAACCAGGTTCAATTCCCAGCACCCACATGGCAGCTCACAACTATCTATAACCCCGGTTCCAGGGGATCTGGCATCCTTACACAGACTGACATATAGGCAAAACACCAATGCTCATTTAAAAAAAAAAAAGTACCCTTCAGAAACTTCACAAGTCAAAATAAACTCTTTCTTTAAAAACGGAAACAAAACAGAACAACAAAACCACAGGAGGCTAGAGAGACGGCTTGGTGGTTAGGAACACTTCCTGCTCTTGCCAAGGAAGACCGAGTTCTGGTCATGGTCAGCGTGACTTGCAACCCTGACTGCAGTTCCAGGGAGAGCTCTTCTGGTTTCCAAGGGCACCAGATACGAAAGTGGTACACAGTACACATGCAGACAAAACACTTATACACATAAAAATAAACAGATCTTAAGTAAACAAAATCATCTTCAAAAAAAAAGGAAGGAAGAAAGGAGAGGAGGGATGCAAGACTCATGAAAAAGAAGGAGAAAGGAAAAAAAAATCAGAATGTACTTAAATTAGCTCAGGTTGGGCATGGGGTTCCTCACTGCAGTCCTAGCTAGTCAGGAGCTCAAAGGAAAAAAACAAAACAAACAAACAAACAACCCTTGAGATTAGGAGTTTGAGGCCCACTACCGCAACACAGTGCACCCTTATCTAAATAATTAAATAAACAAATAAGAGAGAAACAACTTCTATTGAATCTAAGGACTGAATCTGTCTGAACAAACACAAACGAAGGAACTCGGGTTTCCTTGAACTGTAGATACAAAGCGAGCTGGGGAGTCTGGCTGTAATTCATCTGACAATTCCCCTGCCTTTGTTAGCTTGTTATCGTATTGGAGGTTCAATCTAGGGCCTTGTGCCTTCCAGGCAAGCAGAACACTTCTACTGAGCTACATCACCGGAATCCTTTTTGCTTTTTTTTCCTATTGTTTTTAGTCATGTAAAATTACTTATTTCAACTTACATTTTAAATGTTGTCGTTAGATGCCAGATGCATGCTAGTACTGATAAAAAGCTGCAACAGAAAGGCACTTGGAAAGTAGGCACAAGTTACTGTCCTTGTTAGTGTGATTCACAGCTCATCTTCCCTGTTGTTTTCTCCCAAACTCTGTTAGTAAAACTCTCCCCAAGCTCAAGAAAAGCAAAGAAAAGAAACCAAAATACAACTCCAAAGAATTCCTCGTGCTAACTAGCATTGTTAAGAAAAAGAAATGGTCCTAAGACAAAATGTCTTTGGCTTGAGGGAGATAGAATTTTTTAATTATTTTAAATAAAAATACCCTTTAATTTTTATATGGATATAATTTTTTAAAAATATTAAATTATATTAAAAGTTTTGCAACTCTTTTGGGAGTGTGGGATGTGTCCCCTCCAGCCCTTATCCCAACACTGGAGTTCCAGGCACTCGAGGCCTGGTCCATTTTTACATGGTACTGAGAACTGGAACTGAGGTCTTCACACTTTCATAGAAAGCATTCTTGCTTACTGATTCATCTCCCCAGCCCTTGTTTTAGGTTTTGAGACAAAGTCTCAAAATAGCCCAGGCTAGCCTTGAACTTAATAAGTAGCTGAGTACGACCTTGAACTTCTGATCCTCCACCATCTACCTCTTACGTGCTGAGGTTACAGACATGACCTACTACTCTCTAATCTTTTTTTCTGAACTCCACTAGCTGAGGATACCGCACGAACTACTTACTCCCCTGAGCAGTGCTGAAGAACTGGATTCCACCTCTTGAAGGTCTCATCAAGAACTAAGTCTTTACACAAGAACCTTGGAGGACACACCACATCCACACTGTCCCAGTCAGACTTCAAAAGTGTTTTTGAGACTGGCCCCCTCAATGCTGGAGTTACAGAGGTAAAGTGCCATGTTTTACTCTGCTTCCCATTTTATGGGAGGTCCTCACAGATAAAACACTATTGTGTACAATTACATAGTCTTTAAATAACTATGCGCTGGGAGCCATCCCCTGAGGAGGACAGGTCCTAGCAGAGGATGTATGGAATTGGCGGGGGAAGGAGAGAGCCAGGCATGATAGTCGGGAGAATCTTCCAGCCTGACGGACGAGCAGCCAGAGTGCTTTTTTATTTATACAAAATTTAGTAAGTAGGGATAGATTCATGTTGTTCCAAAACATAGACCATTTTTGGTTTTGGACCTGTGTTTCACTTTCTCTTGTTCATCTTTTAGTCATCATTGTGACTAAATTACACTAAAAGTGTAAATTGTGACAGAACAGAGTTATCATTTCCGATCATTTTCCCTCAAGTTTTGACATCATTGATGAACAGAGTTATCATTTTTACTCATTAAACCATAACCCAGTTTTTAAGAATCTAGAGGCATATGACAGCTTGTGCTCAGGCTGGTAGCTTTGGTTGCTTCAAGGATGCTAGACCAAAACAAAATCTTTTTTTTTTTCCAAAACAAAATCTTGAAGCCAGCCCACACATATTGCCATGTCCCAAGCAGTGTATTATTAACTCTTTTTTTTTTTTTGGTTTTTCGAGACAGGGTTTCTCTGTGTAGTTTTGTGCCTTTCCTGGAACTCACTTGGTAGCCCAGGCCGGCCTCAAACTCACAGAGATCCGCCAGGCTCTGCCTCCCAAGTGCTGCGATTAAAGGCGTGTGCCACCACCGCCAGACATATTATTAACTCTTAAAGGTCAGAGTGCCCAAGAAAAATCCTCAGGCCAAAGCTGCTGTATTCAGGAACAGATATTTCAAGAATGGCTCACAGCCTCATAAAGAGACCTCTGGCTTCCTTATGTGTCACAACCTTCAGGGTGTGAGGAAGACCTTCAGTTAGATAAGATATCTCCCTAAAAGTGGGAGGGGTAGTGTGTGAGGACTTTCCTTGGGAGTCTTAGAAGCAATACTTCTGGAAGAATGCATAAATGATTCATAAGAAATTTTCCATCAGCCAGGCGGTGGTGACGCACGCCTTTGATCCCAGCACTCAGAAGGCCAAGCCAGGCAGATCTCTGTGAGTTCCAGGCCAGCCTGGACTACAGAGTGAGTTCCAGAACAGGCTCCAAAGCTACACAGAAAAACCGTATCTCAAAAAAAAAAAAAAAAAAAAGTCCATCAATATCCCCAAATTGTACAAATATTAAAAGTCTCCCAAGTATGCAACAGGTGGAGATGAAAACCAAAGGTGACATGGCGGCCATCATGCGGCTCGGCTCTGCGGGTCCTTGTCAAGCAGCTGTGCTGGCTTTATGATTTTTTTTTTTTTTTTTTTTTTTTTTTTTTTTTTTTTTTTTTTGGTTTTTCGAGACAGGGTTTCTCTGTGTAGCTTTGCGCCTTTCCTGGAATTCACTTGGTAGCCCAGGCTGGCCTCGAACTCACAGAGATACGCCTGGCTCTGCCTCCCGAGTGCTGGGATTAAAGGCGTGTGCCACCACCACCCGGCTAGCTTTATGACTTTTGCTGTTCCCATCAGATACGGTCGTGCCAACTATGACAAAAAAATTAATTATGAAAAGCTTGATCACGCCAGGCACAGAGACACATGCTTGTAATCCCAGCATTCCCGAGGCTGAGGCAGGAAGATTTATGTTTGGGGCAGCCTGGTCTGCATAGCCAGTTCTAGGCCAGCTAACACTACATAGTGAGACTTTGTCTCAAAAAAAACCAACAAAAATAGTGTTACATTTGAGTTCCATCCCCAGCAGTCCGTACAGCTGGCATTGTGGCCCATCCCATTATTTACCATTAATCCTAGAATTTAAGCTGTAACATCGGGAGGATCAGAAGTTCAAGGTTGTTCGATGCTACCTGCCTAAAACATCAAACAAAGAGAGCCCCAAGATGGCTCAGAGGGTAAGGCCATGTAAGCCTGGTGACCTGAATTGGACCCCTGGATCCACCTAATGGTGGAAAGATAGAATCGACTCCCAAAAGTTAGCCTCTGACCTCCACAGGAGTTCTGTAGCATGGACACCTCTCTCATGATGCATACACAAATAATAAGTTAAACAATATTCAAACAAACAAAACCAAACAGGAATGTAGTCATAGGAAGCCTCAATGATTCAAACTCCTTCTCTTTGTCTTTATCAGTCACCAGCAAAACACAGGCACACTACAAGGCTGTATTTTAATATGTAGTCAGCTTTCTATACCTGCAGCCTTTTATACTCATGTTCAACAATGTAGATTGAAATACTCAGAAAAATATGTGTTGGGTATGGTACAAGCCTATAATCATCCCACTTTGGAGGGAGAGGCAAGAGGATCAAGAGTTCAAGGCCAATTGCAGGAATGTATTGAGTTCGAGGCCCACCTGAACTCCATGAGGCTGTGCTGAAGGATGAGGAAAAGGAAGAGAAAGGATGCCACCTGCAGTCCCTACCCTGGGGAGGGTGAGGCACAGAGACACTCTGTCTTCAAAAACCAAAAGAAAAAAACAGCCGTAGCAGCAGCAGCAGCAGCAGCAACAACATGGTGTCTGCACACAACTTGCAGTTTACTTCTCTTATTATTATTTCCTAAACAACACAACAGATATGTGTATGACACTGATACCATATTAGATATTATAAGCAATCTAAACATGACTTAAAGTACGGGGGAGCCAGGCATGGTGATAAACCTGTAATCACAGCACTTGGGAGACAGAGGCCGGGGAATCTACAGAAGCTCAGGTGACCTACAGCTTGGGAGGTAGAAGCAGCGTGTGGTCCCTGTGTTCAATAGCCTGGTCCACATAGCGAGTTCCAGCACAGCCAGGGCCACACAGTGAAACCCTGTTTCAAAACAACATGGCCAAAGAACGAATCAGAAGGTAAAAGCTGTAGCTACAAAAGCCTTATGACCTGAGTTCAATCCCTAGAACCAACATGAGAAAACTGCGAGCCTGGAGAGCTGACTCAGCAGTTAAGAGCACTGTCTGCTCTTCCAAAGGACCTGAGTTCAATTCCCAGCACCCACATGGTGGCTCACAACAGTTTATAACTATATTCCAGGCTATCTAGTCTAAGAATTTCACCATGATTCTGTCTCCATCTCCCACCTCGTGTAGGAGTGATGGGATTGTAGATGAATAACACATCTAATTTTTTTTTAGATTTATTTTTTTTTTATTTTATGTGTGTGGATGTATTGCCTGCATGTATGGCTATACACCATGTGCATGCAGTACCCAAGGAGGCTAGAAGGGAGCATTGGGTCCTAGGGTCTGGAGTTACAGACTGCCTCTCAAAACAAAGTGGAAGGAGAGAACCAACTCCAGCAGGGTTGTTCTCTTACCTCAGTATCATGCTGTAGCACAGGCATGTCCGCACTCATACACACACAAAATAAACTAAAGCAACAATACAGTATACAAGAGAACATGCATGGATGTAAATGTTACACACTTTTATGTAATGTGTGGAGAGTGTGTATAAACATCATACCATTTTATATAAAGGTCTGGCACGTTACATCTGCAATGATCAATCTCTCAGGTTCCCTATTTGTTTAGATTTGCTTTACTGGTACCAGGGATGGAACCCACAAATGCCAGGCAAGTACCCTGACAACTGAGCTGTATCCCCAACCCCCATGCTTTTAAAATCTCAGCCACGATTTTAGAGATATCTGAAAAGACACAATTAAAGTCTCACTTTTTTTTAGTTTGATGGTGTTTGTTACATATTATTAAAGGTTCTATATAACTAGAGATATAAGGATAACCAGGTCTCCATGAACCAAACAGACTAAAACTGAATAAACCAAAGCTGTGTTCAATAGCCTGGTCCACATAGTGAGTTCCAGCACAACCAGGCTACACAGTGAAACCCTGTTTCAAAATAACAGGGTTGAAGAAATGAATCATCAGGTAAAAGCTGTAGTTCTGTATAACTAGAGATATAAGGGTGATTCCTATTTATATTTGTGAAAGTGCACAGGATAGATTTAATTAGGTATATTTCAAATTCAAAGGCAACTTCAAATAAAAGAATCAATACATTTCTGCTCTGGGCATCTTTTTTTTTTTTTTTTTTTTTTTTTTTTTGGTTTTTCAAGACAGGGTTTCTCTGTGTAGCTTTGCGCCTTTCCTGGATCTCGCTCTGTAGACCAGGCTGGCCTTGAACTCACAGAGATCCACCTGCCTCTGCCTCCCGAGTGCTGGGATTAAAGGCGTGCGCCACCACTGCCCGGATGCTCTGGGCATCTTAAACATCTAGTGCTTTTATTTATTTGGTTGTATTTCACCTCCATTCACAGCTCTAGTCTCCTGTTATCTTAATTCATCCCTTTAAATGTGCTCAATATCTTCCTTGGCATCCTGTTAAGAACAGTATATCTTCTTCGTCAAAAGACAAAAATCACAACAATTTTTATTTCAGACTAATGGCTGTTTTGATGGTTTAGGAATTGAGGCAGACTTCATCCTACAAAATAAAAGGAGAGCTTCCACTAAACAATAGACTAACCAAAAGTTGCTTGTTTTGTTTTGTTGGTTTTGAGAGAGAGTCTTGAACAGCCTAAGCTGGCCTTGAACATCTGATCCTTCTGTCTCCACCTCTCCAAGTGTTGGGATAACAGGCATGAACCAACATACCCAGCTGGTTGTTGAGATAGGGTCTCCCTATGTAGCTCTAGGCTATCCTCTCAAACCGGATCTTCCTGCCTCTACCTCCCTAGCTGCTGGATTATAGGCCTGAACCACCTTACTGGTTTGCACTGTATTTTGTTTCTAGAGACTGGCCTCAAGCTAAGTGATCCTCTGTCTCAGACTTCAGAGTAGCCAGGACTACAGTTGTGTACCACCACACCCATCAAATACCGAGAATTTGAAGTCTCTATAACCAAGGTCTCCATGAACCAAACAGACTAAATCTGAGTAAACCAAAGCATGAAGATAGTACCTGTTTGCTGTGGTTTGAATGCCCACCCTAAAAGTCATCTTGAAATGTAGTCTCCATTGTGAGGTGTTTGGAGGTTGGAATATAGGGCTAGGGAGATGGTTCAGTGGATGAGACACTTACTGTGAAAGCATAAAGACCAGGGTTCAGATCTCTAACACCCACATAAAAGTCAGGAGGACATGTAGAACCACCTACAACCCCAGTGCTTGGGAGGCACTGAGGCAAACAGCTAGCACACGAGCCGAATCAGAGACTTTTCCAGGTTTATTGAGAGACCCTGCCTCAGTAAATAAAGAGGAGCGTGGTGAAGGAAGACACCTAGTATTTACCACACAAATGTGTATGTGCACTCCCACAGTGCACCCCAAAATGAAAACAGGCATACAAAACATGTTCACCACACACACACACACACACACACACACACACACAGAACCACGCAGAAGAAAACAAAAAAGAGGGTGGAGTCCTAAGCTCACTCTACTTGGGAAACCTCTGGGAAGTAATTAAAGTTAAATAAGGCCTTTATAAGAGAGACCTGATATAGGGCGCTCTGTATCACCACGTGATGCCTTGTACTGCCTTTGGCCTTTGAAGAGGGGCTCCACCAGAAAGAAGCAACCACCAGGTGTAGCTTCCAAGTTTTAACCAGGCTTCAGAACCCTGGGCCAAATACACTTTTCTTCTCCTTCTCCTTTGTTTCCATTTTTTGAAACAGGGCATCTCTATGTAGTCTAGGCTAGCCCTTAACTCATTTTGATCCTCTTGCTGATTACAAGCATAGGTCATCATACCCAGCTCCTTTTTTTTCTTTAGAAATCGGTCATTCTGTGACTTGTTTATACCAATAACACTTGAACTAATGCCCCCATTTTTGAGACAGGGTCTTGGGATGTAACCCAGGTATGGGGCCCAGGAGTAGTAGCACATATGTGTAACCTTAGCATTCAGGAGGCTAAGGCAGGAAGATCACAGTTTGATGCCAGTCTGGGCTACACAGTAGTTTGAAGGTGTGGGGTAGGACTTCTTAAACTTTTTCCACTCATGTTGTCTTTTCATCCAAAAAATTAATTTATTTTGAGACAGGGTCTCTGTATGTAGCCCTGACTGTCCCAGAACTTCCTAGGTAGACCAGATAGCCTTGAACTCCCAGAGATCCTCCTGCCTCTGCCTCCTGAGTACTGACATTAAAGGTGTGCACTGCCACCACACCTGGTGCTTAAGAAATTTTTAAATGACTCAAATATCTAGCTATATAAAATAAGTATCCAAACTAAACATTTACTTGCAATATTTCATGAAAAAGTTTAAAAATTAATTTTCTTTGGTATATATCTTTTAATTATATACTTCTTTGCTTATTTATTTATTTATTTATTTATTTATTTGCTTTCTTTTGAAATAGGGTCTTGTGTAACCCAGGCTGGTCACTGTGTAGCCAGGGCCTGGTGACGAATGCCTTTGTTCCCAGCATTTGGGAGGTAGAGGCAGGCAGATCTCTGTGAGTTCGGGGTAGCTTGGTCTACAAATTGAATTCCAGGACAGCCAGAGATCTGTTACACAGAGAAACCCTGTCTTGAAAAACCAAACCAAAATAAATAAATGAGTAAAATAAGTCCCTGTGTAGCCAAGGATGGCTCTAAACTCCCGATTCTCCTGCCTCTGCCTCCCAAGTGCTAGGATTACAGGTATGTGCCATCGTGCCCAGCTAAATTCAACATTTATTCAAACTTTAAGCGGTTCCCATTCAAAGCTCAGGGACCTCCTCAGGAGGAGGAGGTGGGAGCAGAAAGAATGTAAGAGCTGGCAGATGGCAGGAGAGCTGTGTGAGATGCTGACTTCTGGAGCATGGCTAGTGCATACCTCAGCTCACAGCAGCCAGGGTCATCTACACAGTACCAAGCGGTCAACATTCCATCGTGAATGAGGGAGGGGCCCGAGAGGCCCACTCTTGGAAGGAGAGCCACTGGCCATTGATGCTGCTGAAGGAAAGTCACTCTTTGTGGGAACGTGGCCCAGTGGGTGGCTTCATACTCATGCCCATATGGGCAACACTAATTAGACTCAGGGGGTTAGTAATACCACACCAAAACAGAGACATTTGGGACCTTTAGAGGGAGTTAAAGGGAAGCGGTGGATGGATATGGTCAAAATACATTGTGTAAATGTGAAGGCTGGAGGGATGGTTCAGCTGTTAAAAGCACTTGTCGCTTTTGTAGAGGACCTGGGTTCAATTCCCTGCACCCACACGGTGGTTTACAACCATCTGTAGCTGCAGTTCCCTGGGATCCAATGTCCTTTTCTGGACTCCAAGGGCACTAGGCACACACGTAGTGCACATAGGCCAAACACACATAAAATGAATAAATCTAATAAAATAATACATTGTATAATACCATGTATATACTTTTCAATGTATATATATTTTTCAAAGAATAAATAAAGTATTTTTTTGAAAAAAACAAACACACACACATAGAGTAAATGATAACCTAACTAAAATCTCCTTTGCTTACACTTCCCCCACTTCTTTTTGGTTTCCTTATTTTTTGTGTGTGGCGGGGTTATGCATGGTACAGCACATGTGTGGAGATCAGGAGACAATTTGCAAAAGTCTGTTCTCTCCTTCCTCCATGTGGGGCCCAAGATTGAATTTGGGTCTTAAGGGTTGTCAGTTTACCAATTTGTTTTCTTTTTCTTTTCTTTCTTTTCTTCCTTCCTTCATCTCTCTCTCTCTCCCTCCCCCCTCCTCCCGTCTCTCCTCCTCCCCACTCTGTGTCGCCCCCCCCACCACCACCACACTCCAGGTTCTCTCTCTATAGCCCTGGCTGACCTAGAATTTGCTATGAAGACCAGACTGGCCTCAAACTCACAGAGATCCACCTGTTTCTGCCTCTGCCTCCTGAGTGGTGGGATTAAAGGTGTGAGACACCATCCCCAGAGGTTTGATTTCTGAGATGGGTCTCATGTATCTCAGGCTGGACAGGAGATCACTATGGAGCTGGAGATGACCATAAGCTCCTGATCCTCCTGCCTCCACCTCCCAAATTCTGGGAATACATTTATGCACAGCCAAGCCTGGATCTTTTGTTTACTCTTATTTATATTTGTTTTACATTTTATTTTATTTATTATAGGATAGCACCTTGCTTAATAGCCCAGGGTGATCGTGAACTCACAATCCTCCTGCCTCAGCCTCCTGAATGATGGGATTATAGGTGTGTTTCTGCTCTTATAACTCCCACACATGCAGGGAATTAGAGGCACAGGACCTAGACCAAATACCCACCACTGTCAGTGACAACGTTGTTGCTCTCTCAGGTACTCCACTGAGCCTTTTATCCATCACTCCTCTTTCCTTCCCCCGTGTGGTTATATTTTATTTGTGCTGAAATGTGGTGATATTTTGTTTGTATGTTAATAAAGTTTGCCTGGAGATCAGAGGAAACAGCAAGCCATTTTAAGTAAACACAAAAGTCAGGCAGTGGTAGCACACGCCCTTAATCCAGTCACTTGGCAGGCAAATTCTCTGTGTGTTCAAGGCCACACTAGAGAACGGAGGCAAGTGTGGTGACACATGCCTTTAATCCCAGTACCAACCATAGAGACCTGGAGGTCTGTACAGACAGGCAGAGACAAGAAAGTGAGGTAGCTGGGCTAAGATAGCCAATGAGAGGGCAGAACAACAAGGCAATAAAGGCACGGGTAAGACAGGAAGTAGTCCACATTTGGAAGCTGCAGAGTTGGTGAGGTAAGGTTGACTGGTGGCTTTTCCTATTCCCCTGATCTCTACGGCTCTCACCCCTGTATTTGGCTCCATGTTTTTTGTTTAATAAGACCATTTAGAAATTCATCTACACCCCTGTCCATTCTTCTCCTCTGCCCAGCACCTAGGAGCAGAGGGGAATGCTGCTGGGAGATGAGCAGTAGGGCAGTCTCACCTGACCTTTGTTACTAGGATGTGGCTTTGGGTGTCTCAGCGCTACATTGCTCACAAACTCAACCTCAGGAGTCTGGGACCGACTGTGGCCCAGCAATCCCCAGGATTATAGACATTAGCCACCATAACGGGCTTCATTATGATCTCTCTCTCTCTCTCTCTCTCTCTCTCTCTCTCTCTCTCTCTCTGTTGTTTTTTCATGACAGGGTTTCTCTGGCTGGCCTGGAACTCACTTTGTAGACCAGGCTTGAATTCACCGATATCCATCTTTGCCTCCCAAGTGCTGGGATTAAAGGCTTATGCCACCACTGCCTGGCTTTCATGATGATCTTAAATGTATCAGAAACCTTCGTTTTTCAGAGTTCTTCCTAAGAATTGCCTTAAATACACAATATTTTCATGTTATAGTTGTCTATAAAGTGACCGGTGTTTTGTTTGTTTGCTTTTTGGCTTTTTGTTTTGTGTTTGTTTTGAGACAAGGTCTCACTGTGTAGACCTGGTTAGCCTAGAACTCATGAGATCTGCCTGCCCTTGCTCAACACATTCATGATTTCTAGACACATGTATTTCCTCATAGAACAATTCTACTCTATCCATGTTCACTAGTAGTCCTAAATGTTGTGGAATATTAGTTTAAGATGTGTTACATGTGTTTATGCTGTGGAATATTTGTTTAATGATGCATTCTTTTAGGTTGCATTTGTTTAACTCTGTAAAGCTGTGTTGCTTTGTCTGCCTAAAACACCTTATGGTCTAATAAAGAGCTGAATGGCCCATAGCTAGGCTGGAGAGAGAAATAGGCAGGGCTGCCAGTCAGAGACAATAAATAGGAGAAATCTAGGGAAGAGAGGGAGGAGCAAGAAAAGGAGAAGAGGAGGATGCCAGGGGCCACTAGCCACACAGCCAGCCATGGAGTAAGAAGGAATAAAAGATATATAGAATAAAGAAAGATAAAAAGCCCAGAGGCAAAATGTAGTTAAAGAGAAATGGGATAATTTAAATTAGAAAAGCTGGCTAGAATCAAGCCAAGCTAAGGCCGGGTATTCATAAGTAAGAGTAAGTTTCTGTGTTTTTATTTGGGAGCTGGGTGGCAGATCCCCAAAGAGTACAAAAAACCAACTACACCAAACTTATTTCGTTTCCTTACAGTAATTTAACTTAGAAAGTTGAGCCCAATGGCACACTCCTGTAATCCCAGCTAGTAGGGAGGCTGAGGCAAGAACCTTTAAAGTTCAAAGTCAGCCGAAGCTTCAAAATGATTTCAACTTAGTGAGACTTTGTCTTAAAATAAAAAGCAAACAAGAGAGCTGGACATGGGGCATACACCTTTAGACCCAATACTCGGAGGCAGAGGCAGGAGGATCTCTGGGACTTTTAAGCCAACATAGTGCCAAGACAGCCAGGGATACATAGAGAGATCTTGTCTCAAACAAACAAACAAACAAACAAAAACCAAAACAAAAATCCAAAACAAAACAAAACAACAACAACCAAAACAAAGGGGCTGGGAGATGGCTCAGCAGTTAAGAGCACTTGCTGCTCTTCCAGAGGACCTGCGTTCACACATAGCAGCTCACAAACATCTGTAACTCCAGTTCCAGAAGATCCAAAATCCACTTCTGGCCTCTTTGGACACTGCACATACATGGTGTAAGATATTCATGCACACAAAACACTCATACACATAAAATAAAAGTACATAAAATGTAACAAAAAGACAAAGGGGATTAACAGTGACGCTGAAAATGTCCTGTCACCCAGTGACAGCAAAGCCATCACATGTCACCCTGCAGCCTCACACATCCTCACGTTTGCTGTGATGTTCCTATAAAGTCACGGCACTAAGTCACGGCACATTTGTGAACACACCATTATGTACAGTATATAATACTTGACAATGACCATGTTATTTGGTTTACATATTTACTATGCTATGGTTTTTATTTATTTATTAAGCTATACTTTTTATCATCTTAGAGTGTGTGTTCCAACTTACTCCATTTTATTTTACTTTCTTGTTTTTTTGGATTTTTTTTTTTTTTTTGAGATAGAGTCTCATTTTGTCTAGTCTGCTCTTGGACTCCACCTCAAAGTGCCAGGGTTATAGGAGTGTGCCACATATCTACACTCATCTCCTGGTTACCAAAAGCTTGCAGTGTACATCATGTCACACTGGCTACAATCTCATAGATCTCACATTTACCAAGAGTCATAACTACATCAAGAGGCCACGTCAGCGCTGTGGACTTGGCTTAGCAGGTAAAGGTACTCGCTGCCAAGCCTGCAGACCTGAGTTTAATCCCTGGAATCTACAACCTGGAAGGGAAGAACTTATTCCCAAAGGTTGTCCTCTGGCTTCCACATGTCCCATGCACGTACATGCCCATACACACACAGTCAGACAATAAAAAAGAAAAGTCCATGTCAAATAACTAACCTATATCATCTGGATTTGTACAAATATACAATGTTTGAATAAACATTTAACAATGTATTTCTCAGAAGTTTTCCTCATTAACAAGTGACATGTGGTTATAGTTTATTTACCAAAGTTTTACCCAAGTCACAGGAAGTAAAATGTAATTCAGTCCATTTCTATTTTTCTGGGATAATGACATCACTGTTTTTCTTCACCTTTATTCCCCCCATTTAATTGTTTTGTAGTGGGAATGGAAGCAGTATTACAGAGGCTTATGTAGCCTAGACTACCTCCTAAGTGCTGGATCATGGACATGGATCTCCATCCCTTATTTCTTCTTTAAACTGATGTTTTGTTTGGCATTACCAGTTATCAAACCCAGGGCCTCCGGATGCTAGGTAGGAGTTCTACCACTGAGCTACTTACTGAACCTGCTTAAATTTCATTTAAATCCAATAAAATAGTTTTTTGTAAGTTTTTCATCATTAAGGTAGAAAAATACCATCTATGTAATACGTATATTAGACATATCAAATCCCACAGCTCTTACAGCAGTCATTAAAATTTTTTCATTTACTGCTTTCCAAGTAGTTTCTCTTCACCTTTCGAGAGTATCAACCTTCCAATCACCTGTTCGTTTCCCTAAGGAATTCTTAGCTAGGGAGGTCTAAATTTGTACCTCCAAACGGATGACTCTGAGGTGGAGGAGCATCTACAACTCAAAGACTCAGAGAGAGAATTCATCCTTTCTAATAAAGCACACAGGGCACCTCGCCTGCTACCAGAGGTCAAGTTTACATAGGCTTTGGCACTAACTCTTAGGTCTAAGTGGCCCAAAGGTCATCGGGGGGACACAATATCCATTTCCACTCAAACTGGATCAAGAGATTTTTCCTGATGTCCTTGAGGTTTCTCTCCAGGGAGGAGCTCTGAACTGGAGTCCTGCCTTGAAGTGTATCCAAGGATCTGGTACCTGTTTCTAGAGGTCTTTTGAAGAACACTTCTTCATCCTGGTGGTCATGTATGACCATTATGTGGCCAGCCTAATGTCTAATCCCATAACCAGCGGCCCTCTCACAGGACGTGTGTTATACTGGCAGGGGTAGCCTGTGTCCGACTTGTTCCTATCATGACAGCTGTACTCTAGGAGAGTTTCCAGTAGGAAGAAAGGTCAGTTTGTATGTCAGTCAGTCCAGCCCAGCCACAAGAGAGAATTCAAAATGGACACAGAGACAACAGAAATCAACTCACTACAAATTTACAAAGGAAGTAAAAATGGACGGGCTTCAGGGAAAATTCAAAAGCCCATTCAAAGAAACCAGCTGTGAAGCCATATTTTGGAGACCAATTTAGTTAGATATGTGACTTTCCAGTTTGACTTGTTTCTTTTCTTTTTTTAAATTTTTATTTTTCAAGACAGGGTTTCTCTGTGTAGTCCTGGCTGTCCTGGAACTCGCTCTGTAGACCAGGCTGGCCTTGAATTCAGAGATCCGCCTGTCTCCTGAGTGCTGGGACTAAAGGTGTGCGCCACCACCACAAGGTGGCTTCTGTTTCTTAACAGGATTATTACTGAGTTCATGGTGGATGGAATCCATTAAGGAATAGGGCACATGAAGTATTTTCAATGCCTGCACTCAGCATGGAAATTTCTGGAAAAATCTAGGGCACACAAAGCATTTTCAATGCCTGTACTCAGCATAGAAATCTCTGAAAATTCTGCATGAACAGAGGGCCTAATGTGCTTGTGGGGGTGCCTTCCAGGGCTAGAAGAGGGAGTTGGATCATCTGGGGCTGGAGTTAGAGGTGGTTGTTAATTGACCAAAGTGTGTGCTAGGCACTGAACTCAAGTCCTCTGGAAGAATAGTAAGTGCTCTTAATCTTGAACTTCTGATCCTCCTCCTTCTACCTCCAGAGTGCTAGGATTACAAGCTTATGTCACCATGTTGGGTTTACATGGTGCTGGGTTCAAACTCAGGGTTTCCTGCATGCTAGGTGAGCACTCACCCTACCAACTGAGCTGCATGCATTCCTGGCCCTTAAATGCACTTATTTTATGTGTTTGGGTGTTTTGCCTGCATGTATGTGCAGTGCTCCAAGTGGTACCTACAGAGGCCAGAAGAGGGCATCAGAGCTCATGGAACAGGAGTTACAGGTGTGAGCCACTGTATGGGTACTAGGTATTGAACCCAGGTCTTCTGTAAGAGCAGACAGTGCTCTTTATCACCCCTTTGCACGCACTTATTTTGGTTTTGGTTTTTGGAGACAGGGTTTCTCTGTGTAGCCTTGACCATCCTAGCACTTGCTCTGTAGACCAGGCTGGCCTCAAACTCACAGAGGGATTAAAGGTGTGTACCACCAATGCCTGGCATTTTTGTTTTTGTTTTCAGACATTTTCTTGAGGCTGGCCAGCACTATCTGGCCCATTCTGTGTCCAACTTATCCTCTCATGGTGATGGTGGGTAGCAAAGTGTGAGGGGATGATGGAGAGACCTCCAACCAGAGTACTTCTAGGTTTTTGTAATTTGTCAGAGAAAGAATTCAGATACAATTCAAAATAAGGAACTGGGAAAATTTATTACAAAGCAAAGATGCATACTCAAGAGGTGAGTGTAGGCATTCTGTGTAAGTCACACTCAACAGAGTTTGAGGCAATTTTATTTGTTTTTGCCTTTTGGTCTTACTGTATAGCTCTGGCTGGCCTGGAATTCATTTTGTAGACCAGAGAGATCCACCCACCTCTGTCTCACAAGTGCTGGGATTAAATACATGTGCTACCACACCAAGCCTTTTTTGCTTGTTTGTTTGTTTTTTCTTTTCTATTCTTTTTCTTTTCTTTCTTTTAATGGTGTCTCACTTTGTAGCTTTGGCAGACCAAAAAATTGTTATGTAGACCAGGTTAGCCTCAAACTTACGTTGTTCCTTCTGCCTCAGCCTCCCAAGTAGTGCTGGAATTACAGGCATGTGCCACCATACCTGGCTTGGGGGGGCAGCGTTCTTCCTAGATCAACTTAATGGTGGAGAGGATTCATCAATTATGGTGGTGAAAAGGTGGTGCATTTCCACGATACGGACTACCCCTTTTTTGGTCTTTATATGGGGGTTTTCAGATGTTCCATAGAGTCAGATGTGGATCGTGTGATGGGCACATTCACAACTGTTACGTTAAGAAAGATGGAACACTATTATAATGAAGCAAACAACAGTCCGTAGTGGACCGCCATGTAGTCAGCTGGTGTTGGCCAGAGCTGGTTTTTCGCGTTTGAGTCGTTACCTGCTGCCCTGCTGTAAGGCAGCTCGGCTGTTGCATCAGCCTTGAGCGGCTAGCTCTGCAGCTGCCTCTTCAGGCTGGCACGCCGGCTTCAGTGGTAGTCTTGCCTTCGGCCTCTGAAGGCATCAGGCGTGCAGGTGGTGCGCAGCCATACACGCAGGCACGCACATGCACGTGTAAATGAAAATGAACCCTTAAAACAGACTCTCCAAAAGCAAAGAAGAGAGGAGAGGAAAAGAGAGGAGAGGGGAGAGGAAGGAAGGGGAAGAGGGGAATAAAAAACATCAAAGTTATCACTGAGGTAGGGAGGGTTGTTCCCAGAGCACAGTAGGACACCCGAGATATTCAAAGATTAACCTAAGAGTTCTGGGGCTCCTGGCAGGACAATGGGCAGAGGGCATTGTCCTGGGAAACAGTCTTGTTTTTTTTTTTTTTTGGAGGCAGGTCTAACAACTCATAAGCGCCCAAACTGTGCCCACCAGTCCACTTGTAGCTTTGGTTCTGAGATATTTGTGACCACCTCAGATAATTTCCCCTCACGGAAGCAGATAAGAAGACAAGAAGGAAAAGGGACAGAAGATGGATACAGAGAAACTGGGGGAAGACAGGGAGGAAGTGGGGTGCGGGGAGGTGAAAGGGGCAGAGAAGAATGACCTTGCAGCCTTTTGGCCAAGGTCAAACGGAGAGGAGGGTTTTCACCTCCTACAGCAATGCCAGTTACTGGCAGTTTCTTTACTGTCTGTCCTGCTGCAGACATCGGATTCTGCCAGCAAGACTCGTTCCTATTTCTGCTGTCCCTCTATTCTCGCCTGCGACTTGTCAGCCACCCAGAGCCCTCACAGCACAAAGGAACCCTCAGCATATAATATATATGCATATAATCTATGTAAGATGGTATCTAGTGCAAATCAGGACAAACCCCTGCATTCTACACATTACTAAGCACAATTTACTAGTTACTTACAGGAATTTGGGTGAGGGGTTATCCATAGGAGCGTGAGAGATCCTAGCAGGACTGTTCAATAGAAACTTGCAACAATAGGAAGCTCTAATTTTCTATTGTTCAGTATAGTCGTCACTAACCATGATCCTATAAAAACAATGACTTTTATTTTTATTCTTTTTTGAGACAGGGTTTCTCTGTGTAGCCCTGGCTGTCCTGGAATTCACTCTGTAGACCAGGCTGGCCTCAAACTCAGAGATCTGTCTGTATCAATATACAAAATGTAAAATATTTGAGACTAGTGGTTGTTCAAAAGTAGACCCAACAATCTACGCTTTTATCCCATCATTTCTATACTATATTCCCCTTTTTCTCTTCAGAAAGAGAGATCCTTGCATCTGATCTTTGTTCAGGTTTTTTTTTTCTGACCATGACCAATAACAATTTGTAACCAATCCCCCTAAACAATGACAAACATCCATAAACCACCAAATGACCCAAAACCACCCACCCCCCTTTTGCAGTGTGGGCATTGTGTTCTCTAGACTGCTTCCTGTTGGCTGGGGGTGCTGGCTTCTTTGTGAGACCCTGAGAAAATTAGGGTAATGGTCAAGTCCTGGCTAGCATAGTCTGTGAGATTGAACCCTCTCTGCCAGCAGCCTTGAAGCTGTTCTGGATGCAGAACTCTGAGGAAACTATAACAGAGGCATTCTGAGAGGCTGACTCACCAGGGCCACCTGTTTTCATTGGAGTCCGGTCCCCTTGCCCTGAAAACACACAAACTTTCAGAGATAACAAACATATCTGCATTAACACAAGTGTGGAATGTGTGGTGTGCACAAGTCAGTTAAAGATGATTTTTTTGTTCTATGTTTGAGCAGGTAAAAGGCATCTGTCGATTTTATAAGCCCTTTGGATTGTTTAACCAAACTGTAATATAAATCTCTATCCACACCATATGAAAGGATGGCATGTAATAATAAATCACGAGGAGTCTACAGCCAGTATATCTCATCCAGTCTCAGAGCTGTTCCCATGTCAAGGGATCAGCATGTACATCACATGTCTTGTAGTCTTTCTTGGCTTTTTCTCTCATGTCTGTAGCCAAGATCCTCAGGATATCTCTCCCGATCAAATCTGATCTCTATTAACTTTGAAGGAATCCATAACTTTTCATTTCCTGTGGAAACAAAAACACAACCTCTCCCCAAACACAACACATTCTTCATTCTGAACTTCCATTCTGAAGTAAAGACATCCCTAAAGTGTATAGGCTGGTTTAACTCAGCAGTCCCTTCCACAGTGGAATGTCTCTCAGGAGCTGTCATTTTCTGTTTATTAGCATTCAAAAAATTTAAAATTAATACACCACCATACAAGATCCAGACCCTCTGTGTATTTTCCATCTTTACATGGCTTACCTTTTTAAGGTTATTTTATTTTCTCTTTAAAGACTTTATTTTCTTATTTATAAACTATTTTTTTCTATGCTGGCTTATACCCATTTTCTTTTCTTTTTTTAAGCCTACACATATTATTTAGACACACTGTAACCTGTTTAGAGGTTTTTTCCTTCTGGATCTGTTTTTACTGAGCATCTGCAGCATTCTCTGATAGAGTAGACAAATTTTTTTGTTTTTGTTTTGGAGCTGAGGATCGAACCTACAGCCTTATGCTTGCTAGGCAAGTGCTCTAAAACTGAGCTAAATCCCCAACCCTGAGTGAGACAAATTTTAAACTGCTCTGTCAGCCACCTGCACAGCTCAGTTTAGTGCATGCTGCTGGCACATGCTGCTGGCCACTGGCTCCAGCCAACAGGCAGTCTCTGTATCCCAAGCCTACCTGAGAGATCTCAGTCACCAGGAAGCTGTGTTTGACTCTGTGTTTTGAACTTTTTTTTAAAGTGTTCTCAGATCTTATGTGGATATATGTGGCTGGACTTTGAGTGCCATGTGTAGACAGATTTTTCTTTGGGCCACCAGCTCACAAAAAATGACACCGAGACTTATTATTAATTATGAAAGCTCGGCCTATAGCTTAGGCTTGTTTCTGACTAGCTCTTTTTTGTTTGTTTGCTTGCTTTGAGACAGGGCTTCTCTGTGTAGTTTTGGAGCCTGTCCTGGAACTCACGTTGTAGACCAGGCTAGCCTCGAACTCACAGAGATCCGCTTACCTCTGCCTCCTGAGTGTTGGGATTAAAGGCATGTGCCACCACCATCCAGCCTAACTAGCTCTTATAACTTAAATTAACTCATATTTTTTAATCTACGTTCTTCTGCATGCCTGTTACCTCATCTCCATCTTGCCCATCCTGCTTCTGTAGACAGACATTTCCCCAGTCTTGCCTTGCTCAGCAGACCTGACAAATCTTTCCTGCCCATAGTCCCACAGCCGCTTATAAAATAATCACTCAGAGGCTTATACTAATGACAAACTGTAGGGCCTATGGCTCAGGCTTCTTGCTGGCCAGCTCTTATAACTTAACTCAACCCATTCCTATTAATCTATATGTTGCCACGTGGCTGTGGTGTTACTGGTCTGCTGACATCTTGTTGCTCCTTGGGCGGTAGCTTGTGTCTCCCTGACCCCACCCTTCTTCTCTCTGTGTCTCTGCTTGGATTTCCCACCTGGCTGTAAGCTTTCTTGCCATAGGCCAAAACAGCTTTATTTATTATCCAATGGTAGCCACACATATTCACGGCATACCATTCCACAGCACTTCCCCTTTTCTGTCTAATCAAAAGGGGAGGTTTTTAACTTTAACATAGTAAAATTATATATAACAAAACAGTTACCAAGTGAGAATTACAGTTACAATATCTAGTCTATTTGTATTTGGCAAAATGAAAGAAAATACTCTATCATCTATCCTATTTTTGTGAGTCTAAAGTTTCATATATAATTTACCTTTTATCATGACTAAGGAAAACTATAACTATCTAACCTTCAACTCCATCAAAGACCCTAGCAGGATATAATATTACCTAAATGAACAGGAAGTGCATTGCAAGCAACTTCCATAATTCTAGAAATGACAGAGACATCTGGCTGCCTGGACAGTTACCCAAAGTTCCTCTATAACATTGGGGCATCTATCTCCAGCCTACAGGCCTAGAGTCTCTGGCATAGCTTTCAGTGAAGCAGGAAATTTTAAGAACTGTTCTACCCATTCTGGCAAAGTTCGTCAGTCGCTTCTCCCCGTGTCCTGTAGAATATCTGGCAGCTTCTTCTACGAAGCAGGAACCCGAAGGACCATCTTGCCTTGCAAAGTTCAGTGGTTACCTTCCTATGGGTCCTGCATGTCCAGTTTATACAGCATCCTGTCAAGCAGTTGAGGCAAGGGCACCTTTTTGCCTAGTGGCTAACTTTTGCCACAAAGAAAGCAAACTCCATAAAGAGTTTTTTCAATGCCCATCATCCTCTTAGGATCAGATTGGTGCTGCCAGGAGCAAACATGTCTCGGGTCAACAGAATTCTAAGCTATCAAAACATTTAAATGCCATATTCTCTACATCTATGAAGTATTTGAAGATTACCTATGCATCTGACATATATTTCTGTAAATCTGAAGAACCTAACTAACATAACTAGAAATGACAAGCATAGGTGACTATAATTCTTTAAGTCTTATCTATCTAAATAACCTAAAGATTAAGGCTTCACATTAACAAGGTAAACAGTCTGTAAGCAGATGTACTGTATAGGGACAATGACCTCAAATTTGTGACAATACACAAAATATTTTAAACAGAGGTAGAAATATATGGTGCAATATGCAATATGACAACAATATCCTTAATATGTATCAATATACAAAATATTCTAAACAGAGAAAACATACATATAGTATAACGAATATAATTTTACATTTGTATCAATATACAAAACATTTCAAACGAGAGTAGAAATATATGTACAACACTTATAGTTTTGTATTTGTATCAATATACAAATTATCCTTGAGAGACAAGATTTCACTATCTTGCCCAAACAGACCCTGAACTCTTAGACTCAAACAATCCCTCTGTCTTAACCTCCTTTAGCAGCCTGAACTACAAAATGCTTTACTGATTATTTTAAAATATGTTTATTATAAAGTGTGGGGGATGACAGTTGATATAGTGCTTGTCTAACATGCCCAGCACCACATAAAATCAAGACTGGTGGCCTAGTCCTACAATCAAATCACTATAGATAAGAGGCAGGAGGGTCAGAAGCTCAGAGTCATCCTCACCTACATTTCTAATTCAAGGCCAACCTGGGCTACATGAGAAACCCTGTCTCAAAAGACAAAAACAAAAAAAATTATAGTTGAGCACATAAGATCCCTCTTCTTAGATATTACCTGAATTTAGTCTTTAGTTAATTCATTTCCCCATTAGTCACTTCCCTTTTGGGTTGTGATAACCCAAATGATAATTAACAATTACTGCCCCTCTATGTGATTCTTATCACCCCTCCGTTTGACCCTGGAAGCCTGGCTTTGCACTGCCAAGGGATTACTGCATGTAAGTGTATATATATCGGGACTCCCAGGGCACAGGAGGACGGAGAAGATTTGGAAGAATAAATGACTGGACTAAGAGCTCGGTGTGCTGAGTCTCTATTTCCCGAAAACAGTCCTCTCCATTCGTAGTTCTCTCCTGAGCCCCTGGGATGGATAATATTAAGGCTGCTAATATTATACAAGAGAAAACAAACACAAACCAAGCAAGCAAAATTGTCAGAGGCTGGCAAGATGGCTCAGCAGGTAAATGGCACTTTGTGCCAAGCTTAACAACTTGGGTTTAAGTCCCCAGAACCCATAGAGTAGAAAGTGAGAACTGACTCCTGCAAGTTGACCTCTGGCCTCCATAGGACTGATGGTTGTGGTGTGCTCAAATCTACTCCCCACAATATAAAATGAATGTTTAAAAATATGTAAAAAGGCCGGGCGGTGGTGGTGCACACCTTTAACCCCAGCACTGGGGGGGCTGAGGCAGGCGGATCTCTGTGAGTTCGAGACCAGCCTAATATACAAAGTCAGTTCCAGAAAATGCGCAAAGGTACACAGAGAAACCCTGTCTTGAAAAAAAAAAAAAAAAGCAAAACAACAAAGTAAAAAGACAGGTGTCCTGGGGTATGTATGTAAGGCTGAAGTAAGAGAATGGAGAACTGGAGGCTGGCCTGGGCTACATAAATGAGACAATGTCTCAAAAACAACAGGAGAAGCAGCAACAAAATAACAACTTTCAGTGGGAGGTTACTTTTTTTTTTTTCTGCTTAGACAGGATCTCCTTGGAACTTGTGTCCCACCTGCCTTGGGCCCCTGGGCAGCTAGGATAACAGGCCAGCCAAAAACCAGACATTCTAAAGAGGATTGCAATTTGTTTTAATTATGTTACAAATCCCAGCGTTTACCATCTTTTGAATGCTTACAAAATTATATAATAATAGTACAATGTTTGAATAAGAATAGCCCCCTGTGCTCAGCTGTGGTGGCCCACACCTTTAACTCCAGCACTTGAGAGGCAGAGGCAGGCAGATCTCGAGTTCAAGGTCACCCTGGTCAACAAAGCGGAAACCCCGTCTTTGGGGGGAGGGGGGGAAGAATGGCCCACATAGAATCACATATTTGAGGGAACGGCACTATTTGAAAAGATCAAAAGCATTAGGAGGTGTGGCCTTGTTGGAGGAAGTGTATCTCTTGGGGTGGGCTTTGAGGTTTCAAAATTCCATGCCAGGCCCATTGTCTCTCTTCTGCCTGCCTTGTCTGCCTCCATGCTTCTCGACATGATGATAATGGACTAAGCCTCTGAAACTGTAAGTCAGCCCCTAATTAAATGTTTTGTTAAGAATTGCCTTGGTCATGGTGTTTATTCACAATAGTAGAACAAATGCTGAGACAAATCGTAACAAAGCAATAAATTTTTAAAAAGTTATATTTTACCAGCACATAAAAAAATAACACTCAGTAAGTGTGAAGCTGCTGGGCATGATAATACATGAGAGTGCCTATCTGTAATCCCAATACGCCAGAGGTGGAGCCAGGAGGATGGAGAAGCCAGCCTCGGCTATACAGTAAGTTCCAGACTGGCCTCAGATATATGGAGGGACCCTGCCTCAAACAAATAATACAAACATTTTTTCCCCCGTTTTGATTCTTTAGGTCTCCCAAACCTACCTCAACCTTCGAAGCACGGAGACCACATACATATCTAAGGAGATCTGCCTCCTCCCTGCCTCCTGTTACTAGTCTAGAAGTCTTGAGCTCAAGAAATCCTCTTGCCTCAGTCTCTTGAATAGCTGCAACTATAGGCTAGTTAAAAGGCGGGTATTTCAATATTTACCTTAAATTGCTCAAACACTGCTGCCCTGAGTTTTCCTTGGCCATCCTTTTCTTTGGATGAAAAAGTTAAGCTTTGGGGTAATTACAACTTAAAATTAAAAAAAAAACAAACGAGGTCTCACAAATTCACACGACTCACCCCGGTATTTGTAAATCTGTAAGGACCCCCCCGCTCTTTTTTTTCTGGGTTCCACTGTCAGAAACCCTGCTGTGTGTTTTCAGCCCGTACCCAGGATGGCGGGGAGGCCAGAAGCCCAGGCAGCCAGCCCTAGCTTGAGAGCGCCCCAATGCTAACTTCCGATTTTGCAGCTCTGCAAACTCCTCACGTTGAGGAGTCTAAGGTCGCTGGGCGCTTCCAGGGGCGAAGACACAGGAACCGGCAGCCCACGCTGTGTGTGCCCCGCTGTAAAAACTTTGCCTCGGCTTCTTCCAGAGCTCGGTCGGGAGGGGAAACCGGCAATTAACCGTCCGTCGGCCAGCCCGCTTCCACGGCCCCACCAGGCAGACGAGCCTCGGGAGAGCCTCGAACTCCGTGCGGGCCGCCGGCGTCCCCGGGCCGGCGCCTCCCTCCCCGGGGTCCGCTTTCCCGCCACCGGGGCTCCTCCTCCTCCTCCTCCTCCGCGCGCCCGCTCGGCTGGCCGGCCTCCCCGAGGCGCCCGCGGCGGGCCCGGGTCTTTGGCGCCAAACGGGTGGCGGCGCTGTCCGACCCCGCGCGCGGCCGCGCCGGGGCCCGAGGGAGGCGGGGGCTCGGCCGGCGGAAGAAGGGGGGCGGGAGCGAGGCGCGCGGTGCTCTCGCGTGCTCTCGCGCCCGCTCGCGTGACGGGGCCCCTGGGCGTGCGCGAGGCCGAGGCTCGGGCTCCGCGGGGGCACGGGCGGGCCGGGAGCGCGCCGCGGTGGCGAGAGGGCGTCGGGTGCGGGTGGGCGCGAGGTGCGGGCGGGCGGGCGGGCGAGCGAGAGAGCGGAGCGGAGCGGAGCAGGGCGGGCGTGCACCCGCGCGCGGGCTCTCGGTAAAGGGAGCCGCGGCCGAGGCTGCGCTTCCTCAGCCCGACGGAGAGCGGCAGTGTCGCCCCGGCCGGCGCACGCTCGGCCCCGCGGCGGCTGCTCCTCGGCACCGCCAGCCCCAGCGCCGCTCCGGGGCGGGCGGGCGGCGGCGGCGGCGGCAGCAGCGGCGGCGGGACCCGCGGAGCCGCTTTTGTGTGCAGGCCGACGAGGGGCGGCGGCGGCGGCGGCGGCAGCGGCGGCACAACCACCTGACAGAGGCCCGGCGCTCGCTGCACCGGCCGCCCGCATGAGGAGGAGGAGGTAAAGCGGCGGCCGGGCTCGCGCCCTCGGCGGCGGTGGCGGTGGCGGCGGCGGCGAGGGAGGGACGGAAGGGAGAGGTGTGGGGGGGGGAAGAGACCGCAGGGGGAGGGCGGGCGCGCGCCGAGGCCCGCCGGGCTTGTCCGGAGCGGCCGCTCAGGCCTCGGCGGTGCCCGGGGTGGCGCCGGGCGGCCGTGGGGCGGGAGACGCCGCCGGGCTCGGTGGCTGAAGTTACGGAAGAAAATGTGAAGTGCGGAGCCGCGTCCTCCGCTTCCTGGCGCGGGGCTCGGGCCGCGGGCGGCTGGCGGGGGTGGCGGGCTCGCCGGGGAGGGGCGGCCGCGCGGCGGGGGACGCCCGGGGAGAGCCCCGGGGCTCGGCGCGGCCGGGGCGTTCGGCTCCCCGGCGCCGGCGCCGCGCGTGGGTCCTCTTGGGTACCTAGTTTTTGCGGCCTAAGCTGAACCCTCTAGGCCTCGCGGCTCCTTTCCCGGAGGGGACCGGCCAGACGGGGATCCGGCCGCTTCTCCTGGGCCGACCTGGGGTCTTGGGGTCCTCACCGGTCCCCCGAGGCCACCAAACTTCCGACCTAGGTGCCCGGGGGTGCATTTCATTGTGAGAAGAGGGCTAGGAAACTCCGGGCGCTGTTGGGCACCTCCCGCGGCCGCGGCGGCTGCAGCTCGGAGCCGCCGGGTGGTTCCGGGGCTGGAGCCGGGTGGGGGCGGCGGACGCCTAGCGGGATCCGAGTCCCAAGAGAAGGAGCGAGTGGCGGGGGGTCCCCGGCTTCGGGGGGGGGGGGAAGAAAGGGTTCTTCCCAGATTAAGAGATTTTTTTGAAATGAGAAAGAGGTTACAAAGTCGCCCCTTTTCCCGCTGAACTTTGGTTTTCTGACCGATAGAGGCCGGTAGAGGACTGTGAAAGAAAAGTTATCCCCCAGGATGGACTTCTCGCAGCCGAAGCCTGCCGCTGCCCTCTGTGGCGTCGTGAGTGCGGACGGGAAGATCGCTTACCCTCCGGGAGTAAAGGAAATCACCGACAAGATCACCACCGACGAAATGATCAAACGTCTGAAGGTAAGAGTCTGGGTCGATTTTCTGCACTCCGAATAGCTTGCTGACTCGCGTGGTTTCAGCCTGGCCTTGGGAGTTTTTAAAGATAGTTTATCGTCTTCTCTCTTGAAAGTATTGTTCCAAGTTGGAGGCATCTTTAGTTCTGAAAGGACATAAGTATCATGGGAAATTTAAAAGGAGTGTGATTATTTTCTATCCTGTTAAGCATTAAAAAAAAAAAAAGAAAGAAAGAAAAGAAAAACCACCCAAGTTGAATTGCTTCCCTTCTCCCAGTGATCCATTTCATTTAACGATTATTATTTAAGTGGCTTGTACCCTTAATTGTAAGCAGTGATTTGCCCTAGAAGGTTCCTATTTTCATCAACTACAAGTAAGACTGGTGTGAGCACAAGCAACCTTTTTTTTAATGTTTGTTTGTTTTTTGTTTTATGTGCCTCGGTGTTTTTTGCCTACATATATGTCTGTGTGAGAGTGTTGGATCTTTGGAACTGGAGTTATAGACAGTTGTGAGCTGCCATGTGGGTGCTGGGAATTGAACCCAAGGTCCTCTGAAAAAAAATCAGCCAGTGCTCTTAATCGGGGAGCCATCTCTCCACCCCACAAGCAACCTTTCCTCCCCACCCCCCTAGTTTCTTACAATTTCCAAATATCTGGAAGCTTAACTATGTATACCGTGTGGCTAAACTTTATAGAGGGTACAGATTTTTCAAAATTGGAGCTTAAAGTGAAATGATTTTAAGTACACATTCCCAAGAAGTTTGAGAACTGTATTTTCGTTATTTCTGTGAGGTTTATCTTCCTTGATGTAAATGTGGTAGTCCTTAACATCATTTTATGTTCCAATCTTGCATTGATCAGTTTTGGGCTTTCTTTTTTTGTGGACGTAGATTGTGGCCACAGCCTTACCACGTGAGGGCAGTTTTTGTTAGGGAGTCAGTTTCAAGCAGTGATTGTCACTTTGGGGCAATTTTGATTCACCCGGGATGTTGTCGGCATTTTGGATGTCAGAGTTGGGGCTTGTTTGGAATAGGGAGGTGGGGAGGAATAAGTCCTGCTAGGAGACCAGCAGTAGTTGAGGTGAAAGATCTTAAGCTTTTGAAGTAGGGCTTTGACAGTGGAACTAGAGACAAATAATGGGTCAGGTGAGCTGTTAGAGAGAGGTCTCCTGTAGGCTGCTGGTCTTGAACATCTTTCTGCATCCACTTTCCAAATGCTGGAGTTATACCACATCCTGGTAAAACAGTGATTCTCAAACTGGGGCTTGTGACCCCCTTTGGGAGTCGAAACACCCTTTCACAGGGGTCTCATCAGATATTTACATTACAGTTATGAAGTAGCAACAAAATAATTTTATGGTTGGGGTTACCACATGAGGAACTGTATTAAAAGGGTCAGCATTAGGAAGGTTGAGAACCATTGTACTAAAAGATGCTTCAAAGTTAAGTCAGACATGGTGGAAGGCTAGGCATGAAACATTGTTGGCAACTTTTCTGCCTTGTGCAACTTTATTTTTTTATGTTCATTGGTGTTTTCCTGCCTGTATGTCTGTGTGAACGTTTCGGATCCTGTGGAACTGAAGTTACAGACAGTTTTGAGCTGCTGTGTGGGTGCTGGGAATTGAACCGGGGTTTTCTGGATGAGCAGCCAGTGCTTTTAACCACTGAGTCATCTGTCCAGCCCCTTTGTGCAACTTTAAAAATGTATTTTTAGGGCCTGATCTTAGAACTGAGTATAGTGTCTAGTAAGGGTTGTGTGTTTAAAGTATGTCCGTGGTTTAGTTTCCATTTGTTGCCTTTTTGAAAGAATCAGTACATTAATTAAAACAGATCTTTTCTGTTTTCTTTCCATTCCTTTTTACTGGGGTGGGGAGGGTGCATGTGTAGGAAGTGCATATTAAACCCAGGCAGTGCACTACCACTGAGCTACACCTCAGCCTAAAGCAGATAAATCTCTTTGTTGTTTCCGAGACAAGGTCTGGCCTAAAACTTGCTGTGTAGAGATGAGGTTGGCCTCAAACCTCCCTCAGTTCCCTCAGCCTTAGAAGTGTCTCCATGCTCAACTTTTTTATTTTATTTATTTATTCCCGAGACAGGGTTTCTCTGTGTAGCCCTGGCTGTCCTGGAACTCACTCTGTAGCCCAGGCTGACCTTGAACTCTCAGAGATCCACCTGCCTCTGCCTCCCGAGTGCCAGGATTAAAGGTGTGTGCCACCATTGCCTGGCAATCAACTAAAATCTTTATGGGAGAATGTATATATTGCCGTGTGTGTGTGTGTGTGTGTGTGTGTGTGTGTGTGTGTGTGTGTGTGTGTGTGTGTGTGTGTCTATGCCTACTTGTATATGAAGGTACATAGGTCCTTTTGTGTATGTTTGTGGAGGCAAGAGGACAGACAATCTTGGGTATTATTACCCTCTGTCCTCTGTCCTTTGAGAGAACACCTCTGATGTCCACCTTCTTTGAGACAAGGTTTCTGGTTGGCTTGGAGTTCACCAATTAAGTTAGGGTGGCTGTCAAGTTAGCCTGGAGAATCTTCCTGCTGAGATTACATTTGTTATGGTCACATGGAGCTTTTTATGCTGTGCTGGGGATTGGAGCTCCAACTCAGGTCCTTATACTTGGAAGGAAAGCACTGGTCACTTAGTATCCCTGCACTGCTGCGGGGTGGGGGTGGGGCATGAATCTCGGCTACTAAAGAATGTACATGTACTGATACTTTGTAATGTTTCATATGCCCCGCAGTGGTGGCCAGGCCTTTAATCCCAGCACTCCCAGCACACAGGAGGCAGAAGCAGGTGGATGTTTGTGTATTCAAGGCCAGCCTGGTCTACAGAGCTAGTTGCAGGCCAGCCAGGGCTACACAGGGAAACCCTGTCTAGTAAGGTATACATGTGTATGGTATTTTGAGTATGACTCTGAACAACTAAGAAAATAAAGCTGTTCAATAAAATTAGCATTGTACCTGTATGTGCATTTTTGTCCTGTGTATTTCACCCCCCACCCCAGTTTGTTTAGTTTTTAGTGTTTTTGAGACAGGGTCTCTCCATGTAGCCCCAACTGTCCTGGAACTCATTATGTAGACCAGGCTGGCTTCCTCTGCCAGAGTACTGGGATAGAGACACGTGCCACTAAGATTGGCGACTCACTCCAGGTTTGACCAGGTTCTTTTTTGTTTGTTTTTTTTTTTTTTTTTTTTTTTTTTTTTTGGTTTTTCGAGACAGGGTTTCTCTGTGTAGCTTTGCGCCTTTCCTGGGACTCACTTGGTAGCCCAGGCTGGCCTCGAACTCACAGAGATCCGCCTGGCTCTGCCTCCCGAGTGCTGGGATTAAAGGCGTGCGCCACCACCGCCCGGCCTTTTTTGTTTGTTTTTTGAGACAGGCTTTCTCTGTGTAACAGTCCTGGCTGGCCTGGAGCTTACTTTGTGTAGACTAGGCTGGCCTGGAACTCACAGAGATCCACCTGCCCCTGCTTCCCAAGTACTGGGATTAAAGGTGTGTGCCATCACTGCCTGGCTTGAGACAGGGTATTATGGTTTAGGTCAGGCTAGTCTTAGATTCACAAATCTTTCTTTTTCTTCCTTGGCGTCCTGATTGGAATGTGCTGGGGTGACAGGTGTATGCCACCAATCCTAGCAATCATCTGGTTTTGATTAAGTGTTTAAATTAAGAATATTGAAATAAGTCTGCTGGTAGTGGTACAGGCCTTAAATCCCAGTAATTCTGGAGGCAGAGGCAGGTAGATGTCTGAGATCAAGGACAGTCTGGTCTACAGAGCGAGTTCCAGGACAGCCAGGGCTACAGAGAAACCCTGTCTCAAACAAAACAAAAATTGAAATAGCCAGGCATGGTGGTGTTCACATTTAATCCCAACACTCAAGGAGAGGCAGTTGGATCTCTGTAAGTTCCAGGCCAGCCTGGTCTACATGAGTTCTAGGCCAGCTGGGAGTATGCAGTGTGACCCTGTCCCAAAAAATAAATGAAATTAGATAAAAGATTATTAAAACCTTGAATTCTTAGGGGTGAACTGAACAATCTTTAAAAAAAAGAAAAAAAAGAAAATTTTGGGGCTAGCTAGATGATTCATTAGGTAAATGTGCTAAATCTAAAAGCTTGAGTTTGATCCCTGGGACCCTATACACTGGAAGGAGAATGGATTCCCACAAGTCCTCAGACTTCCACATGCAAGCAATGGATACTGCGCCCCACCCCCCCAATAAAATGCAATGAAAAATTTAAAAGCAGGAAGTTAGGAAATTTTCCACTTAAGGATGGATTAAATATTAGAAGTATTACTGACTGAAAGGTCAAGGACAACATTGGCTTAGCTATCCTTTTTTTTTTTTTTTCTGGAGCTGAGGACCGAACCCACCTAGGGTCTTGCGCTTGCTAGGGCAAGCACTCTACTGCTGAGCTAAATCCCCAACTCCAGCTATCCTTTTTTTTTTTTAATGAATTCTTTTGCAAGTTAAAGTTGGCCTCTGCTCCCAAATGCTGAGAATTGAAGGCGGTCATCTTTTTTTTTGTTTGTTTTGTTTTGTTTTTTTAATAAAAACAAAAATCACATAGCCCGCCTGGACTTGAACTTAAGATCTTCCTAACTCGACATCCGAAATACCATGACACACACACACACACACACACACACACACACACACACACACACACCCCACCATGCCTGAGGATTGAATTTATTACTTAATGTATGCTCAACTGACTGATACCCTACCAGCTGACCCCATATCCTCAGCCTCTGTTTCTTTTTCCCCCTTCATATTGTCTATTTTTGAGAGATCTCCTTATGAAATTCTGATCCTCTTATATCCTAGGGGTTACAAACATGTACCACTACATGAACTCCATAATTGAAGAAAAAAGTGTGTGTCTGTGTATAGGTGCACTGTGCCTTGATGTGCATGTTGAAGTCAGAGGACAACTTGAAATAGTTCTCTTTTTCTACCCTTGGGTCCCAGGGATTGAACTCAGATTGTCACACTTGGTTGCATTTTGTTGCTAAGTACTTACACTTACTACTGGCTCCGTAATTTTAAAGTTAGAAGGATCCTAAAAAATTTCTGGAGCCCCCTTTTAACAGACAACAAAAATTATGTCCGTAGCACTCAATCAGGATCAGTTATAAAGCTGATTAGTGGCAGATCCAGGGCACTGGCATTGTATTTGTTTTGGTTCTGATGTAGCTTGCATCTAAGGCATCTTTACTAGATATGACTAAAGATTTGTGACTAACAATTTAGTTACATTTAATGTTTTAAATTATTTAAATTTAAATGTGTGGGGGGGCATTGCACAGCACATGTGTGGAAAGGTAGGAGGACAATTTTGTATAGTTGGTTCTCTTCTTCCACCTTTATGTGTTCTGGGGATCAAACTGAGGTGGTCAGGTTTGGCAATCGCCTTTGCTCTCTGAACCATTTCACCAGCCCAAGAGTTGTGGTTTGAGAGAGGGAGAGGGTGGGCAGGTAGGCTGACTCATCTGGTCCCAAGCTTCTTGGGTAGCTGAGGATGACGTTGAATTTCTCATTCTCCTTCCAAGGGATTATAAAGCAAGCACACCTCTTTGCTGGGTTTATGCTGGACATTTACTCAGGGCATCCTCAGGTGTGTATAGTAAAAAGATTTTTTTGAGACATGGTCCCTCTACATAGTCCTGCCTGCCTCTGAAGTGCTGGAGTTGAAATAGTGCACCATAATGCCTGGCCATAGTAAAATTTTAATTTCCGTTTTTGAGGAACTACTTTATTTTGTTAGGTTCGGTTACACTTGGTTTTCTTTTGTTCCCCTTGAATATACTGGGTTCATTTCTGCTTTACTAGGTTATTCACATTATATAGCCCAGTACATCCTTTGACTGTAGGTGTCAGTTTTCACTAAGGGAAGTGTCTTAGATTTCTTTCTTATTGGGTAGTTTGTTTTGTTTTGTGGTGGTGGGGTGTTGTTTTGCTTTGTTTTTTGAGACAGGGTTTCTCAGTACAGCCCTGGGTGTCCTGGAACTCACTTTGTAGACCTGGCTGGCCTCAAACTCAGAGATCTGCCTGCCTCTGCCTTCCTGTGCTGGAATTACAGGCGTGTGCCAACTCCTTCAAGTCCTATACCTGAAGTTTTGACAGTGTACTGGACATGTTTCTTTGATTTGTCTCTGTGCGAGCTTCATGAACACAGGCGCTAGATCAGATTGGTTCACTTTTGAGTCTCACAGCCTAGTCTTCCTTCTTAACTTGGCCCACAGTTAGATACACGACAAATAATTGTTAAATGATTAAGTACTTTCATGTAGAGGTTTTTAATCCTTCCTACTCTTAGTTTAAATTTTTAAGAAAATTATATGCATGTGCTCACTTGCAGATATCAGAATATTCTCGGGAGTCAGTTATTCCTTTTCACCTGTTGCAGCAAGGTCCCTCTTTCCGCTGTCCCGAGTATGCCATGCTAGCTGGCCTGCACGTTTTAAACCGTTCTCTTATCTCCCATTCTGTAGTAAGAGTGCTGGAAATATGTTGTTTAGGGGGGAAATTAAGATGTTAAAGGTTCATTTCCCCCTCTACCTTAATTCTAATATAGAAGTATAAATATTTATAATTTCTTTTTGACTTCTTTTAATTTTGTTCATTTTTCCTTATCCTCCTTTGATTCTAGGCTTTTATTCTTTCATACTTATTTTAAATCTTTTTTCCATGTACTGGGGTTTGAACTCAGGGAGTTGCTCATGCTTGGCCAGTGTTCCATCACTGAGCTACAGCCTCAGCCCTGACATAACCTTTTTTATTTTTAGATATATTTATTTTACGTATATGAGTATTTTGCTTGCATGTATGTCTTTGTACCTCGTGTGTGCTTTGTGGCCTCATAGGTCAAAAGAGGTCATTGTATCCCCTGGAACTGGGGTAGCAGATGGTTGTGGACTGCTGCCACGCTGGTGCTGAGAATTGAACACTGGTCCTCTGGAAGAGGAGCCAGTGCTCTTAACTGCTGAGCTCAGCCATAACCTTTTTAATGCATTCATGCAGTGTGTCTTAAGGTTCTATTTTCTGGTTCTCTTATTTCTTCCTGCTTAGACTTAGTTTAAAGTTTTATGGCAAGTATACTATTTCAGGGAGAGCTGAATAGACTAGTCCTTTGTTGCATTATATTGGGAAACACATGTCATTTGTTCTTCTAGGTATGTTGTTTAATATTTGGTCAAATTTGGCCAGTTCTCTGCATTGTGAAGATAAGTTTCTTTTCCTTTGCAATTAGTAAGTAGTACTTTGAGAAATAACTTATTAGGATAAATTGTTTTCTAGCTGTCTTACTTTGCTTTTCTGTTGCTGTATTAAATGACTGACCAAAAGCAACTTAGATGAGCAAAGGATTTATTTGGATTATGGGTTACAGTTCATCTGGGGAAGCCAAGGAAGGAATGAAGCAGAGACCAAGTATGAACTCTGCTTACTGAGGTGCTCTCTATGGCCTGCTCAACTTTCCTATATAACCCAGGACTACCTGTCCAGGAATGGCACTCCCCACAGTGGGCTGGGTGCCTGTAAATCAATCATTAACCAAGAAAATGCCCCCAATGAGGCAGAGGCAGGCAAGTCTCTTGAGTTCCTGGCCAGCCCAGTCTGCATAGCATTTTACAGGCCAGCCAGAACTACACAGTGAGACCCTGTCTTAAAAAACACAAAAAGCAAAGGCTGAGAAAAGAAAATGCCCCACAGATATGGCTATAGGCCAGTTTGATGGAGGCAATGCCTCAGTCGACTCTCAGGTGACAGTTGATAAAAACTTACCATGATTAGCCATGTTTAGAACATTTCAAACTCAGTGTTTTCTGAGTTGAGGTTCAGACTGTCTGAAATGAGTGTGTTGGCCCTGATATAGCCTTTTTTTTTGGAGACAGGGTTTCTCTGTAGTTTTGGTTCCTGTCCTGGATCTCGCTCTGTAGACCAGGCTGGATTCGAACTCACAGAGATCCGCCTGGCTCTGCCTCCCAAGTGCTGGGATTAAAGGCATGCACTACCGCCACCCCCGGCTGGTTCTGATATCCTTTTTAATATTAGTGTCCTTTTTTTTTTTTCCTTCTTCTTCTTTTGAGGTAGTGTCTTGCTGTATAGCCCTAATTGGTACTGGAATTTACAGTGTAGACCAAACTGGCCTGGAACTTGTATTAATTCTCTGGATTCTGAGATTTCTTGAACCACTGTGTTAAGCTGAAGGAAGAATCTACCTTTTCCAAACTGAGTGTTGAACCAAGCAAGTGCTCTACTGCTACTGAGCTGCATTCCTCAACTCCAGCCCCTACTGTCCTTACACTGGCCTTCTACCTCCCCTTTGACTGGACACAAGTCTGTATTGGCCACAGCTCCTTCAGGGGATGAAGTGGGAGGATAGGATAGCACTGATGGAGTCCAGCCATGCTTCATTGAGTTGGTGTAGGTGATGGAAATGGTTGAAGGGCTTGTTGTACAAGTCCACTCTACTTCCTGTCACCTCCAGCAGGCTGATCTTCACCATCTCTGGCTTCTCCGTGAGTGGTACCTCCTTGACCTTGCTCAAGCAACTGAATAGTGAGCGCAGCATCCACTGCAGGTCTTTGTTCAGGGGTCGCCTCTGGCAGATGCTGTACAGTTGGAGCAGCTGCCCATAGGACATGTCCAGCAGCTGGTTCAGGTCTATGTCATAGTAGGTGGACTTAAGGAAGCTCCACTTCTGCTGCTTCACTTCCTCCATCTTGCCAGGTGCTCAGAAAACAATGTATCACCTCTACCTGTGCAATTGTCTTTTTAGGAGTGAGCCCTTTACTTGTCTAAGGTGTTATTATCGTGTACTTCCTGGCCCAAATTTGGATAGCTCTTTTATTCCAGTAGCCCTAGTTCCAGTTTTAGTAGAAGGTGGCATTTATAAATAAAAATCTAGGCTTTGTATTTGCTCATAGAATATAATTTCTTTAAGTTCTTTCAATATACAGAGCTAGGAAATAAACAAGTTTATTAAGTTAGTATGTCAAATGCCTGTCTTGATACCTCCAGTTGAAACTCACCACATAAGCTTCCTCCATTTCATATTTAGGATTTTTTCTTCTTTTTATAAAGTGGACCAGATTTCTATAACATTGATAAACAAACATTTATGCTCTTCTACTGTAAGCACAAAAGTAAGTTCACATCTTTATTATCAGTATCCTTTATAAGGTTTCTTTTTTTTTTTTTTTTTTTTCTCTCGAGACGGGGTTTCTCTGTGTAGCTTTGCGCCTTTCCTGGAACTTACTCTGTAGTCCAGGCTGGCCTGGAACTCACAGAGATCCGCCTGCCTCTGCCTCCCAAGTGCTGGGATTAAAGGCGTGCACCACCACCGCCCGGCAGCATTTTTTTGATTAATGATTGATTTGGGAAGGCCTAGCCTGCTAGTGGTGAGTCCACATCTAGGCAGGTAGTCCTGGGTAGTAAGCAGGCTGAGCAAGCCATGGAGAGCAAGCTGGTAGCTCCCTTGTGGTCTCTGCTTCCAGTTTCTGCCTCCAGGCGCTTACCTTGTTCTTGCCCTGACTTTCCTTGATGATAGACTGTAAAATGTAAGATGAAATAAACCCTTTCATCCCCAAGATGCTTTTGGTCATGGTGTTTACCATTAGTCATAGAAACCTGTGACTGTAAGTGTTGTATGGCGGTATGTGTATACCTGTATGTCCATATATGTATATCTGTATATAGAGGCCACGAGTCAGTGTCGGGTGTCTTTCTCTATCACTCCTCTCTCCCTTCCTTTGAGACATGATTTCTCACTGAACATGGAGGTCACCAAATAGCAAGATTGCCAGGTCAGTGACACTCTTCTAGCCCATCCTAGTCTTCCAGTCTCTGCGATTATAGGTGTGGACTGCCATGCCCAGCTTTGTTTTGTGTGTGTGTGTGTGTGTGTGTGTGTGTGTGTGTGTGTGTGTGTGTCTGTGTCTGTGTGTCTGTTCTGCATCTGTTTGAGCATATGCACATGTATGTGAGTGCCCATAGAGGCTAGAAGAGAGACTTGGATCCTCTGGAGCTAGAGTTACAGGTTGTTTGGAGCTGCCTGACAAGGGTACTGGGAACCAAACTTGATCCTGGAGGAACAGCAAGTCAGCAAGTGCACTTCTGAGTCATCTCTCCAGACCCCCCAGCTGTTTTTGTTTTTAATGTGGATGCTGAGGATCTGAACTCCAGTCTTCATGCTCACCCACTGAGCTGCCTTTCAGCCATTTCCCTTCCTTCCTTCCTTCCTTCCTTCCTTCCTTCCTTCCAAAAAAGATTTATTTATTTATTATGTATACAGTATTCTGCCTGCATGTGTCCCTGCAGGCCAAAAGAGTGCACCAGATCTCATTACAAGTGGTTATGAGCCACCATGTGGTTGCTGGGAATTGAACTCAGGACCTCTGGAAGAGCAGTCGGTGCTCTTAACCACTGAGCCATCTCTCCAGCCCCGTTTCTTTCTTTTTTTAAGAAAGGGTTTCCTCTGTGTAGCCCTGGCTGTCCTGGAGCTCACTCTGTAGCCCAGGCTGGCCTCTAACTCATAGATCCACCTGCCTCTGCCTCCCGAGTGCTGGGATTAAAGGCACAAAGCGTGTACCACCTCCTACAGGCGCCACTTTATTTCTTAACATGAGAAATCCTGAACACTCTACACTTACATATTGTTTATACTATCTTTGAATCTAAGTAGTGTATCACCTAGTTTTAGAAATCACGTTTATTTATTGTGCTTGTTTGTGTGTGAGTGCATATGTGCCATGGTGCATGTGTGGAAGTCAGGACAACTTGAAGGAGTCCGTTCTCTCTTTCTACCAAATAGGAGTCCAGGGATTGAACTCAAATGGAGTCAGTTACTTTTTCTACCTAATATGAGTGCAGGAATTGAACTTAAATGGTCAGACCTGACAGCAAAGTGCCTTACCTGCTGAATCATCTTGCTAGCCCTAAAAGTGAGCATTTAAGTACCAATTTACTCATTTTAAATGAATATTAGAGGATTTTTATTTTTAAAAGATTTAAAATTCTTATTTATGTGCATGAATGTTTTGCCTGGATGTGAGTGAATATGTCTACTATATGTGTGTCTGGTGTCTACAGAAGCTAGAAGGGGGCATCAGATCTCCTAGAACTGTAGAACTGGAGTTACTGATGGTTTGAGTGACCATATGGGTTCTGGGATCCAAAGCCAGATCAGGAAGTGTATGTAACTGATGAGCCGCCTCTCCTCCCCCCCCCCCCCCAGTGCTTTAAATACTCATGATAAACAGCATGCTGTAAAGTAGATTGGTTGTTGTCAAGTTTTTGAGTTCTTAAATAGCACCTGGTGTTTGTGTGCAGGTGTGTCATTGATTGTGCGTGACGTACACATGAGTGCAGGTGCCTTCAGAGGCCAGAAGTGTTGGATCCCCCTGGAGCTGGAGTTATATACAGGTGGTTGTGAGCCACATGCATTTTGGCAACTGAACTTGGGGCCTCTACCGGATTAGTACATGCTTTTGACCACAAACCATCTCTTCAGCCCTCCTTTGTTTTAGATTTTTTTTTTAAACCTTCACCCCTTTAATTTTATTTGCTTGTTTATTGAGAGACAGTCTACCCAGACTGCTTTTAACTCGTGATCCTCTGCCTCTGCCTTCTGAACATTTGGCTTTCCTCTCCTCTGTTGAGTGATCTTGCCACCCTTGTTAAAAATTTGAGGTGGGGGCGGTGGTGGCGCATGCCTTTAATCCCAGCACTCGGGAGGCAGAGCCAGGCGGATCTCTGTGAGTTCGAGGCCAGCCTGGACTACCAAGTGAGTTCCAGGAAAGGCGCAAAGCTACACGGAGAAACCCTGTCTCGAAAAACCAAAAAAAAAAAAAAAAAATTGAGGTGGATGTGGTGGCACACAGCTCTGATCCCATCACCTTAAATGCAGAAAACTCTCTCAGACTAAAAGTAGGGGTGGAGAGATGGCAGAGTTGGTAGACTGCTTTCCAGCAAGCACGAGAACCTGAGTTTTAATCCTCAGTGAGAACCCACAATCAAATGCCAGCCAGGTGTGGTGGTGAATGTCCTAATCCGACACTTGGGGGGCTGTGGCTGTTTTAGATTTTTATGTTATGTGTATCAGTGTTTTGTCTGCATGTATGTATGTGTACCATATTCACGCAGTGCCTGTGGTCAGAAGAAGGCATTGTATTCCTGGGGACTGGAGTTACAGGCAGGATGAAGCCATCTCTCCAGCCCCTCCATCTTTATTTAAAATAAGCCCCTAAGTGATTTTTGGTTTTTTGAGACAGGGTTCCTCTGTGTAGTTCTGTCTGTCCTGGAACTGTTCTGTAGACCAAGCTGGCCTCAAACTCACTGAGGTCCACCTCCCTCCCTGAGTGTTGGATTTAAAGGCCTGAGCCACCACTGCCAGATTGGTGATCTTGATACAAAGAAAATACTTGAGAGTGCTAGAAATATACTGTATAACTCGAGAAATATACTTTCTAGATTAATTTTGTATATTTTTGGTATGTGTCAAAAGGTGTTTAAAAGGTGGTGGTGCCGGCCGGTGGTGGCACATGCCTTTAATCCCAGCACTCGGGAGGCAGAGGCAGGCGGATCTCTGTGAGTTCA
Source organism: Peromyscus californicus insignis (assembly GCF_007827085.1). Lineage (NCBI taxonomy): Eukaryota > Metazoa > Chordata > Mammalia > Rodentia > Cricetidae > Peromyscus > Peromyscus californicus. The sequence goes on along the minus strand of NW_026294424.1, from coordinate 59,642,387 downwards.
AGGCCAACATGGCCTCCAAAGCGAGTTCCATGGAAGGCGCAAAGCTACACAGAGAAACCCTGTCTGGGGGGAAAAAAAAGTGGTAGTATTATTATTGTTATTATTATTATTATTATTATTATTATTATTATTATTTTAATGGTTATATAGCCCAGGATGGCCCAGAACTCACAATTATTAAGTACAATTTTACTAGTGATTTTAAAAAATGTTGCTTAATAAAAGTAGGTTATTTACTTGTGAAGGCAGATGTGGGTTTCCAAATGTTTTTCATGCTCTCCTGTTCTCATTTAAACTGATGGCTACAAGGACAGCACCTTAGCATCTAGAAGGGAGGTGAAGTGGCAGTTCCTACACATTGTGCTGAAGGAGCTTGACTTCGTGTTGTATTTGACATAGGGTCTGATTGTGTAGTGCAAACTGGCTTTAACTTTAAGCAGACCTCCTGCCTTAGCCTGCTAATGTATGATTAGTGTTGGGATTGTCAGTCTCAGTCTCACTGTTTCTAAAACGGGGGTCAGCAAAGCTGGCCTGTTCTTACTGGTGTGTGTCATTCCAGAAGGAGTCATCCTTATTTACGTATTAGATGTGATCCCAGTTGGACTTCTGAGTCATCAAAAATAAAATCTAGATGGCTTTATTTTACTTCATTTTTTTCATTTCATGTTTTCATTCATTTTCTTTATTTTTTGTGTGTATTCATTTATGTGCACATAGCAGCAGGGATTGTGATAGCCTGTATGCACACAGGAGTGGAGGCCAGAGGTCACTGTTAGTATTGTCCTCATCCCGTCTCCACTTTCTTTCTTGAGACACGGGGTCTTTCACTGAACTTGAGACTCAACCTTTTTGGCTTGATTGACTGGCTGGCAAGGCCGTGAGGTATTCTTGTCTCTACCAGTTCCCACTTTTCCTTCCTGGGTTGATAGGTATGAGCCACCACACCCCAGCTTTTACCGGGGCACTGATGATCTGAGCTTAGATTGCCATGCTTGTACAGTAAGCACTTGACCAACTGAGCCATCTCTCCAGGTCCTGTCCCCCCCCCACCCCACCCCACCCCACGTTTCTTTTTAGTAATAAGCCCTGGAACTTGCTGGACTCTAAGATCATTGCTTTTACATCCTAAGTGTTGGGGTTCAAAGGCACTCACCACCACACCTAACATCACTGATGAGCTTCTTTAAAATTTTATTTAATGTGAATAGGTGTTTTGTTTGCATGCATGTCTGTACATCATGTGTGTGCCTAGTGTCTGCAGAGGGCATTGGGTCCCCTGGAACTGAAGTTATAGATAGTTATGAACCCTAGCCTGTCTGCAGGGAGTCAAACCCAGGTCCTCTGGAAGAGCAGCAAGCGCTCTTCACCACTGAGTCATCTCTCCAGCCTCCTGTGAACTTTTTTTACTCTGTGTTATACATTAGTTCTTGAGAGTGTTGGCTTACTGCAAGGTAATCATAGACACTGAGAGTAAACAGAAATGTTTACAGGCCATTTTCCAGTGCAGTAGTATCTAACCAAGTGCACTGTTTTTATTTTACAAATGTATTAGAATTAAAAACAAAATGCCTCACCTGACCACTTAGGATTTTCTAAATGTGTCTGGATCATCTGATTTCCAAAGCTACAATCTCACGCTCCTCTTCCAGAGCCACCTGGTGTTCTTAAAGTACTAGGGTTCACTCAGCTGAGCCCTTACTGTGAAGCCCTCCTCAGCTGCTTCATCTGCTTCAACAGCTCACAGTGGTTGGGTGACAATCTGTGAACAATCTGAATTTCAGTGTGTGGAACTAGTGTGTATTCTATGGTAGATACATTCTCCTCACGAAAACCGAAACCGTAAATGAGCTGACCCAGTGTGAAGGTGGAAGCACAACAGTTGGCTACAGTCTTAGTAGAATAGTGGAAGGGGCACTCAGACTTCTACCCTGCAGTTTGTCCCTAGTCCAGAGCATCCATCACAGTTTAAAAATAGAACTGACTTACTGTGTCATGGGTGAGGTCACACAGCTGACACTGTGACTGTGAGCCGTTCTCCTGGACCTGTTTCACCAGTGGTTACTGGTGTAGGATGCAAAGATCACAGGGTTTTCTAAGACTTAGAGCTCCTCACCAATTAAATTAAATCCTAGCCTGGTGAATTTTAACATTCAGAAACTCCTTTTTGGTTTGGTTTTTTAGGAAGAATCTTGCCATACAGTAGAGGATGACCTTGAGCTCATGATCCTCCTGCCTCAAGTGTTTAGATTACAGATAAATGCTATGCTTAGCAACACAAGGTTTTCATAGTAAAATTTGTATAAAGATAAGCTACAAGTTTTTTGTCCTTGCTTCTGCTGCCACTTACTGTGATCTTGTAAAACACATCTCGACTCAAGAGGTATGAAAATAGGAGCCTTAGAATTGATGGAGTATGGAAATTTTTGTCTGCTAATAGTAGAATTGGCACTTTGTTCTATTATGTCTAAATAACCAGTTTTACATAGTTATGTTTCTGTCTTTGTTTTACAGTCACAGAAAGGATAAGTAACATATTTAATTTAGGTCACCTGTTCATGAAAAGCAGACTTGAATTCATATCTGATTAAACCCAAAATACAACTTGTGTACTTCTGTGCTGTAAGGAGGAGGTTAGCTGTGGAGATTGGAGCAGAATGAGTATCTGTGCACTGCATGGTGCCCTGGTCGGCATGGTGTATTTAACCAGTGGGAACTCTCCAGTGCCGGAAATCAATGAAGTCCTGGATGGTGATGTAGGATAATGTTAAGTCATGATTGAAATGGCGAGTTTAGCTCCCCATTGTTAGGCAGTACATGAGGCAAGAGTGACTACACAGTTTGATTGGAGATTTAGAGTTTCTATGGAAGGCAACAAATGGGTTTACTAAGGACAAACAGAAGAGTGCATAGGTAGACTTGTTCTTAAAAGGAAATTGTGCAGTTAAGGATGCTGGAGGTAAAACATTTTTGTTTTTTGTTTTTTGTTTTTTTTTTTTTTCGAGACAGGGTTTCTCTGTGTAGCTTTGCGCCTTTCCTGGGACTCACTTGGTAGCCCAGGCTGGCCTTGAACTCACAGAGATCCGCCTGGCTCTGCCTCCCGAGTGCTGGGATTAAAGGCGTGCGCCACCACCGCCCGGCGGTAAAACATTTTTGAAATGTGAGTTCCAGATTCTACTAAGGTCTGATGGAAGTGAACGCTGATGAGATAAATGAACAAGAGCTGCTTTCAGTAATTAAGCTGAGACCACACGTATGAATTTGGTCTTTGTGGAGGAGATTGAGGCATATGGTCTTTCTGTGAAGTTATGAAAGCCAAAGTATTAATTGGGTTCTTGATCTCCAGTTAATTGGAAATCTGAATTCTTAGTTTAGGAGCTCTGGATTTAGAAATTTTCTGAGGATTTGTATATATTCCTGGATTCAACAATAGAAGATGTAGATAAAATTCTCTTTCCTGGAGTTCACTTTTTTATTCAGTTTCTCTCTCCTTTTCACAACCTACTGTTTATTATTTGTGCCTGAGTTTTGTGGTATTATAATACTGATACCTGGAGAGATGGCTCAGTGGTTAAAAGTGTTTACTGATCATTTCCCAGCACCCATGTTGGGTGGCTACAGCTACCTGTAACCCCAGCTCCTGTGTAGCTACCTGTAACCCCAGCTCCTGTGTAGCACGAATCCTAATTGGTCTTATAATAAAAACCCGGAGCCAGTTATCAGAATAAATGCTGAAAGATCAGAGGAAACAAGCCACAGCCACTTCCAGCTACTCAGCAGAAAGGGGAAGATCCTGTCTCCATGAATCTGCAGGCTGAATGCCTCTGAGTCCTGTCTCCACTCGCCTTATACTCCTTTCTCTGCCCTGTCACATCACTTCCTATCTCAGCCTTCCTAGTGTTGGGATTAAAGGTGTGTGCCACCACTGCCTAACCTCTATAGCTAATCTGTGGCTGGCTCTGCCCTCTGATCTTCAAACAAGCTTTATTTGTTAGTGCATATACAAAATATCACCACACTCCTGGGCATGTGACACCCAAGTTTACATGAATATACCTACACAGATACACACACACACACACACACACACACACACACACACACACACAATTAAACAATTTTTTAAAAATCCTTAAAAAGTACTGATACTTCTTTGGGCCTTTTTATTTTTAAAAGGGATATACAGCCAGGTGTGGGGGTACATTCCTGTAATCGCAGCTCTTGAGAGGTAGTAGCAAGAGGACTAGGAGTTCAAGGCCAGCCTAAAGGATTATCCTGTCTTTGAGCTTTACAGCCCCCCCCCCCCCCAGTTCCTTAAGTGGCTTTTGCTTCTCTATTTGTCCTATAACAACTCATTAGGGTGTGCTGGGGATGTCACTCAGTGAGGGAATTATTGTATTATTGAAGCCTTAGTTCAGTCCTTAGACACTGAGGGGAAAAAAAGAAAATTGCTTGTTTATTGAATGATATATGCCAAAGAAGTCAGGCTCTAGGGGCTGGAGAGATGGCTCAGTGGTTAAGAGCACTGACTGCTCTTCTAGAGGACCTGGGTTCAATTCCCAGCACCCACATGGCATCTCACAAACTGTGTAATTCCGAGATCTGACACTCAGACACACGTTCATGCAGGCAAAACACCAATGCACATAAAATAAATTATTGGGGGAAAAAAACCACTTTTTGTTCTTAAATGGGAGCGAGGTTCAATTCCCAGTACTTGGTAGTTCACAACCATTCATAACTCCAGTTCCAGAAGGTCTGACCCCTGTGGCCACCAGGCGCGCACACAGACACGGTACACATTATGCAAGCAGAACACTCATACAAATAATTAAATTTTAAAAAACAAAAGTCAAGCTCTAAAGCTTATATAGATACCATAGTATGAATTATTTTGCTTATATGTTCCAGGACAATTATACCTTATTTTAGAAAACAATTTATTTGTTTACTATTTTTATTTTGAGGCAGGGTCTCACTAAGTAGCCCTGGCTTTCCTGGAACACTCTCTGTAGACCAGACTGGCCTTAAACTCCGAGATCTCTGCCTCCCAATTGCTGGGATTATAGGTGGGCTCCACCACACCTGACCTCCCCTGCTTTGTGTGTGTGTGTGTGTGTGTGTGTGTGTGTGTGTGTGTGTGTGTGTGTGTGTGTGTGGATTACATGTGTTTATTTGTGTGGTGCAGAGGAGGGTTGTACATACGTTACAGCACACATGTGGAGGTCAGAGGACAACTTGACCTCCTCATCCTCTCCTTCCACCAAATGTGTTCTGGGGATTTCACTCGGTCACTAAGCTTGTCAGCAAATGCCCTTACACTCTACACCATCTTGTAAGCCTTCCTTGCCCGTTTTACATTTTTTTAATCTTTTTATTAGTCACAAGTTTTATATACACACATAATTAGTTACAAGTTTTACACACATACATAATGCAAGTACCTTAATAAAAACATGATTTCAATTAACTGATTAAGTCTATTTTCTGTTTTGAGTCTAGTTTCTCTGTTTTCTTTCTTTATTGGTATTTTATCTGAGAAATCCTCACTTTAACAAAGATTTATGTATGCCTTTGCTTCTAATATTTTTGCAGTTTTAATTCCTCTTTTTAAAGATTTATTATGTGTGTGAGTGTTTCCATGTATGTATGTATGTATGTATGTATGTATGTATGTATGTGCACCGTGTGTGTCTGGTGCTCAAGGTCAGAAGACGATGTCCCCTATAACTGGAGTTACAGATGTAGTGACCTACCATATGGGTGCTGAGAATCGAACCTGAGTCCTCTCCAAGAACAAGTGCTCGTTGACTGCTGAGCCATCTTTCCAGCCCTAGTTTAACATTTTAGACATTTCTGTGTATTTCAAGTTTAATGGTCTAATTTAATTCTTTTGCATGTGGACATTTCAGTTTTTCTTAAACCATTTTAAAGATTTTTACTTTTTCCTTAAACCATTTATTGAAAAGCCTTTTCTATCTCCTTGTTTTGGTACTATTGTTGAAAAATAGTTTCTGTTGAACAGAATTCTCATTCAGTTCCATTGAACTGTATGTCTTTTTTTTTTTTTTTTTAAGATTTATTTATTGTGTATACAGAAGAGGGTGCCAGATCTCATTACAGATGGTTGTGAGCCACCATGTGGGTGCTGGGAATTGAACTCAGGACCTCTGGAAGAGCAGTCGCTGCTCTTAACCTCTAAGCCATCTCTCCAGCTCGAACTGTATGTCTTTATTTGCATCATACCACACTGTAGGAGCCCTGAGGAATCGAGAAAGAGCCATCAATCTGTCAATCCTGTCCGTGTCCGGGCCGGGTGAAGTTTCCCATGTTGAGGGCTGCATAAGGGGATGGATTGACCACGTGTGTGGTTACAGGTGTTTGGAAGGGTCTGCACTTGACTGTGCTAAGGGGAGGTCTTTGCTCCACCCCTTGCCATTCCTTTAAAAAGAGACAGAAGGGCCGGTGGATAAGGATCCAGGCCCTCCTGAGGCTATCCTGTGTTTCTGTCTGTCTGTCTGTCTGTCTGTCTATCCATCCTCTATATTTCTATCTAAATCTCTTATCCCCCACTCCTCAAGAGTACCCTGGGGAAAAAAAGTGGGGGCAGGCCCACCACACCACACTATCTTGATTACTGTTGCCTTGTATTATGTTTTGAAATCAGTTTGAATCCTTGTACTTTGCCTTTTTCCAAGAATTCTTGTGGCTCTTCTGAGTTCCTTGCAGTTCCTGGTCAATGTGTCAGTTTCTGGAAAGCAGATAGCCAGCTCAGTTCTGCTGAAGACTGTTGAATCTGTAGATTGGGAGACAAGGTCTCACTCCATAGCTCTGCTAGTGTAGAACTGTCTGTAGATCAGGCTGGCCTCGAACTCGGAGATCTGCTGCCTCTGCCCCCCGAGTTCTGGGATTAAAGGTGTATACCACCAAGCCCAGCAAAAAGACATTTTTTCCTTCAGTTTACTCTTGTGACACCATTGTCAGATTACTGTCATTGGACTGGTTTATGTTTGGCCCCTGTGTTCTGTTCCACTGGTCATCACATCTATTTTTGTGGCAGTGACCTGGTTTTGTTTGTTTGTGGTCTTGAGGTATAATTTGAAATCAAGGGTTGTAATACATCTACAGTTACTGTTTTTGCTTAGATTTGCTTTGGCTGCAGGGGTCTTTTATAGTTTCTTATGAATTTTAGGATTCTTCTATTTCTGTAAAATCAGTCATTGGAATTTTGGGATTGCATTGAATAATATGACCGTTTGTTTCACAGCATTGATTCTCTGATCCCTAAGCATGGAAAGCCTTTCCTCTAGGGCATGTTCTCAAATGTCATTTCAGTGTTTTATAGTTTTTATTGTAGAAATCTTTCCACTTTATTAGGTTTATTTGTAGGATTAAAAATACATTTTTTTACATTAAAGTTTTTCTTCCCCAGAGACAGGGTTTCTCTGTGTAGCCCTGGTTGTCCTGGAACTCACTCTGTAGACCAGGCTGGCCTCTGACTCACATCAAACTCACAGAGGTCCACTTGCCTCTGCCTCCCAAGTGCTGGGATTTAAGTAGTGCGCCACCACAGCCCTACCTTTTTACATTAATTTTTTGAAGTGTGTGTTCCTGCAGGGCAGAGGACAACTTGTGGGAGTCTCTTCTCCCCTTCCTCTACATAGATCCCAGGGATAAACTCGAGTCCCCAGCTTGGCAGTACATGTTCTCACACACTGAGGGAAGTCAGGACATGAACTCAAGCAGAAGCCAAGGCTGAAATCACAGGAGTGCTGCTTACTGGTTGCTCTCTCTCTGGCTTGCTCAGCTGCTGTTATTCTATGGCTCAGTCTACCTGCCTAGGAATGGGCACAGTGGGTTGGGCCCTCCTACATCAGTTCACACCTAAGAAAAACCCGCATAGGCTAATCTAATGGAGCAAATTCTTCAATCCTTTACCAGGTAACTCTAGTTACTGTCAAGTTCACAAAAACACCTAGTTAGTGCAACACCCCTTGTACTTTTTAGTTACAGTCTTTGCAGGCTACATTAACTTTAGAAATTTCTTTGCCACTGGTTTGGTCAGGTTCTCACTGGCTCCTGAGGTCTACTAGCTTGTTCAGGGAAGGTGGGGGTGGGAGGCAGTAGATGCCCAAGTTGAGGGGTGTCCTGAGTACATCAGAGTGGTCAAAGCAAACAGTGCTGAGCTTTGCACTGGAGCAGATCTGAGGGAAGCAGACCCTCAGTTTGCTGGTCTGGTGTTTTCAGAGACTGTCGAGCTGTAAGCCATCCCGTGAAGGGAAGAAGCTGCAGTCATCTAGATTCACCAGGCTTGGGCTTAAGGGTCTCAGTCCTGCCTTGCAGCAAGCTGTACTTGGTAGTGAGGTAGTGCCAGAGACTGGACAATATTCTGGACATGGCTCAGAGCTCAGAGTCTCCATATTAGTCCATGGGTGGTTGGTCTTGTCTCACTCCTTGACGCAAAGGGCAGGATCACCAACAGTCTAAGGTCCTGAGCTCTGCTGTTCCAACTTCTCAGTGGGTCCACAACTGCTACTTATGTTTCTCCCCTAGCTGTACATTGTGACCTGGTGTCCTTAGGCTCTCTGACTTGTCTCTAGAGTTCTAGAATAGCTCAGTCCTCAAAAACAGAAACAGAAGGTCCCCTCTGTCAGTGGTGCCAAGCTGACACATTCTGAGTAGAGGAGGGTGTCAGGAAGTTGATTCTTCTCCAGTGCTAGTCAGACATTGTAGGAGGAGGATTGTCCCACAGTCCCGGCACTGGGTTTAAGGCTTCGGAGAACTGTGGGGCTCTCTGGTAGGCAGGACTGTCAGTTTTTTGTCACCAGAGCTGCAAACCTGAGCTCTTTTTTGGTCATCAGAATTGGAGTAGTAAACGACAGACTGCTTCCTTAGATTTCTTAGATGCCTTTCTGTTTTCCCAAGCTTTTGAACTGTCACTTCCTTGTTGATTCCAATCCACGCCTTGGAATATAGTTTCTCATGTTTGATCTTGCTTCTTCTCACTCACAGAGTCCCACAAATGAATCATCTGCACCCTCATAGTTCTTGAGTATTTTTTCATCATCAAAAAGCATTAGATTTTGTGAAATACTTTTTCTGAATATTTTCATGATGTATGTTTGTTTGTTTTTTGGGTTTTTTTTTTTTTTGTTTTTTTGTTTTTGAGACAGGGTTTCTCTGTGTGACAGTCCTGGCTGTCTGGGAACTTGCTTTGTAGACCAGGCTGGCCTTGAACTCACAGAGATCCAACTGCTTCTGCCTTCCCAGTGCTGGGATCAAAGGTGTGCACCACCACCTCCCAGCTGCATGATTTTGTTTTATATTATAATAATATGTATTTATGTTGCTTGGTGTTTCAGATATTAAACTAACCTTGCATTCCTGCTATAAATCCTACTTGGTCATAGTAAATAATATATATTTATATATTTTATTATATGAATTATTTATATGATTTAGAATGCACGCACGCACACATACACATATGTCTCTCTCTCTCTCTCTCTCTCTCTCTCTATATATATATATATATATATATATATATTCTATTATAGTTTGCTTTCTCTTGGTGTGGTAAGGGGAGAATAGATTGATTTGGCTTACATGCCCACCATTGAGGGAAGCCAAAGCAGTAGTAATTCAAGCGGAGCAAGAGCAGAGGGCACAGAAAGGTGCTGCTTGACTGTCCTGCTCTTCATGGTTGGTTGGTTTTTTGAGATAGGATCTCCAGAGTATTGGGATTAAAGGGTGTGCCACCACTGCCCCCTATACTAATTTTCTCATGATGTCCTTACTGTGTTTAAAATCTAATCTATCCCTCATATTGGAAGAAGTTTTGTAAAATTGGCACTCAGTAAGTAATATTCAGCAACCTGGGCCTTTTCTTTTTGTACAGGTTTTTCATTACTATCTGTTCACATTTTCTTTTTTTTTTTTTTTTTTTTTTTTTTTTTTTTGGTTTTTCGAGACAGGGTTTCTGTGTAGCTTTGCGCCTGTCCTGGAACTCACTTGGTAGCCCAGGCTGGCCTCGAACTCACAGAGATCCGCCTGGCTCTGCCTCCCGAGTGCTGGGATTAAAGGCGTGCGCCACCACCGCCCGGCTCTGTTCACATTTTCTGTTTCAGTAGTTTGTGTCTAATTAGGAACTGGTGCATCTTATCTCAGTTGTGTAACTTGTTGGTATTTTATAATCTGTTTTATTTTTGTACAGTCAGAAATATCTTTCATTTGAATCTGAATTTAGTGTTTTTTTTTTTTTTGTTAATCTAACCAGAGTTCTTCATTTTGTTGAGTTTGTTTTTTTTTTTTTTTTTTTTTTTTTTTTTTTGGTTTTTCGAGACAGGGTTTCTCTGTGTAGCTTTGCGCCTTTCCTGGAACTCACTTGGTAGCCCAGGCTGGCCTCGAACTCACAGAGATCCGCCTGGCTCTGCCTCCCGAGTGCTAGGATTAAAGGCGTGTGCCACCACCGCCCGGCTTGTTGAGTTTTTTAAAAAACTGGCTACTAAGTTTCCTTTTTACTGGCTGTCTGTGGAATTGAACTTGGTGTGGGAGAGGTTTGCTTCTGTTTCCCTTTCCTGGTAGTCTCCTTTTTATCTTGCTTCTAGGGAATTTCCCTGTGTTGATTTTTCCCCTGGCTGTTACAGCTTACAACATAATTAATTCCATCTGTCTTTTTCTACATAGACATACTTGTCTACTAGATTCTTAATTTTTTCCTTCTTCTAATTCTTAATCCATTTAATAACAAAAGAAATTAAGAGAAAGAAACCAACTAATGTTTTCATTTCATGTATGAGCAAAAAGACTTTAAATAATGATTATTCATTTTACAAGTAGAGCAAATGATATACCATTGTCAAGGACGAGACAGTTACAAGACTCTCAGAAAGCTAGCAGACTCCCAGCACCTGGGAGACAGGTAGGAGATCTTTGAGTCTGAGGCAGCATGAGCTATATATACATTGTGAGTTCCAGGCCAGCCTGTCTCAAAACAGAAGGGTTGGGGATGGAGGGAGGGAAACTCAGTAAGCCGGCAAGCAGCTTTCTTCCTTGTTCTTGCTTTAGCTACCACCCTGACATCCCTCAACACTGGGCTGTGACCTGGAAATGTAAGCCAAATAAAAATCGAACCCCATCTCCCCCAAATTGGTTTGGTGAATGTTCATCACAGCACGGGGGAAGCAAACGAATACCCGTAGAAGCACTTGCAAGGAGATGTTCAAAACCCTCATTGTAGTCTGCCTTAGTTTACCAAAGGTGTAGCTAGAGTTTTCCTGCCTGGCCCACAGTCAGGACAAATCTCTCTCACCTGCCAGTCCCACAGCCACTCAGACCCAACCAAGTAAACACAGAGACTTATATTGGTTACAAACTGTATGGCCGTGGCAGGCTTCTTGCTAACTGTTCTTATAGTTTAAATTAATCCATTTCCATTAATCTATACCTTGCCACATGGCTCGTGGCTTACCGGCATCTTCACATGCTGTTTCTCATCATGGCGGCTGGCAGTGTCTCTCTGACTCAGCCTTCCATTTCCCAGCTTTATTCTCCTCCTTGTCCCACCTATACTTCCTGCCTAGTCAATGGCCAATCAGTGTTTTATTTATTGACCAATCAGCAACACATTTGCCGTACAGACCATCCCCCAGCACTAAGGGCTTTGTTCGTTTATAACAGCCTTGCTGTCTGGCTGGGAATTCTCCTCGCAGATCACAGATCAACTAACGGAACTTGTTCTGAGACCAGGCTGGCCTCAAACTCATAGACCCGCCTGCCTCTGCCTCCCCAGTGTCGGGTTAAAGGTGTGCACCACCACTGCTCTGCTCTTGCTGCCCTTTTAATACTGTTTTTATTGACATACAGTAATTCCATTTTTTCTTTTTACATCTTTATCTTTTCTTTTTCTTTTCCAGTGTTTCTGTGATCATCTTTGTGTGAATATTCTATTAGAAATATTGAAGCTGCTTTAGGGTTCACTCCTAGGTGGAATTGTTAGGTCACAGGACATGCAGATATATTTAATTAAAAACACCAAAGTGGGTTCTCTGAGTTATATTCCAGTCAGCAGAAAGTCCTAATTTTCTTTGGAATTACAAAATCTCCCTGAGTGGATTGACAAAGTTCTTGTAGTTTACATTTTGCCTGAGTTCATGCTGGTCTTGAACTCATGATTCTCTTCTGCCTTAGCTTCCCAAGTATGCGGACTACCAATATGTACCACCACTCCTCCTGGCTTCTAAGACTAGGCTTATTAAGGTATAACTGAAATACATACAGTGAATGGAACATTTTGATACTGTTTGGTCTTTGTCCTTGTTTCTGGGAGATTAAAACAAACTATAGTATTTCCCAGTGAGGGCAGCTTTTGACAGTATGGGGAAAGGCCGAGCACATGGTACAAGGGCTGGAACTTTTAACTTCCTGATATGCCAGGAGGACCAGGGAGGCTAGAGATGATATAAGAATCTCACCTGTTCAGAGGGACCCTTATACATAAAGCTAGACATGAAGGTTAAAGGAACTTCCTGTTGCTGAGCACACTGCTGTACTAGAGAAGAGTGTCTAGGTTCCCCAGGAACACGGGAGTTCTGCCTTTTTATTTAAATCTTTATACCAAGACCTTGCCTTCATGTCCCTTCAGCTTGACTATTTCTGAGTTAAATCCTTTAAGATAAAACTGTAATGATTCCTATTTATTTGTCTAGCAAATTTTTGAACCTGAAGGAGTGTAGGAAACCCTACATTTGTAGTTGGGTTTGTCAGAAGTACTGTGTTCCCACAAGACTTGTGGCTGGTGTCTGAAGTGTGGCAGAGGGGAGTCTGGTGAAATTTACCTTTTTTTTTTTTTTTTTCTTTTTTTGTTTTTTAAAGACAGGGTCTCTGTGTAGCTTTGGAGCCTGTCCTGGATCTCACTCTGTAGACCAGGCTGGCCTTGAACTCACAGAGATCCGACAGCCTCTGCCTCCCAAGTGCTGAGATTAAAAGCATGTGCCACCACCACCCGCCTGAAATGTACCTTGTAACAGTATATCTATTCATGTATTTTATGTATATGAATTCTCTCTTGTAGCTAGAGTTTTCCTGCCTGGCCCACAGTCAGGACAAATCTCTTTCACCAGCCAGTCCCACAGCCTCTCAGACCCAACCAAGTAAACACAGAGACTTATATTGGTTACAGACTGTATGGCCGTGGCAGGCTTCTTGCTAACTGTTCTTACAGCTTAAATTAATCCATTTCTATTAATCTATACCTTGCCACGTGGCTCGTGGCTTACCGGCATCTTCACATGTTGTTTGTCGTCATGGCGGCTGGCAGTGTCTCTCTGCCTCAGCCTTCTGCTTCCCAGGATTCTCCTCTCTCCTTGTCCTGCCTACTTCCTGCCTGGCCACTGGCCAATCAGTGTTTTATTAACCAATCAGAGCAATTTGACATACAGACCATCCCACAGCACTCTGTCTTCATGCACGTCAAAGAGGGAATCTGATCCCATTACAGATGGTTGTGAGCCACCACGTGGTCGCTGGGAATTGAACTTAGGATCCATTGAAGAACACAGTCAAGTGCTCTTAACTGCTGAGCCATTTCTCCAGCCTCAGAAGTTTACCGTTTAATTTGTGAGATTTCCACTAACTTCAAAAAGTTATTATAATTGAGTGATATTCACTCATATTCACTTGCTTGGTGTCAGAGAATTGCTGTTGTGATATATGTGATAAGCTTTGACATATACATACGTTTATTTATTTATTTTTAATTTTTTTTTTTAAAATTTGTTTTTTGGTTTTTTGAGACAGGGTTTCTCTGTGTAGCTTTGCGCCTTTCCTGGATCTCGCTTTGTGGGCCAGGCTGGCCTCGAACTTACAAAGGTCCGCCTGCCTCTGCCTCCCTAGTGCTGGGATTAAAGGTGTGCGCCACCACCGCCCGGCCATATACATACATTTAAACGTGTGTGTGTGTGTGTGTGTGTGTGTGTGTGTGTGTGTGTGTGTGTGTATTTGTTCTTGGTGTCACTACTACCATCATGATGGTGAATACCTGTCATCACCAGAAATTTTACCTCTTTCTCCTTTAGTCTTTTCTGTTCTCTGTGTCAGGCTCATCATATTTTAAAGATTAATACATGTAATTGCCTCTATCATATTCTTTTAATTGCCAGATAGCATTCTTTTATATGAGTATACCATACGAGAGTATAACATTTTTGTTTGTTTTTGTAATAAAATCATTCTATGGAGCCTTGGCCTAGAGCTCTATGTAGAATAGGTGTCCTTGAACTCACAGAAATACCTCTGCATCTGGAGTACTGGAATTAAAGGCATATACCACCATGCCCAGCTTTCATTTACTTTTTTGATGAACAGATATTTCCAATTTTGAGATTTAAAAATTTTTATTCTTTTTTAAAATTATATGTAGAATGTTTTGCCAGCAAGTATGTCTTTGTACCACATGTGTGCAAAGCCTGTGGATGCCTATAGAGGACATTGGATCCCTGTTGGGCAATATTATTTTAAGGTGTATTACTACTTTTGTTTATGTTGCATTTGTTTCACTCTGTGAAGCTGTGTTACTGTGCCTGTCTAAAACACCTGATGGTCTAATAAAGAACTGAACGGACAATAGCGAAGCAAGAGGAAGGATAGGCAGGGCTGGCAGGCAGAGAGAATAAATAGGAGGAGAAATCTGAGAGAAAGATCAAGGAACGAGAGAGGAAGGAGGAGGGCATCAGGGGCCAGCCACCCAACTACACAGCCCATTATGGAGTAAGAGTAAGATTTACAGAAGTAGGAGAACAGGAAAAACCCAGAGGCAAAAGGTCGACAGCTTAATTTAGGTTAAGAACAGCTGGCAAGAAACAAGCCAAGCTAAGGCCAGACATTTAAAATTAAGAATAAACGTCTATGAGTGATTTATTTGGGAGCTGGGTGGCAAGCCCCCCAGAAGAGCAAAACCATCAAACAGCAGACAAACTCCCTAGAACTGGAGTTACAGATAGTTTTGAGCTGCCACGTGGGTGCTGGGAATTGAACCCAGGTCCTCTAAGAAGAGTAGCAGTGTCTTAATTACTGAACCGTTTTTTCCAGCCCTGATTTTTAGATAGTTTTAATCTGCTGTTAATAAAAATTTGTTCATGAGGTTTTTGTTTTTTAAGATAGGGTTTTTCTGTGTAATAACCCTGACTGTCCTGGAACTCTCTTTGTAGACCAGACTGGCTTCAAACTCAGAGATCTGCCTGCCTCGTGCTGGGATTAAAGGTGTGCACCATCACCACCCAGCTTGTTCATGAGTTTTTATGTGATAATAGTTTCAGTTAAGTATTTAAAAGTGGCCTGGGTATAGTAAGATGCCTATGTAGTTCCACAAACTTAGGAATCTAAGGCAGAGCAATGGCTTGAGACAGGGTGTACAGGGCAGACTGGATAAGTCCCTGTTTTTTTTTTTTTTTTTAAAGATTTATTTATTTATTATGTATACAGTGTTCTGCCTGCATGCCAGATCTCATTACAGATGGTTGTGAGCCACCATGTGGTTGATGGGAATTGAACTCAAGACCTCTGGAAGAGCAGTCAGTGCTCTTAACCTCTGAGCCATCTCTCCAGCCCCCAACAACAACAACTTGTAACCAACCCTGCTAAACAATGATAAACATCCAAAACTCACTGAATGACCAAAAACCATCCACCCCACCTCTTGGGAATATGAGCATTGTATTGTCTAGACTGCTTCCTGTTGTCTGGGGGCTCTGGTATCTTTAGGGGACCCTGAAAAAATTTAAGATAATGGTCAGGTCCTGGGGGTGGCTAGCTGTTGTCCAGTCTTGGTGTGATGGGATAATGCGAGGCTTATCTGAAATTCTGGCTGGAGTAGTCTCTGAGACTGGACCATCTCAGCCAGTAGCCTTGAAGCTGTTCTGCATACAGAACTCTGAGGAAACTCCAGCAGAGACACTTAGAGAGGCAGCATCACCTGGGCCACACATTTTCATTGGCACTTGATCCCCTTGCTCTGAAAACACATAAACTTTTAAAGGTAGCATATATATCTGCATTAACACAAGTATTGACTGTGCGTTCACAAGCCAGCCAAAGATGATTTTTTTTTTTGTTTTATGTTTGAACAGGTAAATATACATCACCTGCCTTGTAGTTTTTCTAGGTTTGTTTCTTTATGTCTGTAACCAGGATTTTCAGGGGGTCTCCCCCAACCAAATCTGACCTCTATCAACCTTGAATGATTTCACAGCCTTTTGTTTTCTGTGGAAACAAAAGCATAACTTCTCCAATGCAGCATAATTTTTGACTTCCATTTTGGAGTTAAGCCATTTTTAAAATAATATAGGTTGGTTTAATTCGGCAGTTTCCATAATCCAGTGTTTCACAGCAGCTGTCGTTTGCTCATCAGCAGTCAAAAAATTCAGTCAGTACAGCACCTTACAGGATCGAGACTCTGTGTGTATTTTCCATCTTTATGTGGCTTATTCTCTTTATTTTTTATTTAAAGACTTTATCTTTTCTTTCTTTCTTTTTTTTTTTTTTTTTTGTTTTTGAGACAGGGTTTCTCTGTGCAGTTTTGGTGTCTGTAGACCAGGCTGGCCTTGAACTCACAGAGATCAGCCTGCCTCTGCCTGCCAAGTGCTGGGATTAAAGGCGTGTGCCACCACTGCCCAGCTCTTTTTCTTTTTTTAAGCCTATGAACATTGTTCAACACACTATAACTTGTTTAGAGGTGGTTTTTGTTTTTTGTTTTTTTCTGTCTGAACCTGCTTTACTGTGAATCTGTAATCTTTTTTGTCTGAGCAGAACCTTAAACCACTGCGCAGTTTAGCTCATGGAGTGCTGGCAGCTCAAGCCTGCAGGCAGTGGCTGGGAGAGGTGTCTTTGTACTGAAGCCTGCATGAGAGACTGTGGAACTAGGAAGCCATGTTTGGCTCCGTTTTTTTTGTGTGTTTGGAACCTTTTTTTTTTTAAAGCTTTCTCGGGTCCTATATGGAAATATGTGCCCCATGTTGGGTGCCATATGTAGTCAGACTTTCCTTTGGGCTGCCAGCTCACAAAGACTTATTTTTAATTTATGAACGCTTGGCTAATAGTTTAGGCTTGTTTCTTTCGTCGTCTTCTCCCCCCCCCCCCCCCAAGACAGGGTTTCTCTGTGTAACAGTCCTAGTTGTGGAACTCGCTTTGTAGACCAGGCTGGCCTTGAACTCACAGAGATCCACCTGCCTCTGCTGTCTAGGTGCTGGGATTAAAGGCATGTGCCACCACCCGCCCAGTCTTAGGCTTGTTTCTAACCGACTCTTATAAACTTAAATTAAGTCATTTTTATTAATTTACTTTCTACTTCATGGCTTTATTACCTCATCTTCATATTGCCCATCCTGTTTGCTCTGCATCTGGCTGGTGACTCTGCCTTCTTCCTAGAGTTTTCTCTGGCCAAGTCCCTGCTATATCTCCTGTCTAGCTGTTTGCCATTTAGCTTTTTTTTTTTTTTTTTGGTTTTTTGAGACAGGGTTTCTCTGTGTAGCTTTGCGCCTTTCCTGGAACTCACTTGGTAGCCCAGGCTGGCCTCGAACTCACAGAGATCCGCCTGGCTCTGCCTCCCGAGTGCTGGGATTAAAGGCGTGCGCCACCACCGCCCGGCGCCATTTAGCTTTTTATTAAACCAATCACAGTGACATATCTATACAGAATATAATCAGATATCTTGCAACAATCATGTTTGGTTTATGTGTGCTTGAGATTGAACCTAGAGCTATGCATGCTAGGCTGAGCTATATGTCCCTAGCATGATGTTATACCTCCTTTTTTCTTTTCTTTTTCCTCCCTCCCTTCCTCCACTTCTTGTTTGAGCTTAAATATTAACTGTATTTCATCATTTTTTAAGTTTTATGTGTATGTATGTTTTACTGCTTGCATGTATCTGAGTATACCATATATGTGTTTGGTGCCTGCAGAGGCCATAAGCTGAGCAGTGTGGGTGCTAGAAGCCAAACTCAGGCCCTCTGCAAGAACACTAAGTGCTCTTAACACTGAGCCATCTCTAGCCCCTGTGTCTTCCTCTTACTGAAGTTATCCACAGTAATACCATTTTACCTTTGGATGTTTCCTTTGGGAGTGGGGGCTCCAGACAGGTCTCTCTACATAGCCCTGGCTTTCACTCGCTGTGTAGGCCAGGCAGGCCTTGTATTCACAGAAATCCATGTGCCATTGCCTATGTGCTGGGATTAAAGGTGTGGGCCACCACCCCCAGCTCTTTGTTTGTTTGTTTCTTTTTTCCCTTTTTTTTGGTGTTTTGATACAGGGTTTCTCTGTGTAGTCCTGACTGTCCTGGAACTTGCTCTGTAGACCACCAGCCTAGAACTCAGATCTACCTGCCTCTGAGAAGTACTGGGATTAAAGGCGTAGTCTACCACTGCTGGTCCCATGTTCGTACTGAATAGACAACTCACATACTACCTGCTTTCAAAGTGCACTGTAAAAACCCCAGTAATCAAACCTGGGGGCGGGTTCAGTGGTTAAAGCACTTGCTGGGCAATGGTGAAGACTGGGAGTTTGGATCCCCAGACCTCATGTGAATGCCAGCCTGTCTTTCCAACTTCAGATGTCAAACCTTGGGATCACCAGAGCAAGCTGGCCAGCAAGACTAGCCATATCAGCAAGCTCTAGGTTTGATTGAGACCCTGCCCCAATGAATAAGGTAGAAGAGCAATGGAGAATGATTCTCAATGTTAACCTTTCTTTGTTCAACACATGTATATGCATGTACCCCTCCCTATACATGTGCACTCACACATGACCCCCCCCCCCAAATTACCAAACATGCATACACATGCATAGTACACCCACACATGGAGAAAATAACAAAGTTACAGTAATCAAAACTATGGTGCAGACACATACATCACAGGACTACAATAGTTTAGAAAAATAGTCCTGCCATATCACATTACCATCAGTCTTTTTAAACAACAGCAAAAAGTCAGAACAACTAAAGGGGGAAAGAATGGGTTTATAGATGAATAAGGTGGTGATGGTGGTGGTGGTGGTGGTGGTGGTGGTGGTGGTGGTGGTGGTGGTGGTGGTGGTGGTGGTGGTGGTGTGTGTGTTTAGCAATGTTACCATGGTGCTTGACAAAATACTTTCAGTACATATAGATGTTAACCCCAAGACAAATGTAGAGCCTAAAACTATAGAACTTAATTAGGAAACTTGTAAGAAAACTTTGCAACTTGATTGGTCACAGATTTCTTAATACAATAAACAAAAACCTTTAGAAAGGAAGAAAGTATTAGCTTTCTATTGAATCTATGCCTGATGTGGTGGTACAGACCTTTAATCCCAGTACTGTAGTTCTGGGCTGTTTCTCCAGCTGTCTCAAAATTTGCTGAGCTATCCTGTTCCATGTATAACACACCCACACACACGGCAAAAAAAAGGAAAACGAAAACCAGCTACAGTAATCAAAACTGTGGTACAGATACATAAACCACAGAACCACAGGAGGAATATGAGGGTGCTTCTTACAGCTCAGCTTTAGATGGATGGGCATCTAGGTCAACCTGTTGTCCTGCACATGGTCTTGTGAGGGCTCATTTCCCAGGGTACTACATGTAGCTTTTTCAGTTTAGACAGCAGCTTTCTAACCTGGGAGTTGGGTTGGCATAGGGGACATTGCTGCCTCGATAGGCTAGTGCTTACAGCTCCACCAAGCTAGCTAAAGTCCCTCTAGTCAGTACATCGCGGCGGTTCCCAAACTCAGGGTGGGAAAGAACTACTTTAGATTGAAAGATGAAGAGGGGTTATTTGTGTCTTAGCGTTTCTGTTGCTGTGATAAAACACCATGGCCAGAAGCAATTTGAGAAGGAAGTTTACAGTTCCATACTGTAGTCCATCATCAAAAAGTTGGAAGGGCAGGAACTTAAGGCAGAAGCGGAGATCATGGAGTAATGCTGTTTCCTGGCTTTCTCAGTCTACTTTATTATATTACCCAGGACTACCTGCCTGGGGATGGCACCTCCCTCAGTGAGCTGGGTGCTTCCACATCAATCAGGAAAGTGCCCTATAGACTTGCTTACAGGCCAATCCTTTGGAGGCATTTTCTGGTTAAGATTTTCATCCCTGGGTTAGAGAGATGGGTAAGTGGTTAAGAACTCTGCCTATTCTTGAAGAAGACCTAGGTTCAGTTCCCAGCACCCACATGACAGCTCATAACCGCCTATAACTTCTCTTCTAGAGAATCCAATGTCGTCTTCTGGCCATTGAGGGCACCAGGGACACATATGTACAGATACATGTACAGGCGAAACACTAATACATGCAAAAAGTAAATAAATAATAAATTTTAAAAATTTAATATTCTTCCTAGATGAATCTAGTTTGTGTCAAGTTGACATAAAATCTAACTAGTTCAGTATGGTAGTTAGTCTTCAAGGTTGCCTCAAATGGTATTTGTTTCGTTATATTCTGTGTGTAGTGTTTTCTAACACAAGAGTAGGTCTGACCTCAGTAACTATGAGGATATTGCAGAAGTCATCACAACACTTGCCTAATTTGCAGCTACCTAGAGAGGCCATGGAGAGAACCTCACTTCTTTTGTGCAGTTAGAGCCATGTGGATATGAGCTATTACTGAAAGATCATGCAGACTCATTCAAGGCTTCAGATGGCATTCTTGTCATAGTGCAACCCCTTGAGAAATTCCAAGCTGTGAACCACTTGGCTTAAGCCATGTTCCCAATACTAACTGCATGATAAATACATAGTTATCGTTTCTAGGTGCTTCATGGGAGGGAGGGTATATTTTTAGATAGCAATAGATGAAAATACACACCTTTCATGTGTATTTTTAAAAGTAGAAACAAGATTGAGTCTTGCTATGCAATTCAAACTGACTTTGAGTTATCTCTGTAGCTCAAGTTGGCCTCAAACTCAGCATAAGTTATTTATAATTAAAACTTTCCATCAGAAATACTATATGAAACATTTAAATATGGTTTTGTATTATACAAAGGCCAATAAAATTTCAAGCGAAGGAGCCTGTAAAATTCAACTTTGATTATAAAAATGAAAATGATGGAAAGATGCTAAATATTTCATCAGTTGTATATATGGGGGTCAAAACCTTTTTAATTAAGTTACATTTGAGTAATGAAATCAAGCATGTTGACGTATATGTGTAGTCTCAACTGCTTGAGGATCCAAGAAAGAAGTTGGGAGAATCACTTGAGGCCAGGAGTTTGGTTCTGCTCTGACAACTTAGCAAGATGTCATCTAAATAAATAGTTCAATACGATCACTAGTGGATGTTTTCAAGTTTTTATAAGAAAATATGGTGTAAAACAGATAAAATGTCTGAGTAATCTACAATATGATTCTTGTTTTTTATTAGTTTCTTTGTGACTATACTTTTCATGATTATGATCCTTTTTTCAGTGTGTGGGTGTGGGTGTTTATGCTTCTGTGGTGGTTGGGAATGAACCCAAGACTTTGTGCTCTACCACTGACATACACGTCCCCAGTTCCCTTTTCCCAGACTTAAAGAAGGAGGGGAGGAGGGGCACCTCTTACTGATTACTAAGCATTGTGGGTTGATTATTTTATTTTTATTTATTTATTTTTCTTACAGATGGTAGTGAAAACTTTTATGGATATGGATCAGGATTCAGAAGATGAAAAGCAACAGTATCTCCCCCTAGCCTTGCATCTCGCATCTGAATTCTTTCTCAGGAACCCTAATAAAGATGTGCGCCTTCTCGTAGCATGTTGTTTGGCTGATATATTTCGAATCTATGCCCCAGAAGCTCCATATACTTCCCATGATAAACTTAAGGTAAATACGGTGTTTACCAAAAAGTTACATTTATTTTTGTCACATGAGCATGGTTTTTGACCATAGGTTTCATATAATTATCACCTACAGACATGACTAGTACAGAATGAGGCCTTGAAAGGTAAAGACCGGAGCTTGTCCTGGTCTCTTCATATTTAACCTTCTTGTTAGTCCCCCAGAAAACCCAGTTGGATAGGTGGGAAGCATAAGTAGTAGCTTAATGATAATTTGTGAAATAGTAATATACTAGAATTTACACATTGAAATAACTTTTCCCCTTACAGGTTATTAAATACTGGATATTCAGAACTACTTGTTTTGATGGTTCTACTTTTTTTCTAAACAATTGAAAATAATTATTAAAAGTGAACTATTGAACATGATTTTATATTATTTAAATTCTTGGGGAATTTGTAAACTTTAGAAAACTGTCTTTTTATTATTTATGTGTATGTGCCTGCATGAGTTTATGTGTACTGAGTTCATGGAGATGTCGGCAGAGATAAGAGGAGGGTGTTGGATTTTCTGAAACGCGTTGCAGGTGGTTTGAGTCACCAGATGTAGGTGCTGGGAACCAAACTCAGGTTCTCTAGAAGAGCAGCAGATGCTTTTATCTGTCAAACCATCACACCTTTTAAGTACAGTCAGCATCGCCTTCTCATCCCTGTGGTTTCTCTTCCCATACTTTCAATCACTTGTGATCAACCCAGGTATTAGATGGGAAATACCACTGATAACAGATCACAAAGGTGTCGGTTTGATAGAACCACAATGAAGTTCGCGGTCACGCTTTATTCCTCTTGACACATATGCCGTCTGCCTGTGAGTCACTCAGTGGCTGCCTTTGTTAGCTGAGAACTGGAATAATGTCCTAGTGTTTATGTTTAAGTCATCTATTTTTTAGTAATGACCCCTTTTATAACTTTGTAACTTTTATAACATTGTTTTATTTTATGGTTATTTTTGCCCATGTCTTAAGTGCCTGGTTTATAGAATAAACTATCATGACTATGTATGTAAGGAAAAAACAAAATGCATGTAGATTATAAGAATCCACTGTAAGGATTACAGCAAAACAAGTCATTTTGTACCATACTAATGCTCCTTTGAATGGATGAAAACGTCTAATGGAAATGTACTAAGGAATAAAGCACCACCATCAGTCCTCAGCTTAATGTCTTGCTTTTGTTCCAGATAGCTTTTTGTCACACATCAGATTCAAAACCATGGGGTGAAAACTACTTGGTTACATGTCAGAAGTAGTAATGAAAAGACTCATTAAACTTCCTTAAAAAATGAAGATAGTAGTTTTCCATGATGCGACGTAGAGACAGTGAGTGACCAAAAGCTCTACTATTAGAAGAGAGTGTAGTAAGATAAAAGATGGATGTTCTCAGATGAGATGTCCTAAAATAGGCAGAAGTAAGCCTTTAGCTTTACTTCCAAAGAATGTTGTTTGTTCTAATCTTTTCCAGTCATTTAAAATAATGGAATGGGCTGTCCCATAGCATTCAAATAAAGGGAAACGTTCTTTATTGTAGTTTGTAATTACTTTTATATATCTATACCTCTATATGTAGCACTTAGTGTATTGCAAAAATGATAAGTAATAGTGTCTAAGCTAATATATTTTTCATTTTTTTATTTCTTTAACAGGACATATTTCTCTTTATTACCAGACAGTTAAAAGGTTTGGAGGATACAAAGAGTCCACAGTTTAATAGATACTTTTATTTATTAGAGGTAACAGTAATACTTTATTTAATAAATATAATTTCATGTAGTTGCAAATTCTTAAAACTATAACTTTTATGTATAACTTAATAAATTCTTACATTTCTTTGGAAATATATCTCTATGTTTCCTCCTGTCTTAAAAAGATAAGTATATCCAGTGGGGGAAAAAATTGATATTTTACTTTCATTCCTAATCTAAAAATGAATTTTCACTACTTCTGAAATTTTATAACTGTATATGTATATTTGTAATAACTCCTAACTATTCAGTACTTTTCAACTTGAGAAAGTTGATGCTGCCAGATTGGAATGATTTATAATTTATAATTGTGTACATTGAGTCTTTGTAGACTTTAAACAATTCTACTTGTAAAAATTAAATTGTACAAGTGTGCTTTTGTATAACAGTTCTGCATATATGTGATTAACCAATTATTTTTATTTATTGATTTAAGAATTTAGCTTGGGTTAAATCATATAACATCTGCTTTGAGTTGGAAGATTGCAATGAAATTTTTATTCAGCTTTTTAGGACTCTCTTCTCAGTAATCAAGTAAGTTTTTTTTTTAAGCTTTTTTTTTTATTGTGTGTGTTCTATATATAAATGTACTCTAATATATAAACTAAACTCTTCAGAGTTCTAGGGTTTTTTTCCTAAGACTATTACAAAGGGGGGAGTAAACAAGTCCTGTTGTTTGAAAGCTGTCCTTACCATTGTTTTAATTATGAGACAGGAGCTACTTTGTATCTCTGAGATACCTTGAACTTCTGTAGCCAGGTTGGCCTCAAACTTGTAGTAGTCTTCTGCCTTAGCCTACTGAATGATTGGATTATTAGGATTGAGCCAGCATGCCTGATGTTACACCACCTTTTAAATTTATGGTATAGATTAATTGGTTGACTTTTCTGTGTTTTTTTATGTGTTTGAGGCTAAATATCATTAGAGGATCATAAAACAGTCCTTGGAGTTTAAAAAAAAAATTTGACAGTTGTGTACATATATACATTGATCATATTCACCCTCAGGATACCCACTTTTTTTTTTAAAACCCCCCCCCCCAATCCCGAGTCCTGCTAGTACTTCCTGCTGGAATATTTAAGTCTTTTGTTGGCATGATCTTGTGCTGGTAACCATAGAGAGTGAGTTCATCGGTGCAGGGGCCGTGCCGTGTTCAGAAGATAGTGTCCACAGCACTCCTCTCCCTCCTGCCCTTAGATCCTTTCCATCCCTCCTCTGTGTTCTTCCTCAGGTGGAGAGGGCAGTGAATGGTATAGGTATTTCATTTACAGCTGGGCCTCAGACAACACTTATTCTCAGCACTTTGACCAGTTATGAATCTGCATTGACTATTGTCTACTTTAGACGTTTCTCTGACCAAGGTTTAGAGCAGCACTGACCTATGGCTATCAACATGAACATTAGGACATGGTTTGACCACATATCCATTTAGCAAAACAACGGGAGTAGTTCTCATCACCAGTCATCCCCATGGCCCATGAGTTTAGCATACTGGGCATGCAGTCTCTCCTGTGGAACAGGCCTCAAACAGAAGGGGTTGGCTACCCGCCTGATTTTCACTTCACTATTGTACCTGTGGGGCTTGTCAGTTCTGTAGCATTCAGGGTTCATTCACCACTGTATAATAACATAGGTGACTTCTCTCTCCCAACTACTTGTATAGTGCCTTCTGCTACTATGAAAGCTAGCTGTTAGGTGGAAGTTTTCCTGTCAGTTCCAACTTCATTTCTCTAAAGGTTCTGCAGCCGAAGTATATTTGTCTCCAGTGGTAGTTATAGTGGACAATCAGGAGCAATGGAAATAATCTGTGTTATGGGATGCGGGAGTTCGAGGCCAGCCTGGTCTACAGAGCGAGATCCAGGAAAAGGCGCAAAGCTACACAGAGAAACCCTGTCTCAAAAAACCAAAAAAAAAAAAAAAAAAATCAGTATAGTTACTGGTCAGGAGACAGGTGAGTCCAAACTGATTTCAGTCTAGTAGTTTGATTATTTGTTCATACCCAATGTCTGTGAGATGTGTCTTAAAGTATTATATGCAAATATCTTATGTTAATTTTAAATTCTCTACCACATTAAAATATATAGGAAGAAGCAATTGAAATTCATTTTATTAATTCATTGTATCCAAAAAAATTAACCTTTCATTATATGGCTCTGCAAGGTTGCATATTAGAGAGTGTATTTCTAGGCTTTGGTTTGGTTTGGGTTTTGTACTTGGGGCTCCTTGAGTTTGTAGACTCCAGGCGTATCTTCCAAACTCTCATAGGAAGTCCAAAGGTTACTCATTCTCCAGAAACAAGGAATTTTTTCACCTGCATGTGATGATCATCAAACACTTGATTCTTTGAGTTTGATTTCTGAGTAATTCTTTGCCCACTGATTACTCAATTCTATAAGCCTTATTCTGTGTGCACTCCAGGAATAACCATTAGGGTCCACTACGGCTGTCTTCCCTGGGCTAACCGCCTCTTAACTTACTGAGAACTGTGAAAGTTATAAGGTGCTGTTTTTTCCTTCATCAATGTGTGCATGATAACCAATATCAGAACACTATTGTTTATATATTTTACTCAGTTTTTAGTTGTTTCAGATACAGGGCATATCACTCTTGTTACTGCATCCAACTGCAAGTAAAGTTGTAAGTTTACTGACCCGGATTGGTGAAATCTTTAAAATAATTTGTTTTTGAGACAGGTTCTTACCAGGTATCCCGGGCAGGCCTAGAATTCATTATGTAGCCCAGGTTGGCCTTGAATTCACAGAGATCGGTCTGCTTCTCAGCACTAGAGAGGCTGAGGTGGAAGGAATGTCACAAGTTTGAGGCTAGCCTGGGCTACAGCAGTGAATTCCAGACCTGGAGTAGAGAATGAAATTTTATCTTAAAAATACAATAAATGCTGTGCATGGTGATGCGTGCTTTTAGTCCCAGCACTTGAAAGGCAGAGGCAGGCAGATCTCTGAGTTTGAGGCCAGCCTGGTCTACAGAGCTAGTTCCAGGTCAGCTGGGGCTACACAGAGAAACCCTGTCTCAGAAAATAAAACAACAACAACACAAATATTGGACAGGAAAAAGATGGCTCAGTAGTTAAGAATGCTTTCAGCTCTATCAGAGGACTCAAGTTTGTTTTCCATCAGGTGGCTCACAGCTGCCTATTGTGTTTTAAAAACAGTGGGAAGGAGTCACATCATACAACAAGGTTTATAGGAAGAGGGGAGAGAAGAGGCAGAGACCGGTCCCTGGGGATGAGAGAGAAGGAAGAGAAAGAGACGGAGGTGCCTTTTATAGTGAATGCGCACAGGAGGTGCTCTTAGTGGCTGCAGCTGAGAATATATCTTGTCAGGACCCTAAGGACAGGCCAGTACAGATGCCTAAATGCTGACACCTATAACTCCAGCTCCAAGGGGATTTGACATCATCTTCTGACCTCTATGAGTGCCCACACACATGTTGTATGCACTCACAAATATACATGTAAACAGACCTAAAATAAATTAAAAAATGAAATGAATTTTTGGATAAGTAAATAAATGAATGCCTCCCAAGTGCTGGGATTAAAGGCATGCATCGCCAAGCTTGGCCAGGAAAAATTTTTCAGTCTCTTTCATCTGTCTTCCTTGTACTCTTCCTTTCCTTCCTTTGAGGATATATGGATCTGAGAACCAAGCACTCAGGTGTGTGTGTGTGTTTCATCAAGCTTAATATCTGTATTCTTCAACTCATTCCCCTGCCACACACACTAGACAGACACATTGAGAATTGTGCCAGTTAGTGTTTTGTAAAGTGTATAAGATATTTGGGAGAGTACACACGAAAGGACTGTCTTTCTAAACATTGTAGAAAACTATAGCAGTGTGACAAATATCCTCCCTGAACTTTTAAAAGCTTATATGTTTTCATCATTAAATGCTAGATGAGTTAATTATTTTTTGTTGTTTCAAGAAAAATTTTAAAACACTTTAGATAATTCAATCTTTCAATTTTGTTTTAAACTTCTGTATTTATACTATAGAATATAGTTACATCATTCTATAGACTATACATTTTAAAGGGATTTCATTATTGTGAGTATGTGAGTGTATATGGGTAAGTGACTTGTAGAGAGTACTTCAT
This sequence comes from Peromyscus californicus insignis, assembly GCF_007827085.1. Lineage (NCBI taxonomy): Eukaryota > Metazoa > Chordata > Mammalia > Rodentia > Cricetidae > Peromyscus > Peromyscus californicus. Next base: position 59,614,697 of record NW_026294424.1, on the reverse strand, counting down.
TAGAAATTAGGGTGATGTTTGGTTAGAGTACTTTATAATAATATGGTTCAGTTATCATAGGAGGCCTTGAGGGGGAGTAAATATGACAGCTGAAATTTCTTTGCCGTTGTCAGCATGGTTCCCTCAAGTAAAAATCCTTTAACACCTCAGATTGTTTATATTGTACTGTGATTGAATCTGGGGCTTCCTGTGTGCTAAGTGCTCTGCCACTGAGCTGTATTTCCCATTCTTACTCTCTCCCTAGAGAGAATCTTGCTTATTTTTATTTGTTCAGCTGGCTTTAAGCTATGATTTACCCTTCTCAGTCTCCTGAGTCACTAGGATTATAGGCCTTTTGCCTCTAGGTCCTAAGATTATTACTTTAAACTAGAAATTTTAACTGTCATGGTGGCACTTAGGGTGAGGAGGTGCAACCCAAGTTTCCTAGGTTACGTAGCAAGACCTTGTCACCAGTAAACAAACAAGTATATGAAAGAAAATAGACCCCAGGGAACTTTGTCTTTCTATATGTCTTAATTATTTTCCCTTCTTTTTAGCAATAGCCACAATAAGAAGGTACAAATGCACATGTTAGATTTGATGAGTTCTATCATCATGGAAGGTGATGGAGTTACTCAAGAATTACTGGATTCTATTCTTATCAACCTCATTCCTGCACACAAGGTCTGTATAGTATCAAGATATTAAAGATCAGTTTACCTAAATAAATCAGTTCCTGGCTTTTGACCATTTGCAATTTTATATAATAATTCCAATTCTGACCCTAGAATGAGTCACAGTCTTACAGCCGTTATCTTTAGATACGATGTTTAAAATATTTAAAAGTTTTTTTTTTTTTTTTTTTTACTTTTTTTTATGTGTATGAATGTTTTAACCTGCATGTATATCTGTGCACTATGTATGTGCAGTGTCCACAGAGGCCTGAAAAGGGCCTGGAGTTAAAGACAGTTGTGAGACACTATGTGGGTGCTGGGAATCAAACTCCTATCCTCTGTAAGAGAGGCCAATGCTGTCAACCATGGGCCTCAGAAATGTGTTTCTAGTTTCTTTTTGAGAGATAATAGATGAATAAGATTGAATCTGTTTCATAGTAGAGAGATGTTCACAAGTGTTCTTTAAAACAATAATTTTCTAAATAAATTTTTAAAATTTAAATATATGCCATGGTCACCATCTTTCTTTAGATCCTTTAATGTGTTGTAATACATTAGGACTTAGGGAAGCATAGTAATCATCATTTCAGAAACATGATCTGGGTGTGAGACACCTTTTCTACACTCGCTTGGGAAACAGAGGCCGGCAGATCTCTGAAGCCAGCTTGATGTATAAGTTCCAGGCCAGCCAGTGCTTTCCCTACCCTTTCCTTTTTGTGGCTTAGGAATTTGAACCTAGGCCCTCAATGTTAGATGACTGGTCTACTATACCACTGAATCACATCCCCAGGACTTTTCTTCAAAGACACATTGATTCAACAGTGAACAAGTTAGCATTTGGGTTGGGGAAGGAGCATGTATTTAGGATAGTATGTGTAGTGAGTTCATGTTGGTTAACATATCAACTCAAAAGCCTTGACATCTGTTTTACTTCAGGAAAGCTTTATATAGGTTGAACCTTTGGCTGCCTGTCTAATGTATTATAGTGTTTGATGTGTTGAGTTCATTTGACTGGCACCTTCTGTGTAAAACCTTGAATGGAATTCACTTAACTTTTTTCATATTTTGGTAGAGTTGAAGTACTTAACTGTTCAAATGATTCTGTCTCATCAGTTCACCAATTCATTTGTAGCTTTACATGATTTGTTTTTCAGAACTTAAATAAACAGTCCTTCGACCTTGCAAAAGTTCTGTTGAAAAGGACAGTCCAGACTATTGAAGCGTGCATTGCCAATGTATGTATTTCTGTGTACATTTGTTTCAGAACTCTATGATTCTTGGGGTATTATGTAGATTGATTAGAATCATTCATATACAGATATATTTCTCATGTAAACAGTTTTATTCAAATAAAATTTAAAAACTTACATGTAAATGTGACCACAATTAAAGAAATGTAGCAAAACTATAGCATGTCTTTAAACTGGCACAAGTGATAGAAATGACTTTAAAATCTGACTACATTTTCACCCCTTCTTCTGCATTTGTGTTCAGTTGTCATATCCCTCCCAAATATGTGAAACTTTCAATTTGTTTCTGTATCTTTTCTCTTCCTTTTGAAAAAGGGTCTCATTATGTAGCCCTGGCTGCCTTGGAACTTTCTATAGAGACAGATCAGGTTGGCCTCAGAGATCTGTGTCTTTATCTGTATTCATTTTTCTCTTTGTGTCTTCTGGGTCATTCTTCTAAAACTGTTTCTTCTTCAGTAGATGTTTATAAATATGTGTTTTCAAAGATAATGTATGTTGTGGGGAGCTGGGGGTCAGAGGATAAACTGTAGGATCAGTTCTGTTCTTCCATCATGTCTTGGAAAATCAAACTAAGCTCATCAGGTTTGAGAGCAGCTCTTAGCCTTATAAATAGTATTTTTAAAAATTTATTGATAACTGGATGGTGGTGACGCATGCCTTTAATGCCAGCACTTGGGTGGCAGAAGCAGGCGGGTTTCTGTGAGTTCGAGGCCAGTCTGGTCTACAAAGCAAGTTCCAAGACAGCCAGGGCTATACAGAGAAACCCTGTCTCAAATATATATGTGTGTGTATATATATATGTATATATACATATATACATATATATAATTCTATATATACTTATATATATATATAATTTTGCTACCTTAAAATAGTAATTCTTTTACAAATTTACTCATGCACATCTGTTGTCTTTTATGTCTAGCTATATTTTAGCTTTTTATTAATAATACGAATAGATATAAGTTGACGCATACTCACTTCCCTTATTGCCTTATATTTAAAGGTTTTATCAGTGTTTTCCTTTACAGGTCATCTTTGAGAACGCAACACTATCTATTGTGGAATTGCCTCCTTATAAACAAAAGAGAGATTATTAATTTAATTTGTATAAAATTGCTATGTCTGTTATTAAATTGAGACTTGATATGTTACCTTTAATGTCCTCTTCTCAGTTCTCAGAAATAACCATGAGTAGGTTCAGATACACTTTCATAAATATCATCCCATGCTTATTTGTGTGTATACATATATTCTTTTATTTTCTATGTATAGGTGTTTTGACTACATGTATGTCTGTGTACCATGTATGTACCTGGTACCAATAGGGATCAAATGAGGGCATCAGATCCCCTGGGACTAGAGTCACAGATGGTTGAGAGCTGCCCTGTGAGTTCTGGGAATGGAACCTGAATCCTCTGTAAGAGGAGCCAGTGCTCTTGACTGCTGAAATGGGGCTTTAAGACTTTTTATTCTTTTCAAAGATCCCATATTAAACATGAAAATTTTTCTGACTCATAATTTATCTTGCTTTCTAAAGAAATACATATAACTTTGTGATGTCAGAAGCAAATGCTGATTTGCATAGAACTGTGTTTTTAACATTTTGAAATCTAGTTCCTGTCTGGAGAGATGGCTCAGTGGTAAAGAGTGCTTGCTGCTCTTCAGAGGACCCAAAATTCCCTTCCCAACACCCATGTCTAGCAGCACAAAACAACTGCCTGTAACTCTAAATCCAGTGGATTCATGCCGTCTTCAGGCCTCCCTGGCCATATGCTCACAATATATGCACACACAAATGAAATCTATAAAATAACAAACATTTATATATATATATATGAGGTGTGTGTGTGTGTATGTGTGTGTGTAGGTCACTTGTGATATCTTTTGTACTCTAGATATTAAATATTCTTTTTCTCCTCCACTATTCTTTTAGTGTATCCAAGCCTCCTTTTGGAGCAGGTCAGAAAACGGCATCACATCACCTGAAAGTAGAGTTACAGGCAGTTATGAGCCACACTTACAGAGTTTTGGGAAGTAAATTTGAGTCCTGCAAGAGCAGTGCATTCTTTTAATTGCTGAACAGTTTTTAAATTATCATCTAACTTGTGTCTTCAACCTTTATTTTTATCCTAGTCAAAATGTATTTGACTTCCACTAGATATATAAAACAAAAGAACACACAAACCTAAAGCCTATCTTAAAATATTTATTACTGAGCTCATAGGAAAAATAGAATAAATTAGAAATCAGATTGAGACTTTAAATTTTTTTTCACTACTGAGTGATTGCTTTGTAAGTGTCCCTATAATGAATTATACATGATGTCTAAATTGTTTTATTTTAATGAAAATGAAGTTTTTCAGAAATGTCATCCTTATTTGAAACACAGCCAATAATCAGTGTTTTAATTCATGATTTGGTAATGTTTGGAAGTTTTTTCTTGTTTAAATGATTGTCGTTACATGTTAGTAATTCAGTGGCTAATCTGTCGTTCCTTTCCGTTATACGTGTAACACTGAGTCACAGTTTTCTTTGCATGTCTATCTATGGAAAATTGCCTAAGTTTTTGTTTTTTTGTTTTTTCAAGTAAAATAACACATTTTTTATTGTAATGTCTCCTATAGTTTTTCAATCAAGTCCTGGTGCTGGGAAGATCGTCGGTCAGTGATCTGTCTGAACATGTATTTGATCTGATTCAGGAACTTTTCGCTATAGATCCTCATTTATTGTTGTCTGTCATGCCACAGCTGGAATTCAAACTGAAGGTACTGTTAGGTTTATAGGAAAAAGTGTGTTTTGAAGATTTTTTTCACTAATTAGAAAGGAAAGAGATAGGAGTTTGGTTTCTCTTGGTTAGCTTCATGACATCACAACATGCGTAGTTGTTATCTACTGCTGAGCGTAGTGACACGGAGATAGGAAAGCAGGGCTGCTTTTGAAGTTTATACTAGCCAGCGTTTTGATATGAAATAATACTCATATTTAAGTAGATACTGAATTAATTTTACTTATTGTATAAGTAATGAGTTTAATCATTGTTATGCCAAATCAGTATATTAGGATGCACATACAGTCATACACTAAATAAATAAATAATATTAGAAAAATAATTGATAAACTATTAATGTAGAAATTTTTAATCTTTGTTCCACTCATTAATTAAAATGGATATTGTCAGTTCAACTTATATCCATGAGATAATATTTCACTGTGATTTAGATCAATCTGTGTATCAGCAATAAGAAACCATTTTACACCAGAAGGCTATTCCAAATTCACTTGAGGAACATATGAAATTTTACAGTAAGGGCTTTAGGTCAACTTAGCATTTTGGTGTTAGTAGTTTATAGTTGTAAAATTTCACATTAATTGAAATAACTATGGATGTTTAAATGTAGTCACTCACAGGTAATACAAAATTTCCTTCTACTCCACTGTTTGACATTAATTTTTTCTTAAAAGGTTAAATTGGATTAACTAGTAAATTTTGGATGTACTAAACACTGTTATTGCTCAACATTGTTTTATTTTGCTTGACGTCTTAGACAATGTAAAGATTTAATACAATGATTATATTTGTACAAAGTCTTTATAGTCAATGTATAATTTGCAAATAAGTTGTAAAGTAGGCATAAATTAGCAATAGGGAAGATGTAAGAAGGTCAAGAGCCACGTAATCTAACATAGAATCAGACAGAATTTCTCAAAGTAGACAAAAGCTTGTACTATTTCATGTAGTTCATCATAATGGTTGAAATATTAAATTGCTTCTATTTGGGAAGTAAAGTGCAGCAGCCTCCCTTCACTGTGTCTTCTCTCTGTAGAGCAACGACGGTGAAGAGCGCTTAGCTGTGGTTCGGCTTCTAGCTAAACTGTTCGGCTCTAAAGATTCAGATTTAGCAACACAGAATCGGCCTCTTTGGCAGTGTTTTCTCGGGCGGTAAGAATGCATAACTTTTAAATTTTGTATGGTCTCGGAGTCCACTTGATTAGGATTACATATACCAAAACATTAATTGATATTTGTTGGCTCTGTTGATGTCTGTGTTATAATTTTCCTTTTAGAATAAATTGTGGAGCAAAGTATTTATGAAGGAAGCTTATTTGTTCATTGTAAAACTTTATGCATGAATGTGTCTTGTGGAGTGTGTGAATGTGTTCTGAGTTTTTTATTTTGTAGCAAAATTTCAAGTTTAATAATTTTAGGTGTGCAAAATCTGTTGTCTGAGTTGGATAATATGTTTATGGTAGTTTTTGTTTCAGCATGGTAAGCACATACTGTTTGCAAAAATGTTTCTATAGAATTATGTATCTTCTGTTTCTTTCTTTTCTTTGAGACAGAGTCTCTGTTATGTAGCTCTGGCTGTCTTAAGCTCACTCTGTAGATCAGGCTGTCCTTGTCCACCCTTCTCTGCCTCCTGAGTGCTGAGATTAAAAGGTGTGGGCTACTATGCTCAGTTTTCTGTGTTTTCCATAAAACACATTAGCTATCAGTATAATTAACACAGTTTCTACTCAGTAATCATTGCCATTAATAAACACTTTTGTGTTATTTATTTGAAAATAATTAATACTGCCTTATTAATATTTAGCATTCTTTTTCTACTTAGCTTTAATGATATTCATGTTCCTGTGAGATTAGAAAGTGTGAAATTTGCCAGTCACTGTTTGATGAACCACCCGGATTTAGCAAAGGATCTCACAGGTAAGCTCCCTAGTTTATTACACATACTGCTCACAAAACATTTCAGATGTGGCCAGTACCTAACTCTAGTTTCCAAAAAGGATTTGATTCTAGGATGGCTTCATGTCTACTTTGTGGACTAGGAAATTATTTCCTGTTAATAAGATAAAATTTTGTAAAATAAAATAAACATTCATGTATTGGTCATTTGTAATTTTTTTAGAAATCATATGTTGAGATAATGTAAGCCTTATGGCATTAGAGTTAGATACAAACCACACCTACATTATTAAATATAATAACATACCTAATGTGTGCAGAAAAAAGAGGCTATTTTCTAGTTTAGATTGTAACTTTTCGTTATTCAATTTAAAGTATTTAAACCTACCTATTTGGCAGTAGCACATAAAAAGCTTTCATGAACATGCTGTTATTTATTAAAAACAGAAGAAATACCTTTTTGTTTTGATTTTATTTGTGTTATAATTGATTTAGAAATTTTAAAGGTCATTCTATGTTTTTTATTATTTGATTTTATATATATCATTTGTCTTATGAACATTTGTATTCTTTTTTAAGTCTTTTAATTTATAAATGAAATTTCATGCTGTAAAATTGATACTGTGTTGTCATTTGACCTTCTACCAAAAAAATTATTTAAGATGTGCTCTGAAGTAATAAGTATAGGTTTGTGAGTAGTAAAGGCTACTTAGTGATGTCTTATAGGTAATTTTACTTCATCCTTTATTTTTTAAGCATTAATACAGACAAAGCTTTTGTCTTTTTATCATTTTGAATCATAAACACTTTTATAACTAACATATAGCTTAACTCTTCCTTTTTAATCATAGAATATTTGAAAGTTAGGTCACATGATCCAGAAGAAGCCATTCGTCATGATGTCATTGTTACTATAATAACAGCTGCCAAAAGAGACCTTACCTTAGTAAATGATCAGTTACTTGGCTTTGTCAGGGAAAGGACACTGGATAAACGGGTAAGATCTGGGAGTGTTACTCTTTCCTGATTTTCTGTGTTCAAACTGTTTGACATGTGTGTCTGGTATTATAATACCAATTGCAGCTTTTCTTTGGATATCAGAATAACACTAAATGTACAACTGTGGGTTTTTATGTTTCGTGTACACACACTTCTTTTGGAGACAGGTTGTCACTGTGTAGGTCCTGGAACTTACTTTGTAGAACATGCTGGCTGCAGACTTGCAGAGATCTGCCTGCCTCCATATGCATAGTCTTTGCTTATCTTTATGAATAAGTATGTTGGATTCTGAATCTTTTTTCATATTATGGGAATGGATTTTTCTTTCTTTTAATAATTTATTTTTATTTTATGTGCATTGATGTTTTGCCTGCATTTATGTCTATGTGAGGGTATTGGGTTCCTGGTACTGGAGTTACAGACAGTTGTGAGCCGCCTTGTAGGCTCTGGGAATTGTACCTGGGTCCTCTGGAAGAGCAGCCAGTGATTTTTTTTTTTAAACTGGTGAGCCATCTCTCCAGCTCCAAGGGAATGGATGTTTCTTATAGTATTCTTTTTTCTTTTTTCTTTTTTTTTTTGGTTTTTCGAGACAGGGTTTCTCTGTGTAGCTTTGCGCCTTTCCTGGAACTCACTTGGTAGCCCAGGCTGGCCTCAAACTCACAGAGATCTGCCTGGCTCTGCCTCCCGAGTGCTGGGATTAAAGGCATGCGCCACCACCGCCCGGCCTTATAGTATTCTTATGTAAAGAAAAAATAGATAAATGAAATAATTTGATTTTCTGCCCATTTTACTTTGCAAAAGGCAAGTCATTGGTTATGTACATTTACTTGTTACTTATATTTTGCATGACTTAGCTAGATCTGTCATTCATGTAGTTAAAATATTTCCTAAGAAAGTACGGTTTGCACAGTGCCTGCTGTGCTAAGCAGAAATGGTTCTGTGGTTAGTTATTTTGCTGTTTCTGCCATTGGATGCAGTTAGAAATGTGGGCTGCCAAGGAAGGGTTATGCTGTGAACAGTTACAGTAGTTACTGAAGAAGAGTTGAGTCAGCCTTAAGACAGAGCCAGACTTAGCCAGGTGTGGTGTCGCAGGCCTTTAATTGAGGGGAAGAGGCAGGGGGATCGATGAGTTTAAGGCCAGCCTGATCTACAAAGTGAGTTCCAAGACAGCCTGAACTACACAGAGAAACCCTGTCTCAAAAAACTCAAAGAAAAAATCTTGTATAATATTAGCAGCCTTAATATTATCCATCCCAGGGGCTCAGGAGAGAACTACGAATGGAGAGGACTGTTTTCAGGAAATAGAATCTCAGCACACCAAGCTCTTAGTCCAGTCATTTATTCTTCCAAATCTTCTCCATCCTCCTGTGCCCTGGGAGTCCCGATATATATACACTTACAAGCAGTAATCCCTTGGCAGTGCAAAGCCAGGCTTCCAGGGTCAAACGGAGGGGTGATAAGAATCACATAGAGGGGCAGTAATTGTTAATTATCATTTGGGTTATCACAACCCAAAAGGGAAGTGACAAATGGGGAAATAAATTAACTAAAGGCTAAATTCAGGTAATATCTAAGAAGAGGGATCTTATGTACTCAACTATAATCTTAAATGTGATTGGTAGAAAATGTTAATAATCTATAAGCTGCTAGGTCAATGGGAGAAAATAAAACTGTCTTCTTTTTTCCTATGGTTCCTATCTGTCCAAGCAATCTGCCGTTTTTTTTTCTGCAGGGTGGGGGAAAGTGTGCTTGGTCGCTAGGCAACTTGTGTACAGCTAGATGCCTCTGGTGATAGTTAAAGGGAGATCTGGAACTAGAATTAAGATTGGCACATCCGCCAGGTCTTCTCAAATGGGTAGTCTGGACGCTTAAGTCTGTTCTTAGAGAGTACAGAGGTATCTCTGATAAGGTACTATCCTCCATCTGTGGATGGACCTGGCCAGATGCTGCCAGTGACGATAATTACAGGGAGTCTTGAACTGGGTTTCTGGTGAGCATAGCTGTTAACGCAGAAGGTTTTCTAAATATTCCAAGAAGTGGTTAGGTAAGGAGTTAGAGGTCTATAAAGTTAGTAAGGCTGTAAGAAAGGAGAGTCCGAGCTAAATTTTGTAAAGCTGTTACTTAAGGTCCATCTGACCTGGATGGTGTCTCATTGTGGAATTTACCTTAAGTCAGGAGACTAGCATGTGGTGGTCTGGGCTGTTATTTCTGTTAGTCCTTGAAAGTGGCTAAGGGAGAGATCTGATTCCAGTGCTGAAAGGGGAGAAATGGATCAGCTGGGGAGAAGGAAGCCTTTCCTGAGGCTGTTCTCCAAATACCTTGAATGTATATGTCCAAGAGTGATCAGTCCACACTGTTAGCAATTCTTAGGGAAAAAGTCAATTGGGAAAACTTGAAGGCACACATGATTTTCATAACAGAAGACAGATGATATATAACAAGTCAAATAACACCAAAAGCTCCCTGGAATTTGACTTCCTCTGAAGGAATTCCTTGATCCCTTCAGGTAGTGACTTTGCCATAACCAGCTCAGTTCTTAAAATATATTTCTGCAGCCTGTAGCAAAAAAAAAAAAAGGAGCCTTTTTTTTTTTTTTTTTTTTTTTAAAAACGTCGTCTTTCTTGGAGCTCTGGCTGTCCTGGAAAACTTGACCAGGCTGGCTTCAGACCTACAGACATCAGTCTGCCTCTGCCTCCTAAATATTGACATTAAAAGTGTTCACTACCATGCATGGCCTCTTTTTTTTTTTTTTTAAAGACAGGGTCTTGAGGCTAGAGAAATGGCTCAGTGGTTAAGAGTATTGGTTCCTCTTCCAGAGTTTCTGAGTTCAATTCCCTGCACCCACATGGCAGCTCCCAACTGTCTATAACTGTAATCCTATGGGATCTGATGTCCTCTTCTGGTATGCATACATACATGCAAACAAAACACTCATATATGTAAATAAATAATAAATAAGGACAGGGTCTGCTATAGCCCAGCCCAGCTATCACCACTAAAGACATCTAGAATTTCTGGTTCTCTTGTCTCTATACATTTGGTGTTGGGATTCCAGGTGTGCAACGATGGGAATCAAATCTTGGTTCTGATCGTGCTAGGCAGGCACTCTTCTAACTGAACTACATTCCTAGGCCACATACTTTTTTTTTTTTTTAAGAATTTTTTTTATTATTATTGGTGTGTGTGTGTGCATATGACATCTGAGGAGTTCATGTAGCTCCCAGGATTGAAATCAGGTCACCAGGCTTGGCAGCAAGTGCCCCTACTTGGTGAACCACCTCATTAGCCCCATTATTTGCTGTAATCTACAAAGTGAGGAAGTTCACTAAAGATAAGCAAAAAGGTTCCCAACTTCGTTTTTCCAGAATTCTTGATACTGGACTTTGTTCTTAATCACAGTTAAGCTCAAGGGTATATGATTACGAACTAAAGCATTGTAGCCTCTTGTGTATAGAATAAATTATTTAATTTATGCTTTTTATTTTTACCTTCTATTCACATCAATATTTAAAGAATTGAATTGAATGAAATCTGTACTTTGCTTGGTTTGAGGAAGAACTAAAAAAATTGGTAGGTCATGTAGCAGTACTGTCCTGGAAAATTTATGAAGTAGCTGATACCTTAGCAGGAAGAGTTGTCCAATGGTTAGTCAAACCATTGGGCAGAGCTTTTGATGAGAGGATCCACTGTGCTGCTGTGAATGCACACAGCAGCTACTGTGTAGCCTAATGCGGCCATTGCAGGTTTGTTGATTTGAAGATGGCTCATCTCAGAAGTGCTGTTTTTCTAGTGGCGAGTAAGAAAAGAAGCCATGATGGGGCTGGCTCAGCTTTATAAGAAATACTGTCTTCATGGGGAAGCAGGAAAGGAAGCTGCAGAGAAAGTCAGCTGGATAAAGGACAAACTTCTTCACATCTATTATCAGAATAGCATCGATGACAAGTGAGTCTTTTCATTTTTAAATACTTCTATTTAATTCATTTCTAAATATAGAAATAATTTTCTGTGTATTTGTACATAGGGTGTTTAAGTATGAGTCTTCCCAAGATTGTAAGTAGTAAAGTGTGTGGACTTGGGAGTGAGGCAGGACAGATACTGAAATGTGCGTTCTGTCTCTTGTTGTTTTTATTTATATGTAGTTCAGCATTATAAAATAAGGTGGAGCAGCAATGCCTCCTTAGGGGTTATCATGTGGATTTAGGTACTGAGTGTCTGAATAAAGCAATGTTTGGGAGCCTCTCTCCTTAGGTTTCTTTTTGCAGAACTGCTGCAACCAGTAGAGAAATTTTTCTCATTTCTTAAATGTTACTTATTATTCTATTTTTAAATTATGCAAATACTTAGTTTTTGTGAAATATTTTGCAGTGTTTTGTTGAATTAGAGTGATGACATATGTATCACTGGATATATGTATTGCTTTGGTTAATGAAGAGCTCTTCTGTTACTTTATTCTAGCTATATTGAATAATAAATTTAGACTGGAGATAAGAAAAGTCAAATGTGCATATTTTCAGGAAGTAATATGATGAGAAATCCTCTTGTTTTAACTACATGACAGCATGGGAAAGGAACTGAACTACAGTCATAGGAAGTTAATTATTTTCTTGAGAATTAGCAAAAAAAAGATTAAAAAAAAAGGAAAGAGAATTAGCTATCCTTTCTGTTAGTGCTACTTATAATCTGTAGTTTCAGCCTTCTGAAGATGAACTGGGACAGCCAAACACCTGTGTTTAAGAATGACATTTAAGAAAACAAGGCTGATGGTACCCACCTATAATTCCAACACTTTGAAGGCTCAGGCAGAGGTTTAAAGCAAGCTTGGCCTATGCATAGCAAGTTTGAGGTCAGTCTGGGATACGTGAAACTTGGTCTATTTTTTTTAAAAAAAGAAACTGTACCAATCTCCCCTTTCCCAAAACTGACAGAGAATAAGCAGGACCAGTGCTCACACCTGTAATCTCAATCCCAGCACTCGGAAGGGTAGGTAGGAGGATCTCCATGAGTTCAAGGCCAGCCAATGCTACAGTGTGAGACCCTTCCCTTTGGAGTAACATTCAAGCATTCTAGAACAAACGTTTTATGACAAATAATGAAAAAGGCCCCAAATACAAACTAGATGTAAAGTAACTTCCTGAGTCCCCCAAGGGAAAGAGTGACTGTGTACTGAAGATTTTCATTATTTATGTGCACATAGCTCTCACCAGTGTGTAGTAACTTTATACAAAATGGTTAAATTCAGTTATCCCCTGTTCAATCGCCTACTTGTTTTTTTGTGTGTGTTTGTTTTCCATAGACTCTTGGTAGAGAAAATCTTTGCTCAGTATCTTGTTCCCCATAACCTGGAAACCGAAGAGAGAATGAAATGCTTATATTATTTATACGCTAGCTTGGATCCAAATGCTGTAAAGTAAGTTATGTTTCAGTGTCTCATATATTTCCTAGGTGGGGTCTTTTTTTTTTTTTTAAGTATATATAGCATGTCTGTGTCAGTATGTGTGTGAGTGTTCATGCACTTTTGATAATGATGTCAGTAATACGGTTTCAAGTATTCAGTCAGTTGTGTCTAGATTGATGTGTATGGGTGTTTAAACTACCAGCCTTGGCTACATATTGAGTTTAATGCTAACTAAAATACTCCATCTTGACTGAAAAGAGACAAGCATACAAGTGGACTAGAGTGCCAGGCATGGCGGCTTTATCCCAGCACTCGGGAGGCAGAGGCAGGCGGATTTCTGTGAGTTCGAGGCCAGCCTGGGCTACAGAGCGAGATCCAGGACAGCCACAGTTCTGTATAGACCATGTCTCAAAAAACTAAAACAAAAGAAAACCTACAACTGACTTGGGTTATAATTCATTGGTAGAGATCTTGCCTGGCATGCTGGCATGCACAAGGCCTTGGTTAAATCATCAGACACAATGCATAAAACACTGCAACTTCAAATTTATGAGAAAGTTGTAGAATGGCAGAGTACATGGTAATACCATTTTTGACCCTTGTCATTTGTTCATTCTATCTAAACTCACATGTTTTTTTCTTAGTGATTGGAGAGACATTTATAGATATAGTGCTCTTTACCTCTAAATGTTTCAGAGTTGTTTATTATGAACAAAAATATTCTCTTACATAACTTTACATGACTAAAAGTTTAAATTTTGGGGCTGGAGAGGTCGCTCAGTGTTTAAGAACAGTTGTGGCTCTTCCAGAAGTCCTGAGTTCAGTTCTCAGCACCCACATCTGGTAGTCCACAACTGCCTGTATCATACGGCATATATTTACAGACGTATACACAGAAATAAAATCTGTGAAAAAAGTTTTAATTTAATATTATATAATAATCTACTGTATTTAAATTTCCTCAGTTTTCCATGTATTCCTCAGGGATGAGTTTTCCACTATCTGTGATTACATATTACATATTTAGTTTTTACATTTTTTAGAACAGTATTGCATAAATATTGTCCAGTTATTTTGTACAATTTGGCCTCAGTTTGGGTTCTTCCAGTGTTTTCTTGTCTGATTGAGATTATGCCTTTTCATTAGAAATTCCACAAGCTAATGCTATGACCTTGAGACATTTCAGCAGTTATTCATCGTTCTTTGAAAGCTTAATGGTAGAAGCTAAGGCTCCTTTAGGTGGCTAAATCCTGCTATTCATTGATACAGTTTATATTTCTTTATCCTCCCTTCCTTTCATCAGGATCTTTTGTAGCCCAGGCTAGGCTTTAACTTGCTGTGTAGCTTAGGATGACCTTTAATTTTTAACTGTAATGCTGTCATTACAGCAGACACTTTGAACACACAGTTTATATAGTGCTAGGGAGGGAACACAGAGCTTTGTGCATGCTAAGCAAGTACCCCACTGCCTGTCAGTCCTCCATTTATCTTTATTTGTAAATATCTAAGTCACACAATAATTCTTAGAAGTGCTCTTGACAGCTGGAATAAGGAGGGGATTTGTGTGAGGTAGGGAATCTCTTTCTTTCCCTGTCTGTCTTGACAGGGTCTCTTGTAGCCCAGGCTTACACAGACTAACAGTTATGTGCTTTGACACTAAGTGCTATGATTACAGGCATGCATACCTGGTGACGCTTGAATTCTTCTTCATTTTTGAGTCTCTGTGTGAGTGTGTGTGCATGTGTTGAAGTGCAGATGCGCAGCAGCATGGATGTAGGCCTTAGCAGACAGTGCCAGGGCTCAGTGTCTGCCTTCCACCTTGTTTGAGACATGATCTTTGGTTTACTTAGCATATGCCAGGCTAGCTAGCCCTCCAGCTTCCAAGGATTCTTCTGTTTCTGCTTCCTGTTTCATCATAGGATATAGAGGCATTTCTTAACAGTCTTATTAAATAAAAAACACAGAGCCAGAAATTGGGGTTAAAACCTGAGGGAGATCAGAGGAATAGGAAGAGCCACCAGCCAACCTCACCTCACCAATTCTGAAGCTTCCAAAAGCGAGTTACTTCCTGTCTACCCACGCCTATATGCCTTGCTGTTCTGCCATCTGATTTGCTCTCTGTCCAGCTACATACATCACTTCCCCTTCCTGTCCAGCTCTGTCACTTCCTGTCTGTCTGTACAGACCTCCATGGTTAACTAATGTTGGAATTTAAGGCGGGTGTGCCGCCGCACCTATCTCTGTTCCCAGTGTGGCCTTGAACTCACATGGATCCAGACAGATCCCTGCCTCCCAAGTGATTGGATTAAAGGCATGTGCTAACATCGCATGACTTTTGTGTTTACTTACAATGGCTAGCTTTTTCCTCTGATCTCCAGGCAAGTTTTATTTATTAGAGCACAAATAAAATATCACCACAATAGAATGTTGGGATTATTAACGTGGATTAATGCTTTCCATGCATACTGGGATATGAAGGCTGGTCTTCATTTATATATAGCAAATTTTTCCGCTGAGCATTTCCCTAGCCTGGCATTTAATTTTTTTAAAAATTATGATTACATGATTTCCTCCTTCCTTTTCCTCCCTCCACCCATTTATTTACCCCACTCTCCTTACCTCTTCTTGAATTCATGGCCTCTTTTTCTTTACTTCTTATTGTGGGGTGTTATACTCACATGCACACATGTGCCTAAATATATAAATACAGCCTGCTGAGTCTGCTTATCGTTAGTTATATGTATATGATTTTCGGATTGACCACTTGGTATTGGGCTCAATCCTAGAGAAGAGTGTTTCTCCCCTTTCAGCATTCCCTTAGTTGCTTATAGTTCTTGTCAAGGGTAGGCCCCTTGAGATTTCGCTCTTCCATGTTAGCATGTCTATTAGTGGTATCCTTTTTCAGGTCTTGTTTAGGCAGGCTATTGAGGTACTGTTGGTAAAGCTTCCCTGCTCGTTCTGAGAGGTACAATCTCCCCAGATTTCCTGGTCCTCTGGCTCCTAAAATATTTCCACTCCCTTGTCTGATGTTCCCTAAGTCCTAGTTACCATGGTTATGTTGTAGATGTGTGAATTAGGGCTGGTCACAATAATCACTTGGTCTTTGCATTTTGATTGATTGTTATTTTCTGTAATGGCCTCCATCAGTTTCAGAGAGAAGTGTCTTTGATGAGGGATGAGAGCTACATTTACCTGTGGAATAAATATTTAGAATACAGTTAGGAATTATACCAGTTTAGCAAAATGGTGATACTATTTTTATCTCTAAGATTTATGACCTCAAACCTGGCTAGGTTTCTAGAACCAGGCATGATTGTCTTTCCTGTTGAAGGATAATGATAGTTAGAGAACTGTTCTTTACTAAAAAGATATGAGTGCAACTATTACACCCTTGAGGATATTGTGCCTTGTTAGTTGTGGTTCATAGGTATCACAGCTGTGTAGGACTGTTGGTTTGTTTCCTTCCCTTGGAAGCTTGTATAGCACGTTCTGGTACTAAGAAAGCTAGTCCTTAGGGAGGAAGCTTTCAGCTAACTCTTTTAAGCAAAATCTTCATCCCTCATAGGTCTGTTTTTTCTGGCACTCAATAATCCTTTGTCATTTATCTGTGGTGTACTCCAGTTTCTATATGCCATCCACTTATGCACTGTACACCAGGCTTTAATACCTTTTATTAGACCAGTACTTTCTAGCTCCCTCTGCTTAGAATTAAAGCTTTTCTTTCAGTCAATTTTTGACTGCCTGGCAAGATCAAATTGATCCTTTGAACCCAGACATTCCCTCTCAGTGGTAAAATACCTGCCCAATATTAAACCTTCTTAAGTTCTAATAAACTGTTGCTTAACATTTTTATACTTGAATATAGAAATAGCATACTTAAGTCATGAAGTTGAACAGTTTGCAGCGTTGTTAAATGTGTCTTTTCATGTTTATAACTATGTACAGAGCTCTCAATGAAAT
Source organism: Peromyscus californicus insignis (assembly GCF_007827085.1). Taxonomy (NCBI): domain Eukaryota; kingdom Metazoa; phylum Chordata; class Mammalia; order Rodentia; family Cricetidae; genus Peromyscus; species Peromyscus californicus. Next base: position 59,597,753 of record NW_026294424.1, on the reverse strand, counting down.
GTGGAAGTGTCAGAACATGCTTCGGAGTCATGTGCGTGAACTATTGGATTTACACAAGCAGCCTACAGTAGGTTTATGATTTTTGTTTTAATTCGCAGATTAAAAGTCAGTATTTATTAATTTTTTTTGTAATACAGCGTATGTAATGAAAGTGTCTCAAGGTATTTTAATTTCCAAATGTCAGTTAAGCGGTTTTCAGAGCTAAATTGCCTTTTTAGTTTGTTTCTTTACTTATGTGTTTTTTTGCTTGTTTCTTTTTTTTCAGTTTTTTTTTTTTAGCTTAAGCTGGTCTAGAAATCACTATATTGCCCAGGTTAGCCTCAAATTCCCGACAGCCTGCCTTTCAACATTTGATAGCTGGGATTTTAGTCATATTTACTTTTCTTACTATGGTGACAATACCCAACAAGATCAAAAGTAACTTAACGAAGGGGGAATTGTTTTAGCTCACAGTTTGAGGGCACAGTCCACCTAACCAGGAATGTGTGGCAGGTAGCAAGAGTATAAACCAGGTCATGGTGTTGAGGCTGAATGTCAGTTCTGGGCTTAAGCAATCCTCCTACCTTAGGAGATGAGATGACAAGCATTGCTACCACACTGCTCTTCAGTCTTGGAATGTTTTCCTGCTAACGTCTCCTTTTCTTCTTTCTTCTCGTAAAATTTGTTGCTTTTCTACTGTTCTTTGCTAATAACACACACTCACACATTCTCTCTCGCACATGCACAAGCCCACAGGCATGGTGAAGAGGGAGATTAGCCATAAATTTATCATAGTCTTAACTATGGAACTTTATACAGTGTTTTAATTTCTCTTACAGAAAATTGTTAATACAAATGACTGGTTGTTCTTTTGTTTTTGTTCTAAATTTCAGTCAGAGGCTAACTGTTCTGCCATGTTTGGGAAACTGATGACCATAGCAAGTAAGTATGTTTATTTACCCAATGAGCATTTAATAAATATCAAACTGGGCTTTTTCATATTTTATTTAGGTGTATGAATGTTTTGCTTACATGTATATATGTGTATCATCTTGTGTGCCTGTTCAGTTCCTTGGAACTGGAGTTAATCACAGATGCTTTTGAGCCAACATGAGGTGGGAGGAATCAAAACTGGGTCCTTTCCAAGAGCAACAAGTTCTCTCCCCATCTCTCCAGCCCACCTCAAACAGATTATTAATTTAACCAATGGAACTAGGAATAAATGGTACAAGATAATCCTTAATTTTGTCTTTAAGAGCCATTTGTCTAGCTTTCTTTTAATTGTTCACCAGTATTTATTTTATAATATTCTGTTAGTTTTAATTATATGTAAGTATGTATATATGTCTGTGAGTACATTCTGTGTGGAGGCAGGAGATCTCAGATCCTCCTGGAGCTAGTGTTACAGGCAGTTTTGAACCACCTGATTGTGGGTACGGAGTCCTTAGCAGGAGCAGTAAAGACTCTTTTTTTTTTAAATGTTCATTAGTGTTTTGCCTGCATGTATATCTATGTGAGGGTGTCGGATCCCCTGCAACTGGAGTTACAGACAATTGTGAGCTGCCATGTGGGTGCTAGGAATTGCACCCAGGTCCTCTGGAAGAGCAAACAGTGCTTTTAACCGCTGAGCCATCTCTCCAGCTGCATCTCACCCCAGTGAACACTCTTAACTACTAAATAATTTTTTCAGCCCCTCACCAGTGTTTTAAAGATACTTTTAATGTAGTTATCTTTCTTTTCTAATATTTATTCTCTTCATTTTATAGAGAATTTGCCTGACCCTGGGAAAGCACAAGATTTTGTAAAGAAATTTAATCAGGTTCTTGGAGATGATGAGAAACTGCGGTCTCAGTTAGAATTACTAATCAGCCCAACCTGTTCATGCAAACAAGCTGACATTTGTGTGGTTAGTGAACTATGCTTTTATAATAATTTCTTCTAATAACTGGGAGAAATCTGTATTTCATTACATATATATTTGTGTGACTTTTAACTATAAGTAGATACTATATTACTTAGTAATATATCCAGATGTAACTAAATTCTCCTTTCCTAACACTCTCCAGCCATATTCCAAGAAAGAAAAAAAAAAATCAGATCTGAGCCAGAAAGACTGGTCCTAGGAAATGACTAAGATAAAATACTTTTTATTTAATGTGTGTTTCTTCATTTAAGAAATGGAAAGGAATTTTCAAGATGTTTTGTATGCATGCACTTCCTACTTTTGTCTCTGAACATGGACACAAAGCCTGACAATAATTGAGTTATAGTCATGTCGTCATCCAGGATTTCATTTGTAGAAGAAATGAATTCTATGTAGACTTCTGTCTTTCACTCCTTATTTTCTAGGAAACCAGTATCACAGAAACTCGGGGAAGAAAACGTTATTTGTTCGTGTCTTCAGTATTTTGCAGATGATACACATTATGCTAAGACTAGGCTTAAACATGAATAAAAGATTAGCATTTTGGATACTTATTTTTACCTTTTTTCTGAATAGGATTAGAGCTGATAATTATTTAAATATGTAAAGAGGGATTAAAGATTATAATAGATGTTCTTAAAAATTGGTCTAGGAGCATGAAACAGTTTTTATTTGCTGTGGGGAATAATCTAAAGAGATGCTTATGTAAGAGGGTGTGCTGCAAGGCCCACTTAGAGAAGAGAGCTCTTCTTTCCCAGGTTTATTCATGGGCCAAGTGTCCTGATATTTTCACCTATGCACTTACCTGAATAATTTATTGCTTTAAAGATTACATATATTCCTTTGGTAATTAGAATTTAGTAGTATTGTATATTGCAGAGGATCTGCTGATACAATTGGAGTGATACAGTGAAATTATTTAAATACCCATGAGAGCTTGTGATTTAAAGTTTTTCCTGTAAGGACAATGAAATGTTAAAAGAACATTTTTCATGCTTCATAGCAGGTTATAGCGACTGACCCTATATCTCATAAATGCATGATAGTGTCATTCTTTGGGAGAACAGTGCAGGAGCTCATGATCATGAGGTGACTTTGTTACTAAAGTACAAAGCACAGCAACCTGAGTTCAGATGCCCAGAACCCATGTGAAACATGATGCGTGCACCTCCTCTCAACACTACAGAGGAAAAGACAGATCCCCGAGGGCTCATTGTCCTACTCACTGTCCTAAACATGCACACACCACACACACAATACAAAACAAACAAAATACCACATACACAAAATGGACCTGGAATCAAGGGATACTTTTGATTTGGAAAAAAAAAAAATAGGGATATAACTTGAGTTTAATAACGGAGTAGTATGAATCCCTTGGTTATTACACCAAAAATATTTAATAGGTTTCAAAAATGGATATCTATGGGCCGACTTCATGGCTCAGCAGATAAAATTCTTACCCCTAAACCTGAGAACCTGAGTTCAATTCCTGAAACCCACATGGTAGCCAAGAAAACTTGAGTTCCACGGTTGTCCTTTGAACTCAACATATGTGTTCATTCATACACACACACCACATATGCATACACAAGGGCACACAAGCCCACACAGTAGATAAATGAATAAGTACATGTAAATCTTAAATACCAGATATCTGTAATTAAAATGTCCTGGAATGCTCTGAGCAGGCAATGCATGCTGTCAGTGCTTCCTGCTTTATGAATCAAGAAGATGGAGATCAAGACTGCATTTGTGAAAAATAGCTCGCTAGGTAGGCATGATGTGCTTGTCTGTAATCTCAGCCTTCAGGAGGTAAGGGCAAGAAAATCACCATGAGATCATGATCAGTCTGCAATCCAGAATGAGATCCTCTTTGTTTGTTTGTTCGTTTTCAGTAAGTGAGTACGACAGAGCCAGTCAGATAGCTTGGTGGATAAAGGTACTTCCTGTGAAGCTTGATGATCAGACAGTAGAATCCCTCAAATTAGCCTCTGACTTCCACAAGCCCTCCATGGCATATGCCCATACACACACACACACACACACACACACACACACACACACACACACACACACTAAGGAGGTAAATGTAATTTTAAGAGCCTGCTAATGGTTCCTGCTTTTCTCACCTTTCTATTAGCAAGCACTGTGTAACTTGTATATATTATTTAAATCACCCCTGTTCTTATATGTAAAATAGAAACACAAGATCCTGTAAGCTGCAGGGGTCAGCAAGGTGAGCATTGTACTATGTAACACTGTAGAGACCAGAGGGAGAGTTATTAGAGTTCCATATTAGCTGTGTCTTACACAACAAAAAATAAGCTTATGAACCTAGCACTTGGGAGGCCGAGGCAGGATTGAGAATCGGAGGCTAGTCTCTTAAAATCCTTTCTCAACAATTAAAAAGAGAAAACCTTAGAAATCTAAGTTTATTTTTCCCTTGATCAAGTTTACACTGACTTAATTTATTGCTAATTTTAGTAATTTGTATTATATATGATCTCTTCTTACCCAACTTGTAGATTAAGTGACAGAAATAGGTCACTGTTTTGATAGTGAACATGGCACCATAAGTGTTGGAATAGAATTATATACGGAAGAGCAGCACTCACCCCAGGTAGGGGTAGAAACAGGTCAGAGAATGACTTATTCTAGAATAAGTGACTCTTGAGTTGAGTCTTAAAGGATCTGTAAGAAATAAATCATTGTTTCAAGAATAGAGTTACATTTCTAGTTTGGGGAAATGAAAACTTCTTTGTAAAAATAGAAGATAACTAGGTCCAGTGCTGTTACTCAATGGCAAGCTCCCATCTCAATTCAGTTCTAAAACCTAGAATAAAAGGGAAGACCTGCTGCTAAGGTTTTCCTTGGTCCTCTACATGCAGGTTACAGAATGCATGCACCCACATAAAACACACACACTAGTAATAATAAATAAATGAAAATTTAAATTAAAAAATAGGAGATGACGTGTTACCTGTGACTTGTGGTTTGAAATCTGAGTTTGGATGGTTGATGTGTATTAACACAGTTAAATCACCTGGAAGGCCTAGAGAACATAAGATTCCTTTCTTTGTCATAGATAGTTGATATAATACTGCCATCTTTGAACTTAAATAGTGACAGTTACTTTTATTCATGAATTCAGAAGAGTGTAAAATAATTCTGTTTTCACAGTGTTAAAATTTTGGAAGACTACATGTTTCTATTTATCTCTTTTCTTGTGTTTTCCCAGAACTGAAAAATATTGCCGTTCACCCACTTTTGAATATAGCCACTCTTTCCCCGTTTTGTGTGGTTTGCTTTTTAGACCAGGTCTCCCTGGCCTAGGCTGCACTGGAGTTCCTGTGCTTGGTGCTTCTGGAGGGTCCATAGTAGCCCTCATTTATGTGTGTGCCATTGTATATCTGCTACATAATCCTCTCTTTTCAGAATTTTTATTAACTTTTTTTGTGGGGGCAAGAGGTCGAGTAAGTCAAAGCAGTCAGTTTTCTCCTACCATGTGCATCCTGGGGATCAAACTCAGGTTGTCAGGCTTGGCAGCAAGCCCCTTTATCCTCTGAGTCTCCTTGCTGCGCTTTCCTTTAAAAAAAAGAAAGAAAGAAAGAAAGAAATTAGGGCTGGATTGATAGCATTTATGAGCTCCTACTGCTCTTGCAGAGGATTAAAGTTCAGTTTCTAGAACTCACATAGAGCAGCCCACAACTTCCTGTAACTCTAGTTCTTGAGAGAAGTAGCTCTGATACTGTCCTCTGACCTCTGCGGGCACTCCACTCAGGTGCACAAACCCACACTCACATACATACATATACACGTGATGTTAATTAAGCATGTAGTATTAAAAGAAATTAACTGAAAGAAAACCCAATATCCTATTAATTTATGAAATAATAAAACCATTTATGCATAACTGTAAATGTGAATTTTTTTTCAATAGACCATTTATGTTATTATAGTAAATAGAAATCCTGTAGTGGAAGAATAAGCCAAAATCAAAAATCCTTCAAAACTAATTCATCTTTTCTTGTTTTTCACTGTCTAGATTTTATAGTGATTGCTTAGTATGTACGTTTTAGGGCATAAAACGGAAATTGTTTTCATTTCTTCATGCTTTGGAATTTTTCAATTGTCTACCCATAGTCATTCTTATTGTGAAAAACTATAAAGTGATTAAACTTACAGTAAAACTTTTTTTCTTTTATAGAGGGAAATAGCTCGGAAACTTGCAAATCCTAAGCAGCCAACCAACCCTTTTCTAGAAATGGTCAAGTTTCTGTTGGAAAGAATTGCTCCTGTGCACATTGATTCAGAAGCCATAAGGTAAGCCAGAAAACGTATGCAAAATAAATAGATGCTCATCCAGAGTGCGTGTTTGTGAGCTGGAGTGCTGGACCCACAGAGATCAGTCCCTTTAATGATAGAAGTGTACCCACCATTCAAGTACAAAGAAGGATGGCCATCTTAGCTTTATTTATTTATTGCCTTTTAAAACTTTTTATGAGTTCTTGGTTTAGATCTATTCTGTATGTGCTCATTTAAAAAATCCTAGAATTGGCCGGGCGGTGGTGGCGCATGCCTTTAATCCCAGCACTCGGGAGGCAGAGCCAGGCGGATCTCTGTGAGTTCGAGGCCAGCCTGGACTACCAAGTGAGTTCCAGGAAAGGTGCAAAGCTACACAGAGAAACCCTGTCTCGAAAAACCAAAAAAAAAAAAAAAAAAAAAAAAAAATCCTAGAATACACACACACAACAAAAAAAATTTTATTTCTATATGATTATTTAGTAACAGCCAAGCTTTCGTAAGAATTTCGGGGGTCACATTATATTCTGTTACGTCTTGTTTTATCACTGTGCAATTGATGTATGAGAACAGAATGGCATTTTGAAAATGAGGATGTATTTGTTTGTTTGTTTAAAAACCTCACATTTTATTTCTAATGATTTACTATTCTGAATTTCTATGAATGATTCTGTCTTGTAGTGATCATTGTTTCCATGTTGACATACTTAGTAGCACTCATTGGTTCTTAATCCAAATATATCCAGAGATAACTGGAGACTTAGTCATGGTACTCAAGAAGGCACTAGTTACTCCATCTCTGTGAGTCACTGCTGGGGTTGTATTAAAAGACATGTTATGCTCGTTCTCAGGGGTTATAACAATAGCACTGGCTGGCAGGGTATAAAATAGAATTTTACTTTGACATGGTTCTGGAAACAAAGTCTCAAGATCAAGGTGTCAGCAACTTTTACTTTTTTCTTACTGGGAGCCATCCCTGCAGTGGACAGGTCCCGGCAAAGGATGTAAGGAGTCAGCGGGGGAAGGAGGTGAGCCAGGCCATGGTGGTCAGGAGAATATTGCAGCCTGACTGACTAGCAGCCAGAGTGCGTCTTTATTTATACAGAAATTAGTAAGCAGGTATACATTTGTGATGTTCTAAAACATAGATAAAATCATTTTAGTTTTTGGACATGTATTTCACTTCCTTGTGTTCATCTTTTAGTCCTCATTAATAAACTATGACAGTACAGAGTAATCATTTCCAATTATTATCTCCCAAGTTTTGACATCAATAATAAACAGTTATTTTTACTCATTAATCCTATAACCCAATTTTAAGGATCTAGAGGTATATGACAGCCTGTTCTCAGGCCACTAACTTTTGTGGCTACAAGGACATTAGACCAAAACAAAATCTTCAGGCCAGCAGGGTGGTGGTGGCGGCACATGCCTTTAATCCCAGCACTCAGGAGACAGGGCAGGTGGATCTCTGTGAGTTTGAGGCCAGCCTGCTCTACAGAGGGAGTTCCAAGACAACCAAGGTTACACAGAGAAACCCTGTCTCAAATATATTTTAAAACCCTGGCCGGGCGGTGGTGGCACACGCCTTTAATCCCAGCACTTGGGAGGCAGAGCCAGGTGGATCTTTGTGAGTTCGAGTCCAGCCTGGTCTACAAAGTGAGGTCCAGGACAGGCTCCAAAGCTACACAGAGAAACCCTGTCTCGAAAAAACCAAATAACAAACAAACAAAACAAAACAAACAAACAAACAAACAAACAAAAAAACCCTGTCCGAGTACCCAAGAAAAATCCTCAGGCCAAAGCTGCTGCAGTTATTATTCAAATTCTGGCACAATACAGTGTTTATATCTATATAGAATTTTTCTATATGTCTAATCCTGGCATTCTGTTGTTCTTTGGCCATAAGACATCACAGTGACTTTACATGAGCTAAGAAAGGGAGGTCCTGACACCACATTCTTCTATCATCTTTCCATTTTATTCTTTGCTCATCAATATGTCTCTGTAGTGCTGAGGTAACTTCAGCTAATCTAACTGGTTTTTTCGAAACAGGGTTTCTCTGTGTAGTTTTGGTGCCTGTCCTGGATCTCACTCTGTAGACCAGGCTGGCTTCGAACTCACAGAGATCCGCCTGGCTCTGCCTCCCAAGTGCTGGGATTAAAGGCGTGTGCCACCACTGCCCGGCTGCAGCTAATCTAACTTTGTTGCTATGTATGCCATGTAATTGCCTCAGTATAAAGTGGGAAGAAACTTGTAATCTGGACTGTGGCCAACTCCTTTAGCTCACTAAATCTTGTTGACCTTTTTGAGTTTACTTTGTTTTGACTATTTTGTTCCTGCATAAGTACAAGGACAGATTTTTCAAGAATGTCTCACAGCCTCTAAAAGAGACCTCTGGCTTCTTTGTGTGTATCACAACCTCCAGGGTGTAAGGAAGACCTTCAAGTAGATAAGGGTGTCTCCCTAAAAGCAGGAGGGGTAGTATGTTCAGGACTTTCTTGGGGAAGCTTAGAAGCAGTACTCCTAGGAGAAGGCATAAATGCTTCATATGAAAATTTCCATCTATCCAGTATCCCCAAATTGTACAAATATTGTCTCCCAAGTATGCAACAGGTGGAGATGAAAACCAAAGGTGGTATGACGGCCATCATGTGGCTCGGCTCTGCTGGCTCTATGACTTTTGTGTTCCATCCCATCATTTAGATATGGCTGTGCCATTTTCTAAAGTTGTCCTCCTTTTCTTCAAGATAGCTACCAGCTTCTCTCTGTTTTCAAATGGCCTTTTCTCTGTGTACCCAGGAGAAATCAGTGTCCTACTCTCCTTATCTTTTAAAGATAGCAGTCAGCCTAGGTTAGCCTCATCGTATGACTTCATTTACATAACTAGTCTTTAATGCCACATCTCCAGTGTAGTCACACTCTGGGACTGGTGGCTAAAATCTGAGTTATAGAGCAGTTCAGCCCAGAACATAATTTTTACTATTATCAAATTAACAATTCCTGACCTATTTCTTCTTTATAAATTAAAAAAAGAAACAGCAGTTTAGATCACAAAACTTTTGTCCATAATTAGTTTTAAAAATGCAGATATGTTATTTGTCAGTAAGTATCCTTTGATCTGTACCATTTACTTCCCACCTACCCTGCCTTCTGTACAGCTCTGAGTGTGTGTGTGTGTGTGTGTGTGTGTGTGTGTGTGTGCGCGCGCGCGCGCAAGCTAAGCACAGGCCTGTGTGCTGGGGAATGAATTCAGGACCTTTCCAGTGCTGAGTGCCATGTCCTTATTAATCAGTTCACCCCAGCTCTGTAGCATCATGTTTTAATGGGTTAGATTAAAGATACAATGTAGTAGGAATAGGATCTCTTGACTGTGCATGTTGACTATGAAAGGGATGTGCAGTGGCATCAGGAAATTTCACAGGGGTTTGTTATGTCAGCAGATTACTATTGTTTGAGTCTCAGTGTTCAGAGTCTTCTGAAAACTCATTTCAGTAGCATCAGGAGTTGTTTGATCTCAGAAGAACATCTTAGTTAAGATTGTTAGCAGGGTAATTTTGTAAGAATGCCAGTGTTATTAATTTTTATGAGAAAAAGTGCCTCATAGCTGGGAATGGTGGCCTTTAATCTCAACACTTAAAAAGCAGAGGCAAATAGACCTCTATTAGTTTGTGACCAAACAGATCTATATAATTAGATCTGGGCAACCAGGAGTACATGTAGAGAACCTATCTCCAAAAAGAAAAGGCCATATTCCTTATGTTTAGCCAAATGTTCACAGAATACTATATTATAAATAAAAGGCTTATTGTTTTGACTTAGTAGGTTTGCTTTTAAAAAAAAGTAAAAGCTATGTTTAAAGTACATTGTATAACTAGTGAAGAATAAGTTACATAACCCAAATTGTGTGAGTGGGTTTGTTGTTGTAGAAGACTCCAAAAGTAAGCTGTACATCTGATGAGAGGTAAAAAGAAGTAGAAATTATAGGGGTTAGCCAAGGAAGGACTACTGGGAATATAATCCAGGTCACTGGCCTGGAGTCTGTGGGTTGCTTAGGTGCTCTAAGCTTCAGTTTCTAGATCTGTAAAATTATAGCAATGCTAATTACTACTTACTTAAGTTATGCAGAGGTTTTTATGTATGTAAATATATTAATAATACATAAATCAGTTTAACACACTTAACATTTCTCATCTGTTATATGCTGGCTAATATTGATAGTTGTTTTAGGGGAAAAATAGCAAAGAAAAAAGGGGAAAGGAATTAAATATTTAGATAGGCCAGCACTTAACTGAGTAGTAGATCGTAGGGGTAGAGGGGAGAAGAAGAGAGAAAGAAATGCATATAGCGGTCCCGGAACTCAATCTGTAAACAAGATTGGCCTCAAATTTAAGAGATCTGCCTGCCTATGCCTCCCGAGTGCTGGGATTATCTAGGCATATGACATCAACACCCAGCTGTTTTGGGCTCTTGAGGCAGGATCTCACTATATGTCCATGACTGGCCTAGAACTTGGAACTTGCTATATAGACCAGACTGGTCTTGAATTTGTTAGCCTCCTGCCTCTGCTTCCTGAGTATTGCAATAATAGGCTCAGGCCACCCATTGGGAATAGTTTATAATGTAGGATTGTAAAAGAAAAGTTTTGGTTCCAGATATAGTTTAACACTCCTTTAATCCCAGCACTAGGGAGCAGAGGCAGGTAGATCTCTGTGATTTGGGGGTCTAGCCTGGTCTTCATGATGAGTTCCAGGCTATCCAGGGTTACATAAACCCTGTCAGAGAATGCAAATAAAAAGGAAGAAAAAGAAAAGATTGAGAGTAGCAGAAAATTATCCATAATGAAATTACTTAAAAATGTTAACTACAAGCCGGGCGGTGGTGGCGCACGCCTTTAATTCCAGCACTTGGGACGCAGAGGCAGAGGCAGGTGGATCTCTTTGAGTTCGAGGCCAGCCTGGTCTACAAAGAGAGTTCCAGGAGAGGTGCAAAACTGCAAAGAGAAACCCTGTCTCGGAAAAAAAAGAAAAAGTTAACTACAATAGTCATTATAATAATGATTGAAACCCAGGAATGAAAGTAAATTAAAGTGGGAAGAGGTGAGGAGAAAGAACTGAGTCATGAGGAAGTAATGATGTCCTCAAATTTTGAAAACTATTTTTGTAGGAAGATTAGTTAAAAGTAGAAAATTAGGAATGATTTTTATGTATGTCATAAAGGTTAGGTTAATGTGTTGACTGAGCATATAAAAGTGCTTGCCACCAACCCTAATAATTGAAATTGGATCTCCAGAATCCATATGGTAGAAGAGAACTGACTCTTCCTCACATGTGCCATGTCGTGTGTGTGCATACACACAGATATATGATAAATAAATATGTGTAAAGTGCAAGGGTGCTGGAAAGATGGTTCTGTTCTGCAGTTAAAAACACATCCTGTGATTTTTTTATATTTTATTTTTTCTTTTTTTATGAGATAGGATCTCTTCATGGCACTGGCTGGCCTCAAATTTACAGAGATTCACCTCCATCTGTCTCCTGGGTACTGGGAATTAAAGATGAGCACTACCACTACAGGCTTTGAGCATATACTGTTCTTGCAGGAAACCCATGTTCAGTTCCTTGCACTCATAACAGGCAGCTGATCACCACCTATAAGTACTTGAAGCACATCCAAGCCCATCTTCTAGCCTCTGTAGGGACCACATACACACACACACACACCAAAAAAACCCTCAATCTTTAGAGAGAGACAGAAGAGACTAAAGGGCAGAGGGCTCACAGGAGTCAAATCAGTCCTAAAAATTCTTCGATAGCTTAAGAAAGGGAAAATACCATGGCCAGTGCAGTTTCTGTGGGATACCAAAGGTGAATCTAGGGCTCTGTGGATTCACAAATACTCAGGACTTGCTCCCCAGCAGCAGCTGCATCCTATGCTACACAGAATGGTAGGAGCTGAGCAGAGGAGACTGCAGAAGTGCGGGCCCCTCAGCTGCACTGATGTTTGAGAAAATCAAAGGGATAAATACTTCCCACGGTTCTAAACTGTTGTAGGAGGTAAGCTGGAGTGTGAGACCAGTACAGGCACCTTCAAGGAAAGGAGGAAAGGAGTGTGTGGCCAGTGAGTATGTTTGGAGAAGAAAGTTTGGATGTTTTTAATTGAAGACTTTTGAATATTTAAGGATTTTATATTTTATTTTAATTATGTACCTGTGTTGGGTTTGTGCAGGTGAGTAGTGCCCTTAGTGGCCTATCAGATCCCTTGAACTAAAATTACAGCTGCTCTGGAGACACATAAGTTCTGGGAACTGAACCTTGGTCTTCCACAGGAGGAGAAGTGTGTGATCTCTCTCACTGAGCCATCTTTCCACACCCTCATAATTTTACTTTTTTGTAGTCCATGCTGACTCTCTGAACTTGCATTTCTATTCCCAGTGCTAATATTTGCAGTTGTCTACCACGCAATTCAGGTTCATACTTTGAATTAAAAAATCCTTTATTATTAGAGCCAGAAATGGTAACTATTAGAGCCTGTAATTCCAGCTCTTATCATGTAGAGCTGAGACTATCTTCTGCTACACATCGAATTTAAGGCCACCCTGGGCTATGTGAGACCCTGTCTCAGCAACAACAACAATTCTTTGATTTCCGCGAGTGGTGTACATTAATCCCAGCTATTCAGAGTGAAATGGGAGGATCACTAAGACTGAGTTAAAGGCAGGTCTGAGCAATATGCAAAGACCTATCTGCTAAAAACTCATAATAATTTGATTGAAGCAGTTATGGCATCAAAGGAAAATAACTTTTCTCACTCTGTCCCTCGCCCGTCTCTACCTGTTTTTGAGACGGCATCTTGCTGGGTAATCTGAGCTGACTTGGTGTTCGTTGTGTAGCCCATGCTGGCCTTGGGCTGTGGCAGGCCTCCCCCTTGAGCTTCCCTCACGCAGGAATTACGGACGAGCACCACCACACCAGTTTTGTGTGGCATAGAGGATCAAACCCAGAGCTTGACAAGGTGGGCAGTCTTTCTACCTAAGAACTGCATTCCTGGTCTCATATTTGTTTTTATTTTCAATGCTACCAGTTCAGTCAGTTAGTAGACACCTGTAATCCTAGTGTTGTGCAGTCCTACGACTCAGGAGACTTGAGTCAAGAAGGACCAAGAGAGGTCAGCCTGGGATACATGTGGGGTCTTGTTTCAAAAACAAATAGGTCAGTTCTATTAGATAGTGTGATTTTAGTGATCAGGTAATACTCTGTTTTGTGGTAGTAAATATATTGAAAAGATAACTAGTTTCTTACAGTTACATGGTATCTAATTGTATCTTTATGAGTATAGCATGTTTCTGATTAATTGCATCTTTGTTAACAATTTCTTAAAATGGAATTACTGATTCCATAGATTAATTTGATTGTGCAGTTAATACCACCTTCCCTGTATATGTTCACTGCTGGATCTTTAAATTACGTTTATTCATCTATAAATTACATGCACATGTAGCACATTTTTGGAGGTCAGTGAACAACTTTCAGGAATCCTTGCCTTCTATCGTGTGGGTTCCAGGAATCAAACTCGGCATCAAGCTTGACAGGAAGCCCCTTGATCACTCACTAAGCCATCTTGCCAGCTGTCTGAATTTTGGAGTGGCCATTGGCCCAATTGTCAACCTTTTTTTTTTTTTTAACTGTTTTTACATTATTTACAGTCTCTTTATATGTAGAAATGAATATTGAAATAGCTAATATTAATAGTTCAGTATATCATTTTACTGGCTTTTTTTTAGTCAGATTGTTGTTGTTACATTAAGTTTTGGGGAGGGTATCATAAAAGTAAGCTCTCCTATCAAGTGAGTGGTCAACACTTATCCTCATGCTATAGAAACTTCTTTGACCATTGTCTTTTTAGCTTCTCTATGCTTACCATATTTCAGTTGAGATCCAGTTACTAGTGTAAGCAGTTTTACTAACTTACGTTTCCTTCTTTTAATAGTGCACTAGTAAAATTGATGAATAAATCAATAGAAGGGACAGCAGATGATGAAGAGGAGGGTGTAAGTCCAGATTCAGCCATTCGCTCAGGACTTGAACTTCTTAAGGTATTTTTAAAACAATATTGTCTCCATTTATTTCTAAAAATTCATAATGGCATTTCCTTTAGGGTGTGCAAGAGCAGGCTTATTTTACTTTAGATTATTCAAAAGATTAAAATTTTCTGGTAGAAATTACATCTTTTTTTAGATTGAAAAAAAAAAAAAAAAAAAAAAAAACAGAGTCTTGTTCTATAACCCAGACTGGCATGGAACTCTCCTCTATCCTTCTGCTTCTCAGCCTGCCGGGTACTATGATTACAGATGTCTGCTACCATGCTTGGCTAGAAGTCAGACCTTATAAAAATAAGTTTTGCATCATCATATAATTATTTTACACTGTACAGTAGCATCTTTTAAAAAAGATCTATTTCTGGGGGCTGGAGGATGGCTCAGTGGTTAAGATGGAAAAGCATTTGGCCAGTCGTCCAAAGGACCCAGGTTCAATTCCCACCACCTGCATGGCCGTTCACAACTGTCTATAACTCCAGTTCCAGAGGATCTGGCACCCTCGTGCAGACATATATGCAGGCAAAAGCCCAATTCGTATAATAAACAAATCTTTTTGAAGGAAAGGTATTTCTGATCGCCTTTGCATTCCTGCTGTACTTGTCACCGTGTATGCTGAGTAATCCAGTCTTGAGACAGTTGACTGACAGTTGGCAGTTGTCGTTATATGACATCATCTGTATGACCAGGACATTTTAAAGCTATTCATGATCTTTTTTGCGCGGAGGGAGGTCCAAGACAGGGTTTCTCTGTGTAGCCCTGGTTGTCCTGGAACTCTATAGATCAGGCTGGCTTTGAACTCACAGAGATCCACCTGCATCTGTCTCCTGAGTCCTGGAATTAAAGTTGTACATCCCCACTGCTGCCCAGCATGTTATTCATGGTCTTAATAAATGCAAAATAATTCAAATTACCTATAAATAAGAGCCAGGTATGACTCCAGATTTTTTACTATGACTGCAAGTAAGAATTGTTTTCAGTACTAGTGAAAGAAATGATTGGTTCCAAGTTACAGGGTCACATGTGAGCAGGGCAGTTGTTGTCTTTGTCCAACCACAACACTGGATGGAGCTCTCACTGAATCTAGTACAAAGAGGATGAGGCAAAAATACATTAAAATCCCAGCAAGACAAACTGAAGAAGAGGCAAACGAGTCCTAGAGAGAGCATTGGAGGAGCCTGCGCTCAAACCCAGGGCCCTGCTCATCTATGCCCAGCCCTGAGTCTTGGAGTTTCTATTTTAAAAATGGTATTCTCCAGTTTTCTATAAATAAAAAAAAACCTCACTGAGCCCATTTCTGTACTTTATGATGTATGTAATGTTTAATTTTCAAGAACACAAAAATGGACTGCTCAATTTTCTACCTCTCTACTTGGCTATTTTATCCAATAGAGGCTAGCCTAATCATTCTCACATTATAAAGATTGTATAAAGGTTGTAGCCATTGATTGTATAAGCTGGTATAAGTTCCTTAACGGTAGAGACTGGGTAGGGCTCATATCCAAACAAGCTAATAATTCTATGTTTGTAATTAAAAATTCGCAGTAAGTCTTCATTGTTGATAGTTATGATATATGAACTCTCTGTATTTCCCTTGATATATTCCTATACAGATTATCATTTTGACAGCCAAAGCTGTATTTTTTGTTGTTGTTGTTGTTAACATCAATAAATAAACCTGGAGCTTTGATATCAAATAAAAATTCCCATACCTAAATATACTTATTAAACTGAGAGTATTTATTACTATTGGAAGATCACTCTCTGTAAGAAATGAGCCTTTGAACTAGAGAAATGGCTCAGTGGTTAAGAGCACAGGCTGCTCTTGCAGAAGACCCAGGTTCAATTCCCAGCACCCACATGGCAGGTCGCAACTGTCTATAATTCCAGTTCCAGGGGACCTGACAGACACGCATACAGGCAAAACACCAGTGCACATAATAAAAACAAGTTTTTTAAAAAGAAAGAAAGGAACCTTTCCAGTCGGTTAAGAACTTGCTTTGCAAACATCAGCACCTGAGTTTGATCCCTACTACCCAAGTAAAAATGCCTCACTTGGTAGCATGCTTGTAACCCCAGCACTGGGAGGACCAGAGAGGCTCACTGGCAACCCAGTCTAGCTTAGTTAGCAGCTCCAAGGCAATAAGAAGTTCTGTCTCAAACTCAACTGTGTTCCTGAATGTGACTCGCACTTTTTTGGTTTGGTTTTTTTTTTTCAAGACAGGGTTTCTCTGTGTAGCTTTGCACCTTTCATGGAACTCACTCTGTAGACCAGGCTGGTCTTGAACTCACAGCCATCTGCCTGCCTCTGCCTTCCAAGTGCTGGGATTAAAAGTGAGCGCCACCACTGCCCAGCCAATAATTTTGTTTTTATATATTATGTGCATTGGTGTTTTGCCATGGGTGTTGGGTCCCCTGGCAGGGAAATTACAGACAGTTGAGAGCTGCCATGTGGGTACTAGGAATTGAACCTGGATCCTCTGAAATGGCAGTCAGTACTCTTAACTGCTGAGCCATCTCTCAAACCCATTTTTCTTTCTTTCTTTTTCTTTTTTTTTTTTTTTTAAAGAAAACATTCTAAGTAGTAGTATGAACCAAGAGATGAAGTGATTGGTCAAAGGTGGCTATCTTGGGGAAGTGACTTTAAGTTACCATGCATTATTTCCTTAAATGTCTCATGAGTAAAAGTAACTATAAAGGTGGCTAAAATAAGTAATCCATATTCCATGTGTTGTAGCTAGCATATGTACACCAGAACTTTACGTTTTATTTTCTCCTTTTTTAATAGATTAGAACTGTTGTCTGTCCTCTTAAAGGTGTATCTATTCCTCCAGGTTCTGTCTTTCACACATCCTACCTCGTTCCACTCTGCAGAGACATATGAGTCCTTGTTACAGTGCCTACGGATGGAGGATGACAAGGTAGCAGAAGCTGCAATACAGATTTTTAGAAACACGGGCCACAAAATAGAAACAGACCTTCCCCAGATACGATCGTGAGTATGTTTTTTAACCTGGGAAACACAAAAGCTCATGTGTA
This sequence comes from Peromyscus californicus insignis, assembly GCF_007827085.1. Classification (NCBI taxonomy): domain Eukaryota; kingdom Metazoa; phylum Chordata; class Mammalia; order Rodentia; family Cricetidae; genus Peromyscus; species Peromyscus californicus. The sequence goes on along the minus strand of NW_026294424.1, from coordinate 59,580,411 downwards.
TGGGATCAACAAAATCTTGATTTGTCTTTCATGGACGAAGATAGGAGCAGAAAGAAAACTTCACTTTCATGCTAACTGTCTGTCTCCCTTGGTCTCTCTGTCTCCTCTCTGCCCCCATCCTATTTCAATTAGGGTACATATAGAGCAACCAACTACAGCTGTTTGTTGAGAAGGACACGACTTGAGAATTTTAGTAATCCAAAGTTATCACAGAATTAACTACTGCATTATATTTATAGTTAATGTATCTTTCTAGTCTATATATTTGTATTTTCTTTCAAATTGGCTATAAATTCAGTAGCTGTACGACCTTCCTGTCCCAACAAAGAAAAATAGGGCAGCTAAATAGTGTTCATCATAAATAGTTGCTTGATATTTGATAATGGTGACAATGATCTTGAGAATAAAATACATTCAAGTGTATTTTCTTTAGTTGTTCACCAGTATTAATAGTGGTGGCCTTGTGAGCAAAAGACCAAATGGTGCTCGGGCTAGCAAGGCTCTTTAGACATGGAGCTCCTATCCTGTAGTTCAGATCTCCATGGAGACAGGCTTGAGATGCTCATGAACATGTCAGATTTATACTGACTAGCAGGTTCCAGGCTTTGGTTTTTGTTTGAGAGGTATGGCTGTGGTCTTGAATATCGCTATTAGACTCTTAACTATTATAAGTAGGCCTTTGCATTTGATGATATCAACTTTTTGTCTAATTGTATTGAAGGTATAACAAATGTTTGCTGTTGAGTTTTGTTGCTATACAGATTTACTCTGATTATAAAAGTATTTATATATTTGTCATGAAAGCTGAAACTAAGGCTGGGTGTGTGCCTCCATGGTAGTGTTTGCATAGTATGCATAAGCCTGTGAGTTGTCCCCAGAATTTGGAGGTGAAGTGTATGTGTGAGGCTAGGAAGATAAAAGGAAGAAAGTTGTTACTAGTGTTTTAAGAATACGTGCCTACTTCATATATGTGCCTATTCGTAGGGTCATATATATGTATTTCCTTCATATACATGTTTTGCCAAATAGTCAGCATTTGCTGCTTTTTATTATGATACTTGTTTTCATATTGACCTGTGGAAAGACTTTTAGTTTAATCTTTTATGTTAGTATACTGGTTAAATGAATTGGTTTTTTTTTTTTTTCTTTTAAATAAATTTTTACCTTCAAAATCCAGTTTCATGTTTTAATCCAGATTCACCTTTTCCTCTCTGTGTTTCCTTTGGCAGTTTCAATACATCTTTATGTTTAGCGTTCTTATCCTTGCCAGGGCTATATTAGTAGTTCTTGTGGGATGCTAATGTTCATTAGCTGAATTAATCCATGTTAAAAACACCTTGAATGGTAGCTACACATCCATGTACTGGATGATTATTGGAACCCTTTAATTTCATTTTACCAAACTGTATGTAACTGCATCTTGTGTGCTCACTCTCGCGGGTATCATTTCAACTGTTTTAATAAAACTTGGCCTTTTACTACTTTTTTTTCCATGGCTGCTTTGAAATAAGTGAAGGGAATTATAAAAGGGAACTGGAAAATTAGGAATGTCTACTTAGAAGGTAAATGTGAATGTGCCCTGGGGCAGGTTGTAGGTTATTAATTAAGGGTAGCTAGTGTGTTATTTTTCTGTATTAATAAATTAGCTTTAAAGTGAAAATTGTTTGCTTAAAATAGCCTTTGAGTGATTGTATGTCTTACCAATCAAATAATTTCTAAGAAAGCCTTATCTACCAGCACAGATCTGACTGATTAAGTAGGGGAAATGATGAATAAGAAGAAACGTGGGGATTTGCATGCTTCAGAAAAATACAACTGTATTATTTTTTGCAGAACCTTAATTCCCATTTTACATCAGAAAGCAAAGCGGGGTACTCCACACCAAGCAAAACAGGCTGTGCACTGTATCCATGCCATCTTCTCAAATAAGGAAGTCCAGCTTGCGCAGATTTTTGAGGTATACATAGCACATAGAATATGATTCCATTGGTTTGTGTCAGTCTCTAATTTGGTAAAACTAGAGTCTAGGTTTTTAAGTCTGTTTACATGTATTAAATTAAAATGTAACTCCTCAGAGCACTTGTCTACTCAGCACTGTATTTTCAGCTGTTAGTCTAGGTTCACATATTTCATATTGGAGGATGTTTTATATTTGAGAGTATTCTCCTTACCTGTAGTCATGTCCGATCTAGCTTATACTCACAGAGTGTTGATAGACAGTTGAACTGCTTGGTAAGTACTTGGGATCATACCTGAATACTAATCTCTTGTCAGTCTGTATGTAATCTGTGGACAGACTGCTTCTTGAAAGGCATTTCTATTGTTGAAAATTGAAGATGATATGACTCCATGAATTTTACTTTTTATTATTCAAAGTTGTTTAAAATGTCTTCTCAGCATAGAAAAAAAAATCCACAAACATAACAAATTAGATGCAGAGAAATGGAAAATAATGCAGATTTGGTAAAAGACAGATGTCCTCATTTCTACTTTTATTTGGGCTTTATTTTTCCCCTTTATCTTTTTTCTATATTTTTTCAATTTTATTATTGTCTTAGTTACACTTTTATTACTGTGATGAGACACCATGACCAAAGCAACTTACAAAAGAAATCATATAATGGGGGCTTGTTTACATTTTCAGAGGGTGAGTCCATCACCATCATGGTGGGGAGCATGGCAGCTGGCAGACAAGCATGGCTTTAGAGAAGTAGCTGAGAGGTCACATCTTATCTGCAGGTTGCAGGCAGAGAGATAGAAATGTGGGCTTTTGAAACGTCAAAGTCCACCACCAGTGACTGACCTCTTCCAACAAGGCCACATCTCTTAACCCTTCCCAAAACAGTTCATTAACTAGGGACCAAACATTCAAACGTGAGCCTTTGGTGGCCATTGTCATTTGAACCATCACAATTATATTTCAGTAGCTGAAATAACCAAATTGGTTAAATTTAATTAAGTATGATCACATAAGTAAAACAGATTGACTTGCACATGGTAAATTTATGTACTGTAGAACATCTAAATGCTTATAAACACCATTTGGTGACTTTTTTTTTTAATTTTCATAGCCACTCAGTAGGAGTCTGAATGCTGATGTACCAGAACAACTTATAACTCCGTTAGTTTCACTTGGCCACATTTCCATGTTAGCACCAGATCAGTTTGCTTCCCCAATGAAATCTGTAGTGGCAAACTTCATTGTTAAAGATCTTCTGATGAATGACAGGGTAAGTTCCTCATTTAATTATTAAATTACAGGTCATGAGTTTAAGGCTGTCTATATCTTTATCCCAGAAACATTTCTTTTTCTGTGTGTGTGTGTGTGTGTGTGTGTGTGTGTGTGTGTGTGTGTGTGTGTGTGTGTTAGTTAAGCCTAGGCACATGCTTTATATGTTAGATATGAGGTGAGTGATGTGCCTACTAGGATCTAACCCTTAGTCATTGTGTATAAATCTTCACACTGTACCTTATTAATGTAACTGTTTGTCACTTTTAGTTTCTTTTTTTAAAGATTCATTTTTTGGTTTTCAAGACAGGGTTTCTGGATATCCTGGATATCCTGGAACTAACTCTACAGACCAGACTGGCCTTGAACTCATAGTGATTTTGACTGCTTCTACTTCCTGAATGTTGGGATTAAAGGCATTGCACCATCACCACCTTGGCAAATTATTTTATTTTATGTGTTTGGGTGTTTTGCCTGCATGTATGTCTGTGCACCACATGCATTGCCTGTGGAGGCCAGGAAAAGTCTGGGGATCCTCTAGAACTGGAGGTAGAGACAGCCACTGTGTGAGTGCTGGGAATAGCACCTACATGTCTGCAAGAGCAGCAATTATTCTTAACCTTTGAACCATCTCTCCAGCCCCTCCAGTGTATTTTTTAAAGGGATCCAACAGCATAGAATTTGGGTAGGTTCAAGCACAAGGCACACTTGTAAATATCTTTCTTTTTGGTGTAACATTGAGCACTCTAGACTACTTTTTCATGAAGTTAGATAGGAGAGGGATTAAGTTAACACCAAATCATTCGCAGTGATCCATCATGTTAAGAGTGGTTGGTGTTCTTGTTCAGAATGGTAGGATCTTGGCTACCCTACCTGGCTTGAGAGAAGTGGATAATATGTAGTAACAATAAATAGTAGCATGTGTCTGACTTAGCTCGTGTTTCCACCCTGTTGCTGAGTCACTTCCCCTGTCCTCCGTCCATCTCCTGGGCTAGTTTTCTATTCTTTGGTTTTTCAAGACAATGGTCTCACTCTGTAGCCCTGGCTGGCCTGAAACTGGGTATGTAGACCAGGCTGGCCTTAATTCATAGTGATAATCCATCTGTCTTTGCCTTCCAAGTGCTGGGATTAAACCTCATATTCAACCTGACTTATTTATGTTTTTCTTTTTTTCTTTTTTTTTAAATGAGGCATGGCTTTACTATATAAGCTTGGGTGGTCTGGAGCTTACCTTGTAGATCAGTCTGGCATCAATCTCACAGAGATCTGCCTGCCTCTTGCTCTTGAGTGCTAAATTAAAGGCAAGTACCACCGTGCCCGATCATTTAAAAAGCTTTTATTACATGTTTTTATTTAGTTGAGGCGTGCATCACAGTGCATTTGTGTGCTTGTGAAAGTCGGAGGGCATCTGATGGAAATCAGCTCTCTCCTTCCACCATGTGGGTCCTGGAGATTGAACTCAGGTTGTCAGCGTCGGCAGCAGGGGTCTTTTCTCCCTGAGCTACCTCACTGGCACTCATATGTTATTATCCTCCCAATTAGAAACACTCTTCTGCCTGTTAAACAGTATACTCAAATTCCCCCCAGCATAGCTCCTCAGAACCTTTACTTGCCGACTCTATGGATTTATTCTAGATATCTTACTGTCCATACTTGTCCTTTTATAATATAGCTTGTTTTACTTTGCATTTTTCCAAGATTCATTTTGTTGTGGTATTGATCAAAATTTCATGTATTTTCTTTCCTGTTGAAACATACTCCTTTATATATTCCACATTTTCTTCATCTCTTAATGAACAGTTTTGAATTATTTTCACCTTTTGGCAGTTGTAATTAATGCTAATATGTATAATCAGAACATTTTCTGCTTTTTTTTTTTTTTTTTTTTTTTTTTTTGGTTTTTCGAGACAGGGTTTCTCTGTGTAGCTTTGCGCCTTTCCTGGAACTCACTTGGTAGCCCAGGCTGGCCTCAAACTCACAGAGATCCGCCTGGCTCTGCCTCCCGAGTGCTGGGATTAAAGGCGTGCGCCACCGCTGCCCGGCATTTTCTGATCTTTTTAATAAGTAACTAATAGTAAAATTTCTGAGTCACATGGTTATTCTCTATTGAACATTTTTAGATAATACCAGTCTGGTTACCATATGTCTGCCCATTTTTACTCTTTTTCATCAACCTAGTCTGAAGGTTCCAGTTTCTCTACATTGGTTTTCATTCTTGCTGTTTTGCTTTTTGAGAGAATAAATATGAAATATTTTATTATGGGTGTGGTTTGCTTTCTTTATGATACTGAATTGTTTCTGTATGTTTACTTGGCATTTGTGTGTCTTTTGGAGAGCTGTCTGCTCAGGTCCTGTAGTACTTTTAGTTGTTTTGTTATTGTGAAGGTGTTAAGTTTTAGTGGTTTAGAGATAGGGTCTCATGTGGCCCGATTTGGGCTCAAACCCTCTCTGTAACAAAGGCTGTCCTTTAGCTCTGCCTCCCTCCCAGATTCTGGGATTACAGGCATTCACCACTGTACTGGCGAGGTTTGTTCATACATTCTGGGTATTAAATCCTTCTCTAATTAGTTTGCTAAGTAGAAGGTAACAAAGATTCCTTCCTGTGTTGTCTACTGAGTTCGTAGTTTTAGCCTAGTTTCCTTTTCCTTTAGGTGATGTTTGTCGATGATATGACAGTTTAGCCTCATTCCTCATTTGTTGGTACCCAGTTTTCTTAGCACCATTTGTTGAGAAAATTGTTGTTTCCCCACAACTTGGTATTTGTGTGGCCTTGTCAAAAATGAATTGACCCTTATAATGAGGTTTTTTTCCTCTTCTGTTCCATTGGTCTGTATCTATTCGTGCGCCATGATCTTGATTGCTCTAAGTTTGTGGTATGTTTTGAAGTTGGAAAGTGATTCTTACCATTTTTTCTCCATTTCTAAGTTCTTTTACCTATATATTTTCACATGGATATTACTCAAGATGAAAAAACTAAATTTCTTCAATTATCTGTAGTCAACAGGTGAGAAGAATGGAAAATTATGGTCTCCAGATGAGGAAGTTTCTCCTGAAGTACTAGCAAAGGTAAGTTTGGATAGATCATCATGATCTTTATGTTGAAAAAAGGAATGCTTGTGGGTACCCTGGGTTTTCTCTAGTGAGCTGCTTTATTCATTTATTACTTAGTTAATAAGTGTAGGGTGGGGGTATGTGTGGGTGAACATGCACACAAATGCATGTGTCCCTCTGAAGCTACAGTTACAGATGGTTGTAAGTCACCTTATTGGTGCTGGGAACGAACTTAGGTCCTCTGGAAGAACAAGTAGTACTTAGAACTGCTCAGCCCTCTCTCCAGCCCCAAGGTGCTTTATTTGAAAATTTATTGTAAAATGATACCTCTCTAAAGAATTGTAGTTGCCATTGTTGTTTGTGGATTTTTTTTTATTTTTATTTTTTTAGCATGTAAGTTTGTGCTGAAAATTTAAGCCCACGTGCTGGGTTAGTGTTCTAACACTGAGTATAGCCCTATACTTTTCGTTATATGTGAGCCTATATTATTTTGTAATTGTGTATTTTTGTCAGATGGCCAATAAAATACATGAAATAATACTTGCATCCTTAACTAGCTTTGTGTATGTTGATAACAGTCTTTCAGTAATTAAGATCACAAATAATTACGTAAACTCCGTTTTAGTCAAGATGTTTTAAGATGAAACAGGCTTAATTTATTCAACAGTTTTTCTGATACTTCAATATTACAAACGCCTCTAAATAAATAATTGTTTTTATCCGTTTTTTTGTTTTTGAAGATTTTTAATTGATACTTGACTTTTTTATGGAGTCACATTATAATGCATAGTGATTAGATCAGGGTACTTGGCACGTATCATTTCTTTGTATTGAGAATCTCCATAGTCCTCTCTGCTAGCTGCTTTGAAGTGTCCAGTTAATCATTGTTAACCATAATTCTCCAATTATGATCATATTTAAAGTTACCACTTCGACTGGGGGCACAGGCCTTTAATCCCAGCCCTCAGGAGGCACAGGCAGGTGGATCTCTGTGAGTTCTAGGGCAGCCAGGGCTTTCTAGGGAGACACTCAAATAAAATTCTTGTGTTTTGTTTTTTGAGACAAGGTTTCTCTGTGCAGCCCTGGCTGTCCTGGAACCTGACCTGAACTGGTCACACTGTAGACCAGGCTGGCCTCTGACTCCTGAGTGCTGGAATTAAAGGTGTGCACCAGAAATCACTACTTCTCCACAAGTGCATTGCTCTCCCAGTTAGTTCTTCCCTCCCTCTTCCACCCACCTGCCGGCCCTCTAGTCTGCGCATGCGCGTGTGCCAGTTGCTTTCTCCCTTGCAAATAAGACCATGGACAGCTGAGGGAGAAGTTCATCCACAGAGTGAGCAGAGAGTGATAGTAGTTCTGAGTGTTACTCTTCTTGTCCCATTGCCTTGAGTAATAAAATACTGCTGATAAGGAGAAGTAGTGTCATTCATCAAATTGGTTAAAAATAATCTTCCCTTTAATTAGAATTTTAAGTTGCTTTCTTTCTTTAGCATGTTAATATTTTATAGGTACAGGCAATTAAACTTCTGGTAAGGTGGCTCTTGGGTATGAAAAATAACCAGTCTAAGTCTGCCAACTCAACTCTTCGGTTATTATCAGCGATGTTGGTTAGTGAGGGTGACCTGACAGAGCAGAAGAGAATCAGGTAAGCTTTCTTCCTCCTAGTTTCCTTGTCCCTGAGGTTGGGTAAGAGATACATACATAGAGTTCTTTCTGGACTGATACCGAGTGTTGTCGTCGCACTGGAAGCTTAGGAATTCTCTCTCTTGAATACATTTAAGGACGTTAGTATTTTTTTGTCATTTCCAAAAACTGTGAACATCTCCTAATAATCTTTTAGTGTAATCAGTTCAGTGTTAGTAAACATTCACATTTGGTGACTAATCAAACAGTTATTTGTTAAATTTCTACTCTTTATAACACTATGAAAAGTGTAGCAAAGACAGATCACCCTGTAATGGGGTTGAATAAGTGGAATGATTTAAGGATAATAAATTGACTTTTAATGGTGGCTCAAAAGTGAGAATAGAAGCCTTCTGGTGATTCGAGAAAAGTCTATTGATGCAAAAAGAAAAAAACCGGTAAATTTATTTTCACTTTTCAGTATAATGAAGTTACTATTTCCTTTTGTTCCTTATTTGAAGAACTTGTCAAGTCCCTTATTTCTTTCAAATACTTGATTAAGCACTGATAAATACTAGATACTGGTTAGAAACTTTGGTTTTTTTAAAGATAACATTAATTATTTTCTCAAAATATATAATCTGCTTGTAGAGGTGTAATATATAGACAGTTCATTATGTTTAATGCCTTTATAAATTGAAGAGATATGCAAAAATAAAGCAAAACCCAATATTTTTATGGTTCAATAAGCCAAAATTTAAGAATTTTTTGCTTAGTGGGAATTAAGAAAATGGATTCTGTCCTTTTTCTCCTCTGAGTTAGTACCATCCTTGTAGAACTGTGAAACATTTTACATCTTTCCTTTTAAATATGTTCTTAATACTGACACATTAACTTAATTAAAGCATTCATGAAACATGACAATCATGTAAAATATACATATAGCCATATTCTTATCTCAATATCTTTTCCTTTGAAATATCTCATTCTTTATAATTGACTGCTATTGATAAAATATGTAGAAAATAATGCAGAGTCTTAATTATGTGTATCAATGTATGTGACATAGTAAATGGATTTAAAATGATTGGCTTCTATTCCTTTGATTTGTTTAAATCACGTTTCCACAATGCATACATAGTGTTCTTGACATCAGGGGTACGGACTGTGACGAAACTGGCTTGTCTTAGCATTGTGAGTAGTTGATTGGTAGAAGTGCTTGGTTGGGTGAAAGACTGAAGGTAGAGCATGTAAAAACCACAGTTGACTTGAGACTTTTCTCTAGGTTGAGTCCATAGACACAAAGTCACTTCCTTTATTTGCATGCTAAGTTACCTACTATCAATCTCACACTCAAAGAGCGACTAGAGAACTTTATGTGTATTAATGTTTATAGGAAATGTTTATTTCTTTTTGTTTGTTTATAGTAAATCTGATATGTCTCGCTTGCGATTAGCTGCTGGTAGTGCCATAATGAAGCTTGCTCAGGAACCTTGTTACCATGAAATTATTACCCCAGAACAGTTTCAGCTCTGTGCACTTGTTATTAATGTAAGTGGAAAACTTGTTTCAAATCTTTGTCTTCAAAGTTGAATACATTTACTTTGTTTTGAATTACAGACCCATTTAATATATGGATATATAGACAAAACAGATTATTTCCATTGCTCCAATATAATCATCATTTTAAGTTTTTGTTTTGTTTTTTTGAGACAGTGGTACTCTATGTATCCCTGTCTGTCCTGGAACTCACTCTATAGACCAGGCTGGCCACATATTCATAGAGATCCACCTGCCTCTGCCTCCTGAGTGCTGGGATTAAAGGTGTGCATTGCCACCCAGCCATTTTAATTTTTTAATAATCACAGATGTTTTTAAAGTATATGCGTATGTGTAAGCAAATGTTTACCCATCTTATGTGTCTTTGTTTTTGTGCTGATACAGGATGAGTGCTATCAAGTAAGGCAGATATTTGCCCAGAAGCTTCATAAAGCACTTGTGAAGTTGCTGCTCCCGTTGGAGTATATGGCGATCTTTGCATTATGTGCCAAAGATCCTGTGAAGGAAAGAAGAGCACATGCACGCCAGTGTTTACTAAAGAATATCAGCATACGCAGGGAGTACATTAAACAGAACCCTATGGCTACCGGTATGTACTTGATAGTTGTCCTAGTTAGGGTTCCTATTGCTGTGAAGAGACACTGTGACCACGGCAACTCTTAGAAAGAAAAACAGTTAATTGGGGGGCTTAAAATTCAGAGCTTTACCTTATGTAGCCCGTGTATCCCTTTAACTGTTGACCCTTCAGTCTAGTCTTCCTGAGTGCCGAGATTGCTAGCACTTACCCCAGGGAGCGGTGGGGCCTGAGTTTTCCAAACTCCTACCCTGTGGCTGTGGCCGGCAGCCTTCAAACAAAAGCCTGCCTTACTTGGGCAAGTAGCATTTGCTTGGCCTCTAGGATCTACCCAACTCAAGAAGTGTATTTTAACCCTGCAATTGTAATGTCTATATGTATTTTGCTCTTGCTGTCCCTGACTACCCTTATTCCCAACAAGGACACACCTGCTAGTAGGGTCACTCTCTATTATAAGTTTATGGTGGCCAATTCCATTCAGACTACTACAGTAATTGGCAGTGTACATGAAAGGGACACTTGCATTTCCACTGTAGTTTATACTAAAATGGGTAACTTACAGAATGTTGTCATTATAGTTGTAGTATGTGTAGAAACTGAAAACTTGTATTGGAGTGATACTTACCTTTCCATTGTTTTGGGTAGCTGGGCTGTGGTGGCACACACCTTTAATCCTAACACTGGGGAGGTAGAGGCAGGTGGATCTCTGTGACTCTGAGGCCAGCCTGCTCTATAAAACCAGTTCCAGGACAGCCATAACTGTTACATAGAGAAGCCCTGTTCGAAAGGAAAACAAAAATTCTGGGTAACTATTTTCTTATGCAATCAGCAGTGTGGTTTAATTTGCACACATTGCTCGGAGGTTAAAGTATATGCTGTTTTCCCCTGACTGTTCCATCATCTGCTGTGTAATTTGTTTATCCTTTGGCTTTGATTTCTTTTAGGATCAAAGTAAAAATATTGCAGTGTCATCAGATCACACACATTCCCTTCCGTTTGTAAATACCTGAAAGAAAATAGAAGCAAATCGTTACAACTCAAACAATAAAAGAATTTATAAAAGCTATTCTTGTTAACCATACTTTTTTCATTTTAGAGAAATTATTATCACTGCTGCCTGAGTATGTGGTTCCATACATGATTCACTTGCTAGCCCATGATCCTGATTTTACAAGATCACAAGATGTTGATCAACTTCGTGATATAAAAGAGTAAGTTGTCTGTTTTAGAAATTCTGCAAATTATGTTCACTCTTAATCTTTTTTATTACTATTCCATTGGAATTTTTATCATTCTGAATTTTTCTTTTTTTTTATAATTTGTTTTCATTTTATGTGCATTGGTATATTCCCTGCATGCATGTCTGTCTGGGGATGCCGGATCCCCTGGAACTGGATTACAGACAGCTGTGAGCTGCCATGTAGGTTCTGGGAATTGAACCCCGATCCTCTGGAGGAGGAGCCCTTAATTTTTCTTAATTTACTATTATAAATTTAAAGAAAAAAGTTTTTTAGAAGTACTTCCATTTAACCATCCCTTTCTTACTCTTTGTTAGAGCTCCAACCCCACATAAACCAAGCATGGTAGCATATACCTATAATTCCACCACTTGATCAGAAGTTCAAGGTAATCCTCACTTAAATAGCCAGTTCAAGTCAGCCTGGGATAGTTAAAACCCTATCTCAAAAATCCAAAGGGCTTAAAAAAAAAAAAAAAAAAAAAAAAAGGTAATTTTTACATCGCCCTAAAAAAAAAAATCTCCAAAAAGAGGCCATAAATTTGAAAGAGAGCAAGGAGTGATAAGTACATGAGAGGAGTTGAAGGGAGGAAAGGAAGGAGGGAAATGATATAATCATATGATAATCTCAGAATGATGTTACTTATTCAAATATTGTTTTATCTGTAAGATATAAATAAAAGCTCAAATTTTAAAAACGGAAATCTCAAGAAGTATGTACTTATGTGTGAAATGTTCTGGGTCAAGTCTGCACATAATTACAAAACACCTGATTGAAGTATTTATAAACTACAGTTTTATATATGATGCAGGGTGAGTGAATTAAAGGAGTCTGAGAACTACATAAAGACCTATGAAACTTGGAAGCAATATATACTTTATCCATTGCTATGTCTGTGTGTTGGTCTTTCGTTTAGATATTTTCCAGAAAAGACGTGAAAATGAAAAGGTGATGTAGGTACTTGTCCACAGTATAAGCTTTCTTAGGAGGTACGTAGATGGCCAGTTGTGGAAGGGTTACATTTATTAGTGATGCTGCTGCAGTGGTGTGCAGCTGCAGCCCCATCATTCAGTCTTTGGCAGGAGATGCTCAGCTCAGGAGAAACGGTGTTGGACACGCATATCTATTTTGATACGGAACAAGTACTGTGTATGGAGTCATTGGGACTAGAATTGAAAACATGATCTTGTGGCCTTTTATTTCTTCCTATTGTCAAATCCTTCCCTAGGAGGTAAGGTGCCGAAGTGGTCATACGAACAGAGGAAAGGTGTAAAACAGATGCTTGTCAAGAACAGGATGGAATTCAGTTTGATAACTGGTTAGCTCATGTACAATGATAAATTATGTTTTGTCTTTTTTTCAGACAAGGTCTCATATAGCCCACTCTGTCTACAGACTTGTGTTAGACTTGTGTTGCATTTTCTGTTTCAGTGTTTTGATAGTCCAGAGCCCAGCAGTCATCTAGGTATGACTCTGCCAGAGTTAACAAATGTAGATACTTTCACTTTGGTGTAACCTGTTAAGCTAGCCTCATACAACATTTGATAAGGGCAAAGAAGTCCAAGTAAACAAACAATTGAGGTACAGTCTCCTTTAGCCCAGTTTGGGCTCAAACCAGCTGTATAGTGAGGAGACCTTGAACCTCCATCTCTCAGGTGTTTACTATCACACCTGGTTTGTGTATGGCCAGAGATGAAACTCATAGCTACATAAAATGTTATCAGATTAATTCTTCCTTTTCAGTGGAGTAAAGCAGGTACTCTTATCTGTAAGTCATTTTGGGAACTTGGCAAAAAACAAGCTCTATCCCCATATTTGTCAATTCCCCAAGTGATGCTCGTGTTTAGTATGACTTGGGGTTCACTCTTCGTTGGAAAACTCACATGTCCCACTCTTACTATTTATGTATTAATGAGCATGCTGTGACAAGAGGAAAGAGCAAAAATTATTTTACAGGACACCACATAGTTGCTTAGCTGGTTATCACATATAACAGTCTCCTAACAAACAAACAGTGCTAAGGATATGCAGGATGTTGATTTGTTCATCTCCACTGTGGATTGAATACATCGCAGTCTAAATGTTTATTGAGAACCTCTATTGTCTTTATGTACCTCAAGAAACTGCCAGAAATTCTCAAAGTAAGCTGTGTTTTGTTTGAAATGTTTTGTGACTTAATTTTCCTGTTGAGCCTGACACGGTGGCTCAGACCTGTAATCTGAACACTCAGCACTCAGGAAGTAGAGGTAGGAAGGTGAGAAGTTCAAGTCTATCTAAGCTGAATAGTTAGTTGGACACAAGCTTAGGTTGCAGGAGAACCTGTCTCCCAAAAAAAAAAAAATGCACTTGAATTGATACCATTAATAAAATGGTATTTTACTATTTTTATTTTATGCAGACAACAAAACCTCTCAGTAAAGACTTACTAATCCATTAAGCAAATCCATTAAGCAAACAACCATCTTGATTTATTCTCTTTAATGTGTGTTCCACTCAGGTGCCTATGGTTTATGCTTGAAGTCTTAATGACAAAGAATGAAAACAACAGCCATGCCTTTATGAAGAAGATGGCAGAGAACATCAAGCTGACCAGAGATGCTCAGTCTCCAGACGAATCCAAGACGAACGAGGTAAGACAAATGTCAGGCAGTGGATGTCAAAGGAAAATACACCAACCAATTTGTTTTTCTTGACAGTTACATAGTAGTTTAAATTACAGTGTCTGAAAATATATTTATGGTCACTTAAATTTTTTTCAGATATTTTTTAATGTGTATGAGTAGTTTGCATGTATGAACATGTACCAAGTGTGTGTTTGGCGCCCATGGAGATCAGGTCCTGGACCTAGAGTCATGGATGGTTGTGAGTTACCATGTTGGTTGTTGGTAATCAAATCCAGGTCTACAGGAGCAACAAGTGCTGTTAACTCCTCCTGAGCCTTCTCTCTAGCCCGATTTTGAGTTTCCTTTTAATGCCTATACTTACAAAATTTGTTTTTCTGGAAACCTTCCCCCCCCTTTTTTTTAATTCATTTTTCTGTTATCAGCTTGATATAGTATAAATTTTTATCCTAATTGTGAAATGTTTCATTGAGGCTTGCCCAGTAATTGAGTAAAACCAAAACTTATTATAAGCCACAGTCATCCTAGGGTCCCTATAGCTAGAGTTTTCCTGCCTGGCCCACAGTCAGGACAAATCTCTGACACCCGCCAGTCCCACAGCCATTCAGACCCAACCAAATAAACACAGAGTCTTATATTGGTTACAAACTGTATGGCCGTGGCAGGCTTCTTGCTAACTGTTCTTACAGCTTAAATTAATCCATTTCTATTAGTCTATACCTTGCCACGTGGCTTGTGGCTTACCGGTACTTTACATCTTCCTTGTCCTGATGGCGGCTGGCAGTGTCTCTCCCACCCAGCTTCCTGTTCTCTCAATTCTCCTCTCTGTTAGTCCCGCCTATACTTCCTGCCTGGCCACTGCCAATCAGTGATTTATTCATTGACCAATCAGCAACACATTTGACATACAGACCATCCCACAGCAGGTCCCCCCTGCTATACAGCCTCCCTGGTTCTGTGGGTTGCAGTCTGATCTTTGCTTTATATCTAGAATCCACTTATGAGTGAGTACATACCATGTTTGAAATGTTCTAAAAAAAAAAAAAAAAAGTGATAACACAAGCTGGGCAGTGGTGGCGTGTGCCTTTAATCCCAGCACTTGGGAGGCAGAGGCAGGCAGATCTCTCTGTGAGTTCGAGGCCATCCTGGTCTACAAAAGTGAGTTCCAGGAAAGGCTCCAAAGCTACACACAGAAACCCTGTCTTGGGGGAAAAAAAAAAGATAACACTTCGAAAGATATAAACTGATAAAACATACAGCAGTCTTTTGTTAGAAACTTTTTTCTAATGAGAGAAAGTGGATATACTTTTGGTTTGCCTTTACTGGGAATCTGAAGAATGCTGAGCAGAAACAGGGACTGTTTAAGGAGTAAGTGGCCACATGTCTTTTCAACTTGAATTTCTATTATCTGATGGAATTGGTACTTGTGATTATTATGCAATCGTGGAAGTTATGTAATTGTCCTTTTTTTTTTCTCTAGAAACTTTATACAGTTTGTGATGTGGCTCTGTGTGTTATTAATAGTAAAAGTGCTTTGTGCAATGCAGACTCACCAAAGGACCCAGTCCTCCCCATGAAATTCTTTACCCAACCTGAAAAGGTAATTTTCCTCACTTCACTTTTCTCTGACACTAAAGGTGATTTAAACTTCAGTCAACATCCGTGACAAATACTGATAGTTTTAAGGACAGATTAAAAGAAATAAAGAGTCTCTAAATGTATTGAGAAATAGAAAATTGTTATTCTTCTCTAGGTAAGGGAGTCCAAGTCAAGCTTTCTGTTACTGCACAGACGTTCATTCTGGGTATAGGAAAAAACTTTGGGATTTTAAAATGACTTTGTCCTTTTTTGTTAAAACAACTATTTGTGTGTTGCTTTTATTGTGTGTATTTGTGTTTGGGCTTTACACTCAGGACCTTGTACACACTAGGCAAGAAGCACTATAGTGAGCTTCATTCCCAGCTATAGAGAGCATGTGTACAGAGGGGACAGTGGTCAGGCAGGGTGTGCACTGTTGGAATGGCAGCACTCTGGAGGCTGAGGCTGGAACATCGTGCATGCATGCATTGATGAATGAGCGGATGGACGGATGGATGGATGGACGAACAGAATGGATAGATGGATGAGATAAAATGTTAGAATACTTGCCACACACCTTTAATCTCAGCAAACCAAGTTCCAGGACAGCCAGGGCTATCACACAGAGAAACCCTGTCTTAAAAAAAATAAAAAATGGGGTTGGGGATTTAACTCAGTGGTAAAGCGCTTGCCTAGCAAGTGCAAGGCCCTGGGTTCGGTCCTCAGCTCTGGGAAAAAAATAAAAGAGCAAGCGAAACAAAAGGTTCGATTATTTGTAGTTATATAAATACAAATACATCTTTATATGAAATAAAATGTTAATGACTGAACAACTTGAGGCAGTGCTCTCCTTCCATCATGTGGGGCTCGGGGATCAGACTTATACTGTAGGCCTCACCCACTGAGACATACTGCCTGCCCAGTCTTCTCTCCCCCAGTCAGGGTTTCTTTGTGTAGCCAAGGCTGTCCTGAAACTCACTTTGTAGACTAGGCTAGCCTCAAACTCAGATCCCATTAGCCTCTGCCTCCTAAGTGCTGGGATTAAAAGTGTGTGCCACCATGTCAGACCCATCTTTCGTTTTCTGACATACTGCTTTTAATCTGGTACTGTCAAACACTAGAGCACCAGGCTTGTGGAAGTCTGCTGAGGTGGTAACATTTCTTAAGCGGAGTAAGTCAATTTTGAACAGTTATCTTAGCTACCTGAAAGCTTTTTACAAAAGACATGGCATGGCTGGGTTGGGCATCGTGGCTGACCTTCTAGTCCTGGCTGGCACTAAGGGGCTGGAGCTGAGTTTGCGTAACAACGCTGTGGGAGTGTTGGGGAGTTGGGTGGGGAACAAAACAAAGAAAAAGAAAGTTTTAAATTATACAGTGCTGCATAAGGCCATTTTCGTGTGTGGATACAATGTACTTTGAACTATGTTTTTAAGTGGAATTAGTAAGACATTCCTCTGCACCCCTACTGGCCCCCTCTGCTTTTCCCCTGGGTTAGTTCTTGCTGTATTGGCCAAGCTGATCTTGAGCTTCTGAGGCCAAGCAACCATCTTGCTTCTGCCTCCTTAGTGCTGGGGTTGCTGGGGTTGCTACAGATATTTGTTCTTTCAGTAACACTGTTGCACTTTATTTTTAACTTCCAGAATCTTCCAGAGGGAGAGTCATCAAATGATAAAACATAAACTTTGAGTTGGTCATAGTGGTAAAACACCTTCAATCCTAGCATTGGGAGTCAGGTTGGACCTCTTGTGAGTCCAAGGCCAGCCTAGTCTACATACTGAGTTTCCAGGTCCACCATGGTTCCTTCCGTCTCAATCCTTCACTCCCTGCCCCCAAAATATAGCTTAGATATAGATAGACATAATTCATGAAAACATCAGTGTTCACAGTTGATTTAACTTATTTATTGACTAATTGGTATCAGTATTGTTAGGGAATGATATGTTTACCTAGTTGTATTATGGTGAGTTTGTCTTTGTGATTGGAACATAGGTCTTACAGTTCCAAAAATTGTTTTTTGACACAGGGTCATTATAGCTCAGTCTGGCCTTAAACTTGCGATCCTCATGCCTCAACCTCTCAGTACTGGGAATATAAGCATACATCACTGTATCCAGCTCAAGATAGTGTTAAGATAACAGATACTTGTTTTCATAATAATAATTGAAATGGAATATGGAATTCCTTTTTTATAAATGCATAGGATAAGCCTGGCAGAGTGGCAGGAGGATCATGAACCCAACAGCTGGTCTATATGAGACTGTTTCAAAACTAAAATTAAGATGCCTGTTATAATACTGCACACGGGGGACCCCCTAGCTGGACCAGGGAGTCCAACGCCGAGGGGAAAATATGCTGGGCAGATGTAGCAGCAGCATGTCATTCACAGCCCAGGCCTGCATTCCCTCGGGAATGAGGTTTTTTTGTTTGGTTGGTTTTTTAATTTTAATTTATTTTTAAATTACACTCATGATATTCATTCATTACACTCAGGATATTAGTTACATTTGTGGTGTTTATTGATTACATTTGCAGTATTCTGTCAATAATATTTATGATATTCATTAATTACATTAATTGTACTGATTTATTACATTCATGATATTATGTCCTGATATTACTGTCTATTTGTGGGGCTTTTCCATCACACAAAAGAGAGGTTCTGTACTTAGTAAATCATTGCTCTATATTCCTTTCTTCTCTATCTTTGAGATAACTTCTAATCTTTCTGTCTCTATGAATTTATATATTCTATATATTTCATGTAATACAGTTCTATAGTATTTGTCCACTTTTTTATTATTTATTATTTATTTTTTATTTAATGCCAAATACTGTTTTATTGAAGGAGGGAAGAGGTCTTAAATACAGGCTTACAGCACAATGGGAGAACCCTGGAGGGCAGAAGTTCGCTACTGATGTTTTACAATCTTGCATCTAAGCTGTTAACGCCCATTATGTAGGATACACAGACAAGGAACTTCCCTTAAGCATTCAGAGGGTTGAAACCTGGGAGGGAATTAGCATAGGGAAGATATCAAGGTCAAGGTCAGCAAGCAAGGCAATAGTTCCCCAAAACAGGGGCCAGGACCCTTCAGGTCCCCCTTTTACTAAAAAATGAGCTTCTGACTTACGTTGCATGGGAAGTCATCAGGTCACCTTACCCGTCATGGAGACACCTGCCCAGGCCACACAGGTGCTCTGTCTTAGGTTGGTGAGCTGTCCACTTTTTTCTTAATGTAAAAACATTTTATGTACAACTGCAGGAGAAATAATACACAGATGTAGCAGCAGCATGTCATTCACAACTCAGGCCTGCATCCCCTCGGGAATGAGTTTATTATAATGGGAGATAAAAAGATGGAGAAGAGAGGGAAATCGCAGGTGTGCGTACTTCATGGCCGGGAAAGTAGGGAAAGGCATAAGAAAGAGGAAGGGAAGGGGTTTTCCCTTAAAATAAGGCTTTTATGTCAGGACGTAGGGCAGTGCCAAGGGGTGGGATTTCAAGGGGCAGATCAGAATATTAACAGAGCCAGCAAGTACATATTGTCTACTTTATCAGCTGAAAGGTAGACTTGATACCATAGTAGAGGGGAGGGATAATACTTGGAACGATTTGAAAAACTAGGAATGTAGTTTATTTAAAATGCTGAAAGTAATTTTCACAGGCACTGCACACACATGGTGCACTTACACAGATGCAGGCAAAGCATTCAAACACATCAAAATAAAGTAGATCTTGCTGGGCGGGATTGGCGCATGCCTTTAATCCCAGCACTCGGAGGCAGAGGCAGGAGGATCTCCGTGAGTTCAGGGCCATCCTGGACTGTAGAGGGAGATCCAGGACAGGCTCCAGAACTACACAGAGAAGCCCTGTCTCAAAAAACCAAAAAGTAGGTGGGGGGGGGGGGGGGGGGTAGGTCGGCCGGCCGGATGTGGTAGTGCAGGCCTTTATTCCTAGCACTGTGGAGGCAGAGGCAGGAGGATCTCAGTGACTTTGAGGCCAATCTGATCTCCATAGTGAGTTCTAGGACAGCAGGGCTACTTAAAAAGACCCTGTCTCAGAACAAACAGACAAAAGTGTGAAATCTTGAAAGGTGGAGGATGTTGCTCTGGAAAAGTTCTTGCCAAGTGTGTGCACTTTTCTGGGGTCACTCAACAGTAGCACACACCACAAGAGGGGAATGGAACTCCTCCATTTATCTAGGTCAGCCTGAAAATACTGTTGAGAAGATAAAAGTGTTCCATTGGATTGTTTTTGTTCTTTTTTCAAACTAGGACTTCTGTAATGACAAAAGCTATATTTCAGAAGAGACAAGAGTGCTTCTGTTAACAGGAAAGGTACTACACACACTCTCCTTGGAGGGGAGGGGGCGTTGTTTACTATGTGTATTGTGTTTGTACAGCATTTGTGTTCTCAGATATTTTTCTTCAATTAACGACTGTTCAGAATCATTTCCACATATTCTTAGCAGCGGTGAAAAGCTCAAATTCATTTAAAATTCTTAGTGCAGAATTTCTTAAGTAAAAAAACAGTAAGTAGATAAGAAAGATAAATAATTTGAAACACTGATATGGTAGATAGATTGTATTTCATAAAAGTAAGGTGATGTAAGATTATACATTCAGTAGTCCACTTCTAAGGTAAATGCATCATTTATGTGTTTTAAAGGCATGCATTTTGTTTTAACTAAGAAATAAGAGATAGCAAATACTGCCTCATTAAGTGAAGGTGATTCATATGCTTTTGCTTATTTTAAGAGAACCAAACATTTTCCAGAACTATCATTTATAATAATAACATTTCAAGAGAACAACAACCCTTTGCTTAACAGTAAAGCATATGTTTAGGCTGTTTATAAATTTTTACTAATTCCTTTCCCTAAGGTGTGAAATAACGTGTGTTTTTGTTTTTCTTTCTTCTTTTTTTTTTTTTAAAAGCCAAAGCCTACTGGAGTCCTAGGTACAGTAAACAAGCCTTTATCAGCAACGGGAAGGAAGCCTTATGTTAGAAGCGCTGGTACAGAGACTGGAAGCAATATTAACACCAATTCAGAGTTGAGTCCTTCAGCCGGAAGTCGATCAAGGCAATTTATTTTCTCTGAATACATTTTTTTTTGTTTTTTGTTTTTTTTGTTTTTCGAGACAGGGTTTCTCTGTGTAGCTTTGCGCCTTTCCTGGAACTCACTTGGTAGCCCAGGCTGGCCTCGAACTCACAGAGATCCGCCTGGCTCTGCCTCCCGAGTGCTGGGATTAAAGGCGTGCGCCACCACCCGCCCGGCCTCTGAATACATTTTATTCTCTTACCTCCTGCTTGGCTTATGTTTTAACTTACTTCCAAGGCATTGATCATAGGATAGGTTTCTGTAGAAGTGGTATAAAGTAATATTCATATGTTTTAGGATTTTTTGTTTGTTTGTTTTCAAGACAAGGTTTTGTTGTGTAGCCTGTCCTGGAACTCGCTCTGTAGACCAGGCTGGCCTGGAACTCGCCTGCCTCTGCCTCTGCCTCCTGAGTGCTGGGGTTAAAGTCGTGCACCACCACTACCTGTGTGTGTTTTAGGATTTTTTTGATGTTGAGTCTCAACAATGTGCTGTATCTTTTCTAAGACAGGATCTCACCATGTAACTCGGTCTAGCCTGGAACTTGATGTGTAGACGAGGCTGGACTCAGAGTCACCTGCCTCTGCATCTTTCCTGGTGCTGGAATTAAAGTTGTGTGCCACTACACGTGGCTTACAAATAGTGCTTTAAGACAATGCCTTGTTATACAGTCCAGGCTGTGTGCTACAAACTTGTAGCAAGCATCTTGCCTCAGCCTCCTGGTAGTGTAATTAAAAACTTAAATACTAAGGTTTTTAAAGATTTTTACTCTTATCTGTGAAATTTAAGAAGAAAATAGATAGTGTTGAAATCACATCACAGCACATTCAAAAATATAAATTCTAGAACAGCTATGGTTTAAACCAATAGGGACTAAACACCTCCCAGGCAAATGGATACATAGTAATATGATCAGTCAGTAAATAAAATTGATTATTTTAGTTCTGCTTTGAAATGATGCTTAGAACAATTTCTTGACAATCTTTGTTGGTTGGTTCTAGGCAGTGATTTAGGTCTTACACTGTTAATGTTAAATAGAAGTGGGGTAATAAAGTAAATGAAATACCTTTGTTTTGTTTTTCTTTGTCTGTTTTTCTACTAGGGAACAGAGTTCAGAGGCATCAGAAACTGGAGTTAGTGAAAATGAGGAGAATCCTGTGAGAATAATTTCTGTCACACCTGTAAAGAATATTGATACTGTAAAGAATAAGGTAAATGGTTATTCATTTGTTTCAGTACTGAGGACTGCGGATTACATAAGTTAGGGCAGGAGAAATGGCTTAGCAATTAAGTACTAACTGATCTTTCAGAGGACCCATGGCAACTCAGAACTGTCGGTAAGTCCAGTTCCAGGGGATCTGACACCTTCTGGTCTCCATAGGCACCAGGCACACATGTGATAAACAGATATACATGTGAGCAAAACAATGATATGCATAAAACAAAATTTGCAGAGTATGTAAACAAAGAAAATTTAACAAGTAGAATTTTCCTGTAGAGATTTCTACTACAGTTTCAAGGTTATGGTATGAAACTTTCAGACAGCAAGTGAATGAAGTACCACAGTTGATATATATGTTTATTCCAGTGTCATATCCAGCTGCACTTTTGGTCTCCTAAAATGATTCTTTCTATACTCATCCTGTTAGTTTTGTAAATGATTATTCGTAGTAGCACCCTGAACACTTGAAAGGAACACATTTGAGAGTTGGGGGTGGGTGCAGAATCTGATGTCCAGAGACATTCACTAATGTCCAAAGGGCACTACTCCACTTTGTTTCTGTTGCACTTTTCAAAGGTAGATTTTCATGACTTAGCATTTTTAAATGTGCATGAATTGTTGCTTTGGTTCTTCGTTTTTAATTATTTATGTTTTGTGTACGTGCTTGCTATATCATGCATTTCGAGCATGTCAGAGGACAGTGTCCCCCCTGTTGAGGCAAGGCCTCTTCGTCCATGTTGTTCAGCGCACTCCAGGCTGACTGGCTCTCCAGCTCTAGCTTGTCCTCCTTTCTCCACTTCCCAGTTCAGGTTACAAATGCTTGCCATTAAATGTAGCTCTTCCTCCATAGCTTCTGGGAACTGGACTCACTTTTATGTGCTGAGGCATTTCCCTAGTCTTGCTGTGTAGACCAGGTAAGCTTCGAACTTGTGATCCTCCTGAATTACAGACATGTTCTACCATGACATTTAAACTGCAGCACCCAATCTACTTTTTTTTTAAATTATGTGTTACTGACTTGTATCTGCATAGCTTGCTGTTCCCATGGAAGCCAGAAGAAGATGGATCCCGAGGCTGGAGTTAGAATTGGTTGTGAGCTCTCTTGTGGGTGCTAGGAGTGAACTTGTGTCCTCTGCAAGAGTAGTAATCCTCACCTCCCAGTTTTCTTTCTGTCTGTTTTTAAACACTTATCTTGTTTTATATGTATGACTGTTCGGCTACATGTATGTCAGTGTACCACATGCATGTGTGCCACGGAGGTCAGACGAGGGTATTGAATCCCCTAGGAAATAGAGTTTCAGATGGTTATAGGCTGCCATGTGGGTTCTGGAAACTGAACCCAGGTGGTCTGCAAGAGCAACAGGTGCTCATAAGCACTAAGCCAAATCTTTATGTCCCTCCCATTTCTTATCATTGTTTTAACAGGAAGGAAGGCAGTGAAGCTTAATAATAGGAGCATAAGTCAGATTTGATTTTAACCCTAGCTCTGCCACTCACTAGCTTCAGGGTTGACTTAATGTAACCTTCCATTCACTTGTAGAATTTCATGAGTTTCTCATCTCAGTAGGAATGGCTTGAAACAGAGCATCTTAATAGATAACACAGGAACACCTCACTGCCAAAATTCTTGGAATGCAGAAACCAATAGATCTGCTTATTATGGGATCTGTACACAATTAAGTAGGCTGGGCGTAAAGAACATTATAAGGTACATATTACTGCTGTAGACATCGAGTCTCATGTGCTCACGGCAGTCAGATGCAGTGCGTTCCTGGGGCCTCTACCTAAAATGAAGTAAACTTTTTAAGGCCTCGAACTCCCTCTCTGTCTGTCCGTGTGTCTGTCTGTGTTATGCTAGAGAGCAAATGTAGGCCTTGGTGCCTGCTAAGCATCGTTTTATATCTGAGCTACAACCCTAGGCAAATTGGGCATGTAAATTCTTATTTCTGACAGGTCAAAACTTTGCTCCGAGTGATTTGAAAGAGCAGACTGAACCATTCCTTCTACGTTTTACACTTGGAAAGAATGTTCTTAAGGGTACCTTGATGGGATACAGTTTCGAAAAATTACGACAGATTCAGTCAGTTCTCTAAGTCGATTCAGTCAGTTCTCTAAGTCGATTCTGCAATTTTTTTTTTTGCTCTGGTCTGACCTTCATGCCTCTAGGCTCTTACTATCTTTCTCTAATTCAGGCACTATAAAGATATAAGGGAATATTTCTTGCTAACCAGGTCCTCAGGAAAATTGTGCATGCATGTGTGCATGTTATTGTTTGTTTTGATGGAGGGTTTTTAGAGACAAGGTCTTAATCAGTAGTCCCAACTGCCCTGGTACTCACCATTTCAACTCTTGAGTTCCTGGCCGTCCTCCTGCCTCCACTTCCCAGGTGCTAGGATTATAGGTATGTGCCAGTACACTCAACGTGGATATGCATATTTACAAATCAGTATATTTGCTCTTGTTATGTGCTCTGTGGGGCAAATTGTAACAAAGGATGAGAACTGGATGTATTCAAAGAACCAAGATTGCTTGGACTCAGGTGAGGGACATTGTTAATACTGCCTCCCTCCACATTTGGCTTTTTACTTGCTTTCCTTATGTATGCATATGTACATAATTTTCCTGAGTGGGACCTTACGGGTGGTTTGCTTTGTAGCCCAGGCTGACTTCAAAGTTGAAATCTTCCTGCCTCAGCCTCCCTAGTGTTGGGATTATTACATACACGCTCTACCATATTGGTTGATTTCAGGCTTAGCTTAGTGATAGAGGATCGGCCCATATCTAAGGCCCTGAATCAGTCTCCAGTTAGTACAGACATTAACTGTGTGGTTGACACATCTTGTTTTCCCCAGAAATCTGTTTCTTCAAGATGACTTAAGCCTATTGTAACACAAATTGCTAAATGGTCTTTTAATAAAATACCTGGAGCCAGATATTGGTGTAAATGCTGAAAGATCAGAGAAACAAAGGAACAAGCCACTGCCACGTCTCACCTCACCAACTCCATGAATCCTCTGTTTGAAAGTCTGTGGATTCTCAGCCAAAAAAGCTCTCTAGCTGAAAGGGGTCCATCTGAAAAGGCTTCAGCCAAAAAGCCTCTACCTGAAAGAACATCAGCCGAAAAAGACTCTAGTTCCTGTTTCCTCACACCTTATACACCTTTCTCCGCCCAGCCATATTACTTCCTTCCTAGTGCTGGGATTAAAGGCGTGTGTGCTTCCCAAATACTGGTAGCAGAGGCATGAGATCTCAAGTACTGAGATTAAAGGTGTGTGCCACCACTGCCTGGCTCTGTTTCTCTCCTAGACTGAGTCAGTCTCATGTAATCCAGTGTGGCTTTGATATCCAGACGGATCTCTGCCTTCCAAGTGCTAGGATTAAAGGTGGCCTCTGTTTACTCTAGTGGCTTGTTCTGTTCTCTGATATTCAGGAAAATTTTATTAGGGTACACAATATATCACCACAGCCTGTCTCTCTTGTGATGTGTTGTTACAGTTTGTGGGGACTGCTTTAGGGCGAGCACTTTTGTGGGTTACCCATCCTCTCAAGGGAGACTTAAAGGAAAGCACTGGGTGTGACACTGGATTGTGCTCTGTAATAGGAAGGCTTGTAATATCCCCTGTTGTTCCCTCTCCCTGTGGAAATTCTGTTCTGGGGAGAATGAGAATTTTTGCTTTTTGTCTCAGTCTGTAACCCCGGCTTCTCTGGTGTCTGCTGTGGGACTGCTGCTGGCCTCAGACTTGTAGCCGTCCCCTGCCCCAACTGGCCACATTCTGGGATTGCGCTGTGTGTCAAGCCTAACTTGCCTTTTCTTTTGATGGGTTACAATTATAACAGTTAAACTCATGGCTTGTTCCTACATGTCGTCTATGTGAAGGTCAGTTTTATTCTGCCTGTCCTTACTTCTCCCAAAGCCCATTACACCTATTTTGATGAAATGGGGTTTTACTACTTGTGACATTTTATGTGAGGTAATGGTAAAAAAAAATTTTTAATAGGAAAAAGGGAGTTAATGGTTGAATTCACATTTTAAAAAAATCAGCAAAGGAAACTAGAAGATAAGAAAAAAACAAAAAAAGTTTATTTAGAGGCAACATAATAAAGCCATGTTGAAAGTGATACATTTAGAGAATGTCCTTAGTTTAAAAAAAAAAAAAAGAAACTAACAAGAGTGATGAGAAACCAAGTAGATTTTCTTTTCTTTTTCCTTTTTTATATTTATTTATTATTATGTATACAGTATTCTGCTGACATGTTTGCCTGCAGGCCAGAAGAGCGCACGAGATCTCATGACAGATGGTTGTGAGCCACCATGTGGTTGCTGGGAATTGAACTCAGGACCTCTGGAAGAACAGCAGCCAGTGCTCTTAACCACTGAGCCATTTTCCAGCCCAAGTAGATTTTCTTTAAGGCTTATTATTGGTTGTGGGGTTTTTTTTTTTGTTTTTTTTTGTGTGTGTGTGTGTGTGTGTGTGTGTGTATGTGTATGTGTATTTCACATGTGTGCTGCTGCCCAAGGAAGACAGAAGCGGGTATGGGATTTCATGGAGCTGGAGTTTTCTGTTTGTTTGTACCCTTCTCAGTCAAATTAGTGCTAATGATTGGATGTTCCCTCGTTTTGTTGGCCTGATTTGTTCAGTAATCCATAGTTGCAATTGGTTCAAGAGTTCAGCACTTCTCCATACGTTCCTTCTCCCCCTCTTCTGTGATGAACCCGAACCTTGGTGTAGCTAAGACCAGAGGGGACTAAAACGTATGTCCCATTTAGAGATGAGCACTTGATATCAACCAGCACTCACTGAGCCTATTATATACCCCACATGACTGAAGTAGGCTCCAGGCATAGTTCTTATCCTCTGGGAGCTCACTTTCCTAATGTAATAAAGCAGTTAGTTAGAAATCCTGGCATCCCAACTCCTTTAAAACATTTTCAGAGACTGTTGACATGGCTCCACTCACAAAGGCCATTAGATCTTAGCCTGATGATCTGAGTTCAGTGTCCAGGTCCTACATGGTAGGGTAGAACTGACTCCTGCAAGTGGTTCTCTGACCATGTGCCGTGGAATGCAAGTGTGCACACAGAAAATAGACAATAAAATGTAATGACAGGTTGTTTGTTTGTTATTTTTTGGTTTTGGTTTTTCAAGACAGGGTTTCTCTGTGTAGTTTTGGTGCCTGTCCTAGATCTTGCTCTGTAGACCAGACTGGCCTTGAACTCACATAGATCGGCCTGCCTCTGCCTCCCAAGTGCTGGGATTAAAGGCGTGTGCTGCTGCCACCACCACCTGGCATAATAACAAGTTTAAAGTACTTTCAGAAGCTAGAAAGATGAGTCAGTGGTAGAGAGCCTTTGATACATAACCAAGACTTGAGCTTGGATCCCAGTACCCATATAATGATCCAGGTGTGCTTTCATATGCACCCGTAACCCTAAGAGGGTCTGGGAGAGACCTGGCCTAAGGTTGAGAATTGAAGAAGAGAACACACGGTGCACTCCACACACATGAATGAATTGGATCCACATACACACCAAATTAAAAAACCAGTTTATTTTTTTAAATTCATAAACTTTTTTAGTATACTCAAGTATTTAAGGAATTTATGTTTACAAAGTTGTTTTTGTGCTCTTTTAGGAAATTAATTCTGATCAGCCTACCCAAGGCAGCATCAGCAGTGACCGAGGAAAGAAAAGAATTGTAACAGCAGCTGGTGCTGAGAATATTCAACAGAAACCAGATGAGAAAGTCGATGAGTCAGGACCTCCTGCCCCTTCCAAACCTAGGAGAGGACGTCGCCCCAAATCGGATTCTCAGGGCAATGCAACCAAAAATGATGATCTAAATAAAGCTACCGGCAAGGGAAGGAAGAGAGCTGCAGGCAGCCAGGAGAGCCCTGGGGGTCTGGAAGCAGGTAATGCCAAAGCACCCAAGCTACAAGATGGAGCCAAAAAGGCAGCACCAGCAGAGAGACAAATTGACCTACAAAGGTAATGTAGCATACTCATCCCACCTTGTCAGAACCAGGGAAAGTGTTGATGATAGCAAAGTCTTGAGAGTGGGCTAGATTCTTGCTCAGGAGGACATACTCCCCCATGTTGGCACTCCATAGGGAATAGAAAACATTTCCATTGTGTGTATTGGTACAGGAAATGTATAAGAATTGACTGAGAATGATGGTACCCACCTGTCATCCCAGCCTTGGAGGCAGAAGGAGCTAATGAGTTAACACCAACATGGACGATGAAGCAAGACCTTATCTCCAAAGAGGGAGAGAGAACAAGAAGAAATAAACTTGTTTTTTAAATTACTACTTTGAAGAGAATTAACATTATGAACATACCACAAAATGGATGAACCTTGAGGGCATTAATTACACCAGTCTGTAAAGGACCTGATTCAGGGGTTTTTGTATTTTTATTTTGCTTGTTTGAAACCTTGAGAAGCCTCAGACTCAGGCAGTCCTCCTGCCTTAGCCTACCTCTTGAGTGCTGGAGTTGCAGGTGGGAACCACTGGTCCTGCAAGTGGTGATTAGCAGCCTCTGTGAGGTTTCTGCAGTAGGGATCTTGAAGACTAAGGAGACAGATCTTCAGAACGTTTATGAACCTTCAGTTGAGGATGCATCCTAAAAATGGGTGGTGAAGGTTATACTATGGTGTGGCTGACTATACAAAACTCCACTAACCGTGTCCTGAGAATAGTTTGCTACATAAAAATCTAAGTTGACTGTTTATTCTCTGAAATGCTAGGGAGCAGAATCATTTTAGATTTTGAATTTTATAGCATTTGCATGTATATAATATCTAAGAGATAGAAACCAATTCTAACACAAAATTCATAGTTTTTCTTACTTTGCGTGTGGGGGCGGGGTTGGTTTTTCAGGACAGTCACTGTGTAGCTTTGGCTGTCCTGGAACTCGCTCTATAGACCAGGCTGGCCTTGAACTCACAGAGATCCACCTGCCTCCGCCTCCCAAATGCTGGGATTAAAGGTGTGCACCACCAACAACCACCAGGTGCTTATTTGTTATTTGTTTGTTTTGAGACAGTCTCACTGTAGACCAGGGTGGCCTGGAGATGACCTTGTAGACCATTGCTTAACTCTTGGCAGTCTTCCTCCTTTGGCCTCTCAAGTGCTGAAATTGTATAGACATGAGCCACACTATACCTTACTTCTTACATGTTTATACACAAATCCTGAAAACAGGAGCCGAGGGTGTATCTCAGTCGATGAAGTGTTTACATGTCACAGACGACATCCTAGGCTTTGTTTCCAGCACCATCTAAACCTGGGTATGATGGCATAGAAGTTCAAGGTCACCCTTGCCCGGTTTGAGGCCACTCTGGGCTACATAAATAAGACTCAAAAAAACAAGAAAGAATGAAAAGGTAATTTCATAGGATATTTTTAGTGCATGTATATTCTTGACCACATTCCATCACTTGAGATCAAGTGTGTAATTTTCCGTTTACTGTCTCATCAGCATTTTGTAGCATTTCCTGTTTTTGGTTTTCAGATTAGGATTGTGTAACCTGTTAGAGTAGCTAATGCTAATCCAGTTATTCTGTGAGCAATGCCTGGTGCTGAGCTAAGGGTATGTGTTAGTGCTCTGAAGCTCAAAGCAGCTCTCCATGGGCATGTGCTGTCCTTATCCCAGGCTGAGAGGGCCAGTGTAGCCTTCTTCCATCCCTTCGCTTATGTGAATGTTGAAGGCAGGATTAAACACACTCAGTGTGACTCCAGGCTTGTAACCCTCAAAGGGCTTAGAAGATGAAGTTGTCGTCAGTCTACTGCTGTTCCTACTTGCTATTATAAATGCTTTAAGGACACTTGTTTGCATGTTGCCTGTTGCAGTTCATCTATGTGACCCTATGAATATTTTCATAGTTTTAATAACTGTTAAGTAAGCATCAAGAATTTAACATAATCACATTTAAACTAGACCAACTGTAAACACATTGCCAGCTTCCTTCAGTACATGCAGAGAAAAGAACCAAAGGAAAGATCAATTACTTTGGAAAGTTGCAAACTTCCAAAAAGTTGAAATACCCAATGATAAGAAACAAACCCTGGTGAAAGTTGGTTAGAGTTACTTGTAAAGCAGTGGTTCTCAACCTCTGGGTCATTACCCCTTTGCCAAACCTCTGTCTCCAAAATTATTTACATGACGATTCATAACAGTAGCAAAATTACAGTTATGAAATAACAGAATAATTTTATGGTTGGGGGGTCAACACAACATGAGGGACTATATTAACGCTGCAAGCCGCAGGAAAACGTAATGAAATTCAGCTACTATCACAAAAGCTACTACTTGGAAAAGTCAAGGACTTCTCCAAAGGTCAAGCCTTGGCTTAAGAAGTCTTGGTGATATTTTAGCTTTTGTGTGTGTGTGTGTGTGTGTGTGTGTGTGTGTGTATATATATATATATATATATATATATATATATATATATATATATATATATATATATATATATATATATATATATATATATATTAGCTGGTTCCTAAAATGATTTTCTTGTGTGCTTCCAAGAACTCCTAACAGGGTATTTATCTAAAATGCCTATCAAGCATCCAAGGCCAAACGAAACAACACCTGTCTCCTAAGTCAGTTGGATAGCTTTATTTCTTGTGCAATTTAGGGTGAGACCCTCCTTTCTTACACAACCTTACTAAACCCCCCTAACTTCTTACCTAACCACTTCTTGGAATGTAGACTGAGCACATAGATCCCCTTTTTGATATACTGACCTGTTATTAGCACTCAGTTGACCTCTTTTACCACTCCCATTTTGGGTCGTAAAAGAAAGCCTGGTGGTCCTTGCCTGCCTTTATGACCCCGTAAAATTCAAACCTGGTGACCTTGCTCGACCAGGAGATTGCTATTGCTTGGGTTTATAACTGGATTCCTGAGAGACTTAGGAGGAATGTGGGAGAATGGAGAGGGATAAGGAGGATTTGGACCAGAGAGTACGTGTGGACAAGATGGAAGATAAGGAAGAGTCAGATGGGGAAGTACTAGCTGGGTAAGAAAAAGATGAAAAGGACCTAGATGAGGCAGAATTAAGACGAGAGAATTAAGATAGAACATAGAGGGAGCAGTAGATAAATACAGAGAGAAATCAGGCAAGAAAGGAGCTAGGCACGAGAACAGAACTGAAGCTGTGTAAATAGGATGTTATTCCAGAGGAATTAACGGGAATGGACTAAAGAACTTGGTGTGCTGAGATTCTATTTTCCCAAAAACAGTCCTCAGAGTTTTATAGTTCTCTCTCCTGAGCCCCTGGGATGTATAATATTAAGGCTGGTCCCTCTAATATTATACATGATATTAAAGGGTCACAGTATTAACAACTGCTATAAAGGGTACATGACAATGATGCCTGATATATACGTGTGTGTGTGTGTGTGTGTGTGTGTGTGTGTGTGTGTGTACATATATACATATATTAGTAATAGGAAAAGTTGCTGTGGTCAGCTCTACCTTAGGAGTAAAGAAGTATGGCCATTGCGTCAAATATATCATGTCCACCTCAGTAGCCTATTAACACTGATAGCTGCAGACATATTTCTTCTCTGAATCAGTTATTTTGGAATATTTTTTATCCTGTGAGCATGCAGTGCCCTATTATTTCTCCCTTTCTTCTTGTTCCCACCTCCTTCATCTTATCTTATTTTATTGAAACAGGTCTCAACAGCTGGATGTTTGTCTTGGCTCTGAGTTTTGTTGATTGAAGAAAGATGTTTCTCTAGTTCAGTTCAATGAGTTTTTTATTGTGTACTGGATATATTCGCCAAAGGCAAACTGTCTTTAAAGTTCTGCATTGAAAGTAGTGTTGTGGGCCAGACGGTGGTGGTGCACACCTTTAATCCCAGCACTTGGGAGGCAGAGGCAGGCGGATCTCTGAGTTCGAGGCTAGCCTGGTCTACAAAGAGAGTTCTAGGACAGCCAGGACTGTTAAACAGAGAAATCCTGTTTCAAAAAATCTAAACCAAGCAAAAAGTAGTGTTGTATGTTCCAGGTCAGCCTGAGCTACAGGGTAAAGCCCTGTCTCATAAAACCAAAAACAAAGGCTGGTGGTAGTGGGACACACCTTTAATCCCATACCTGAGATATAGAGGCAGGTCGAACGCTTGAGTTTAAGACCAGCTAGTGCTCAAACTTTTTATTTAAAAAAAAAAAAATCAGAAACAAGGGCCTAGTGCCGATGACTCGGCCTGTGAAGGCACTGGCCGCCAAGGCTGACACCTGAGCTCTGAGTCCAGACCGCACACAGTGGAAAGAGAGCCAGCTGTACCAGAGCCTGGCCCTGATGCACCCCACAGCAAATGGAGTATATTTGTACATTCAATTTAGTTGTTTATGTGTATGGTTGTTTCACCTGCCTGTATGTCTGTGAAGGCCTTGTGTCCTCTGGAACTGGAGTTAAAAACAGTTGTGAGCTGCCATTTGGTGCTAGGAATTAAGCCTGGGTCCTCTGGAAGAGCAGTTGGTACTCTTATCCACTGAGACATCTCTCCAGCCTCTATAATAAATTTAAAGATACTTAAAAAATAAACAAATACAAACAAAAAATATCAGCAAATATTACTGATTCTTAACATTTTTCTTATACTGAAGGCCAGGTTCTTCCATGAGGAGGAAATTCTTCATAAACACCAGTGGAGGTGGCTAGGGTATAATCTGAGCTGATCCCGAACGTCACATTAGCTAGGCATGGGCACACATGTGTGTAATCCTCCAAGGTAGAGGCAGAGGGTCAGACTTGGAAAGTAGTCCTTGGCTCTGAGTGGATTTTGAGGCCACCCTGGGCTTGGTGAGAACCTGTCTTTTTTTTTGTTTTTTTTCTCTGTGTAGTTTTGGTGCCTGTCCTAGATCTTGCTCTGTAGCCCAGGCTGGCCTCGAACTCACAAAGATCCGCCTGGCTCTGCCTCCCAAGTGTTGGGATTAAAGGCGTACACCACCACCGCCCGGTGAGAACCTGTCTTAACAAGCAAAACAGTGGGCAAACAGTCTTCAAATTTATGACTTGTAAGAAACTTGAACTTTAAAGAGATGTGGTAATGGATGACTTGATGATTTTCTTTTGGTCCATGTCTGCCTGGCATGCTCATTGTGGGATCTTGGGAGTTCAAGGATCTTGGAATTCCAGTCTTTATTAAGCAGGAGGATTGATTTATTGGTTTCTTTGTAGTATGAACACAACATAACCTCCTTTTAGGCGCCTGTTTGATGGAGGCAGGGTTGCTAAAGTTGGCTTTGAAGTTACTGTCAAGGCTCAGTCTCCTGAATATGCAGATTACAGGCCTGTGGCACCATGCCAGGCTTATCTATTAAGTTTAATATAAATATACTTTCAGTAAGAAGTAAATTTCTTCTTCATCAAAATAGCACTAACATTTTCCTTTGGGACACACACTGGATGGAGTCTAGCAAGTTCTTGCCGTGATACATCTCATTGGCCACTGTGAGAGCAGCCAGGAGCTCTGTAGATTCAGGGATGGGAGGCAGCTTCCACAGGACTCTTGGACAGCATGGCATTAATCTAAAAACCTCTAGGAATCATTGTGGTGACTTCGCCTTTTAGCCTTCCATCTTTGTGAAGTTAACAGGCTTAGGACTGTATCTTATTCCAAAGGTGTGCTATAAAGAAGACAGAGTCTTAACACTGATTAATCTGTTAAGAATATGGAGAAATATGAGGGGGCATTGGTCAAGCATGTGCAGAGCCCCATGATCCGTCACCTGCACTTCCCACATATGTGAACTACACATGAACAGCCATATCTGCCTCTTGTAGCTGGAGTTTTCTCCAGTCCTGCCTGGCCCACCAGTCCCACAGCCAGTCCCACAGCCGCTCAGACCCAACCAAGTAAACACAGAGACTTATATTGCTTACAAACTGTATGGCTGTGGCAGACTTCTTGCTAACTGTTCTTATATCTTAAATTAACCCATTTCTATAAATGTATATCTTGCCACATGGCTCGTGGCTTACCAGTATCTTACATGTTGGTACTCATGGCGGCGGCTGGCAGCGTCTTTCTCTGCCTCAGCCTTGCACTTCCCAGAATTCTCCTCTCTCCTTGTCCCGCCTATACTTCCTGCCTGGCTCCTGGCCAATCAGTGTTTTATATATTAACCAATCAGAGCAAAACATTTAACATACAGAACATCCCACAGCTGCTCCTCTCAGGGAAGAAGAACAAATCCCCACCAGGGCATGTCCATCAGCAAACCCCACAGGTCATTTACCAGATAATTGGTCACTTCTTTCTCCCAAAGAGACAGGAGACATGGCCCCTCTCCTGTAGGTTAGGGATCTGAGTCTGTCATAGAAGTGTCATTCTGCCAACCTGTTAACTGACCCGGACGACAGTTTCCTTCTGTTGTGTTGTGTCTGTTTTTTGTAGGTTATGGTTTACTGTTCTAAACTATGTTTGTCGCACAGTCCAGAAATCGAGGCTTGCTTTGCTAGTTATACATTCACTGTCTAATGTCTAGTAGTAGTTCTTTTCCTGGAATTTCATTTTTGAAAGAATTGATTAAAAAACTGCAATTAATCAAGATGAATGGTTTAGCATTGTAAACAAATAAGCCCTGACCACAGTACTTGGCAGCAAAGCAGAGAGAGACTTGTGTGTTGGTGTTTCGTTTATCCCTAAAGCTAGTGAAAAGTAAGTGTTAGTTCACAACTTGGGGTGGAAAGCATGGAACACAGTAGACTGTTCTGTTGGGCTGCTCCTTCTGCGTGTTCTCACTTTGTGTTCTTCTGTTCCCAAGGTAAAAAGAGAACTCGGACAGGGAGAAAATGAAGGCCAAACAGAAGCAGATTCCAGGTTCTGTAAAAACTGGGATTCAAATGTCCCCAAACAGAAAACGAAGCTTACTTCAAATACACACTTTCTGCCTTGAAAACTGAGAGAAGCTAGCCTTCCTTTTTCCACAGCCACAGTCCTCTGGTGGACATGTACAGCAGACTCTAGAGAGAGGCTAAAAGCATCTCTGTTCTTCCCTCCCCCAGACTTTTCCTGGGAAAAGTCAATAATTAAGCAAATTGCTTAACACTTGGTTCCAGTTCCTGCATATCTGGAGCTTACAGGCGCCCGTACGAACCATTCTTTCCATGCTGCAGCTGTCACGTCAAGGGGTGACATGTCCTCCTCACACTGACACAGAGCTCGTCCATCTGGAGCCACACAGGAAGCAGGTGTCTACAAGAGAGCAGACGACATAGTTCTTTGTTTTCCTTTTGGAAACTTATGTATTATTCTTTCTGCCTGTCTACTTTTCTGCAAATAATGAGATGTACAGATTTCTGTTACCTGCTATGAAAAGTAATGTCGTGGCAATTTTATAAATGTTGCTATCTGATTTTTATCAGAATGAGAAAATAATTAAAATTATTATTGATTTGCAAGTCATAAATACTTCATATTATGATTTCTCCCATTTTAGTTTAATATAATTTGCAATAAATGTACATATGTTTCATAAGGAATATCACTTTAAAATGGTTTTTACTCCTATGATTATGTTGGAATATTTGGGATTTTAAAGGAGTTAAAAACTGTCCAGGATTTGGTTTTATAATTTTTGTCACCAGATTTTTATTATTAATGTAAAAAAAAGTTGTTTTTTGTTTTTTCCTTTGTGATAGAAGTAGATGGACACTGGCAGCTTTCTGAGAAAACTGAGATGCGTAGGGTTGCTGCTGTCAACTTTCAGCATCAGGCTGTTAGGAAAGAAGCGTTTTATTTTTGTCTGATAATTGGGGCTCAGTTTTTAACTTTATTTTACAGACAACTGTTACATCAATACTCTGTTCCTTCACATTCATTGTTCAGCATAGATAATGTGCACACCATTTGTGTGCACGTAATCATTAAATTTTTGCATAAAATAAATGCTTGTAGATGTCCTATGGAAGTCTTTCATCTTTCTATCATGCTTTCCTTTCTTAGGAACTGTTATGTAAAGGGCTAAAGTCACAAAGAAGGGCATGACTCCCGTCAACTCTCAGTTATCTGTGGAGGACAGTGGCTGGGCCCCAGGTGGTTAGTCTGTAGTGACCATACACAGGAGAATGAAGGCACCTTCGAGAAGGATTGAGGAGAAACTTGAAATGAATTTTTTCTCCTCCTCAAGAGGTTTTTGCCTGTCTCTACTGTTATCACTTGGCTTGTTCCCAAAGCCCTAGCAAACTGTACTGCTCTGTTCACATTGTGACTTGGTCTGGATGGGATGTATAAAATCATTGAAGGGTCAAAATTTCTTCAGGATAGAATTCACAGATAATATATGTCACTTGGGTTCTCATAGATAATTGAGAGTTGGCTGTAAATTGACTGGGTGAAAGATGGGTTTGTCTTAAGTATCTGTTTTACATGTACAGGTTTAGGCGTCAGAAGATGGCTAGGGAACAGTGGATACCAATGACAGAAACAATATTTCTTGAAAGGGCATAAAAGCCCTACTCTTCCTGTTGCCTCTTCACAACCCTCTAGAAAATGCAAACATTGCCTCCAATATACTGACAGAGTATCTATGCATACAGATCAGTAAGGTCCCTCAGGCAATCACCAGTGGTGTAGTCGAGGTAGAAGAAGTTTGAAGTTCAGATAACTTGATTCTTAGGGCCACCAGTTTGCCACCAACACAACTGCATTGCTGGAAGCCAGTGAACCTCTGTGTCGAGCAGTTAGTCACAAGGGGTAAAAAGGAAGGCTCATAGGTCTCTCGACTAAAGAGAACACAGCATTACCGCCCACATCCCTGGCTCTTTGGAGTTTTGCAGCAGAACACAGTTACTCCCGGGCCGGCCTGTTCCTCGTGGGTGTGTAAGTGGAAGAGTACTAGATCTCTGCACCAAGTGAGGGGAGCGTCAGCTGGTCAAAGCTTAAGCAAATAGCGAGGGACTTGTTTACTGGAAATGTGTCAGGTTTTCTTTAAAAAAGAAAATGTAAAATCTCTTAGGAATTTGATATTTACATCTCAGAGAAATACAACACAAAAGTGCAGACTTATATTTGAGAATTACTGTTAACCCTTTGTGTCTAGTTTGAAGCTTCTTGTATTTGTCTAAAACTACAAGCCAGAATTTTGTATCTCCTTTGATAAAAAGTGTGTATAATGTAAAGTAGTTTTGCATATCCCCGTGCTGCACATGGGCTGGATTTTTAGAATTTTTTAAAAGACTTTAAGCAGAACCTTGTAATTTGTGTAAATGACAAGTGTAAAATCCTTCCATAAAATGCTTAAAAATATGCACTGTTTCAAATAAAACCAAGAAATGCAGCATTACATAGAAGTGTGGAGACCTGAATGTTCATGCACCCCATGTCAAAGGTTGACGAGACATCATTGCATACTGTCCATTTGAGCTTCTGATGGAGCTTACAGTGACCAAAGAAGAAAACACTGACAATCAATCCATTCTAAAGGATCTTTGGAAAATTTTCCAATCTGTTCTTTAACCTAAACTTAAGAATGGTCATTGTTTCCTACTGTTTTGTGGTAAATGGTGGACATGATATACTAGTTTAATGATGGAGACTGATCAGATCCCACAGTGGACAGAAGAAGAGATGAACAGGCTAGCTTTATATTTTACCTTTAATGGGTTTGTCATTCTAGAGCTCATGCTCCCTGTAGTTGGCCCCTTGATATTCATGGATTCTATAACTCGGTAAAAAAATAAAGGTGAAGAATATTTGGGGAGGGGTACACTTGTACCAAACTTTTTCTGATCACTATTCCCCAAACAATACAATATATATCGTTTAGCACTTTAACAAAAATGTATGTTATTTAGTGTATGATTCGCAATCTCAGAATGAAGTAGAAGGGAGAAAAGATGTCAGTCATACGTGACCACTACACCCTTTCATATGGGCCTTGAGTATCCGTAAGGGGTGAGGGCATACCTCTGGTTGGCCTCAACCATCTCTGTACTGATGGACAGATGTGTTGTCGAGACTTCTTTGTCTTCATTTCAGCAAGTCTCTACCAGCTCCGACAGCGGCACTTGCTGCCTACTCAGGTAATATGGCCATCAGGGCGCAGAACCTTCTGAATTCCTTCCCTTTGTTTCTTTCTCTCCTCTCTCTCTCTCTCTCTCTCTCTCTCTCTCTCTCTCTCTCTCTCTCTCTCTCTCTCTCTCCACTCTCCCCCCTCCCCTCCCCCCCTCATGTGTCTGCACCACTTGCATGCCTGATCCCCTTGGAGGTTAGAAAGGATTGTTGGTTCCCCTGGAACCAACTGGGGTTGATAGCCCCCATGTGGGTGCTGGGAACTGGGCCCCAGTCCTCTGTAAGCTCTTAAGCTCTAAGCTCTCTCTCCAACACTCCCAACCCCATGTAGTTAAATGTTTCTTCTTAATGCAGTCTCATGCCCAAGCTGTCCTTGAACTCACTGTAGCTGAGGATGAACTTGAACACCTAATCCTCCTCCCTCAACCCCTAAACAGCTGTGATGGTTACCCCGACCCAAGCCTTAGACTTCACCTGGATACCAGAGCTTCAAGTTTTCACAGATACACACTGTAAGAATAATAACCTGATTGGTAGTCTTGCCTCAAATTGTAGTACAGACATATGTCTCATTTCTAAGGTTTTTGGGCCAAGGTGATGGTCAAGACTTGAGGTGGGGGTATTTCTAGGTCATGTTCCCTTTTCAACACCTGTTGCGAACAGCTGCCTTTCTCCACTTTGCAGCTAGTTGTTCCTGTCATCATCATCTAGCAGAGATCATGTTCCAAACGAAATGCATTCCCTTTGTAGACCACTGCGTTCATTTGTTTCGGAGAGCTTGAGGTAGAACCAACTGCAGTTTCTTGACCTAGCAGGGCAGCCTAGTACAAGGTCGGGATCTGTGGCCCTCAATGGGCATCGTGGTGCATGCCTTTAATCCCAGGAGGCCGAGGCAGGATGATCTCTGAGTTCAAAGCCAGCCTAGTCTACAACGGGAGTTCCAGACCAGCCAGGGCTACACAGTTAAGTCCCTATCACAAAAAGGGGAGGAAGGTAGTTGGGAACTTATGAGATAGTAAATTCATACACAGTATCGTGATAAGGAACATGTAGTTTATTCTTAATTGGTTAAAAGCCAAATGTGCAGGCATCTGTTTTCTTAAAAGCAGCAGGACTGCTATATGGAAGATGAGCAGTCGGAGCTAGAGTAGAGACCTCTACTCTAGACAGATCTCCCTCTGAGACGAGAGGGAGAGGGACAGACAGCAGTGTGAGAAACAGGAATCGGTCCACTTACTTAATACAGGATCTCATGTATCTGAGCTGATTTGAATTAGATGTAGAGCTAAGAAAGGCCTTTAACTTCCTGGGTCCTCCTGCCCCTCTAACCCTAGTGCTGGGCTTACAGGCCTGCACCCCACACCCTGTGTGGACTGGATTCCACGAGACCCTGTCATGACAGCAGCTCTGGAGACCCCGAAGTTTTCTGCTCAGAGCAATAAAACCTTTCTAGGATTGTGGTAGATGTACAAATTTGTGTATTAAATCATGGGATTATACGCTTAAGTTTTTTCTCCAATTTTATTGACGATAATTATATTTTTGATTTATGTATTGAATTACATACCATGAGTGGACTGTATAGTAGTAGGTAGATTATTTCTCAGTAAATCTTAAAAGCACATTTACACATATAACACATTTTTGGCAGTTCTGGGTGTTGAACCCTGGGCTTCACACATGATAGACATACTCTGCCCCTGAGCTATACCCCAGCCTTCACACAACAGCTATGAACACACAAGCCAAGCCCACATTTCTTTAGAGACTTGTTGGAAACCATTTGCTTTTGCTGTGATCTGGTTGCATCCACTGATTAAAAGCACCTTTTTTTTTTCTTTTCGTTCTGATTTATTTTGTATTTTTAGGACAGGGTTTCTCTGTGTAACAGCTCTGGCTGTTGTGGAACTCACCTTGTAGACCAGGCTGGCCTCGAACTTGGAGATCAGCCTGTGGCCACTGCCACTGCCAGACCTAAAAGCATCATTTCTTAAGGAGGTTCAGTTCCTTAGTAATGTGTGTCACTCATGGCTTTTATTTTCATTGACTTGACAACTCTAATGCCTGGTTTCCTAGAATTGTCACCTCTTGCCGGGCGGTGGTGGCGCACGCCTTTAATCCCAGCACTCGGGAGGCAGAGCCAGGCGGATCTCTGTGAGTTCGAGGCCAGCCTGGGCTACCAAGTGAGTTCCAGGAAAGGCGCAAAGCTACACAGAGAAACCCTGTCTCGAAAAACCAAAAAAAAAAAAGAATTGTCACCTCTTTGGTTTTCTGTTCTTAAGTAGAATACACACTCGATCGCCAGTTCTTGCCCTCCACTCCAGTGAAGGCTGTACCCCGGAGCTACCCGACAGTCTCTTCTCTTGCTCTCCACATGGAGCACTCTGGTCCTGCCTCACACTGGCAGGCAGCGCTGGGCTGCGGGTGTAGACCTCTCTTCCTTCCTCCCAGAAATAACCAGATGCTAACAGCATCTTCCCTTTGTGTAGTTTCTCCACTGGGGTGGATATATTGTTCATGTTCCTCAGAAAATCGCAATGGAAGACCAAGTTTGAACATCTGGCAATCTCTACACTGCCTGGCACTTCAGCTGACAATGGGACTAGTAGTTAGAAATGCTTTGTAATCAAGCCAGCCATGGTGACATAGATCTGGAATTCCAGCACTCGGGACAAGAGGCAAGGGCTGATTCTGAGGCCAGCCTGAGCTATGTTTCAGAACAACAAAGGTGCTCTGCACTCAAACCTTAGAAGTTTCCATAGTTAAGAAATGGTGGTGTTTTATTTTCAGATTTCCCCAAGCTCCAATTTCTTTTCTGGCTGTTACCAATATTGTGAAACAAAATGTGCTTATAAACATTGTGCTGGTAAAACGACCCATTAATTTCCTAAAAATATGCCATGTTTTTCTAAAAATTTTTGCACTCCTTAAACTTTATTATTTTGGATTGGAGAGTTGTCTTTGCTTGAGACAGGTTTTCACTGTGAGAGCTATTAGATAGCCAGGCTGCCCTGTGTCCAGCACTTTTACATGTGCAGTCAGTGGTTATTTTGTGATAGTCTGATAGTCTACGTAGCCCAGGCTCTCCTCCTGAATGCTGGGATTACAGGGGTGTACCATTGTGCAGGTATATTTCGGGGAAGTGGTGTTTTCAGCTTTTCTTACTGATCATGTTCATTAGTACTTGGTGCCATTTTCTAAAGTTTGGTGAACATTTTAGTTTGCATAGCTGTTTGTCTTTCCTTTTCTTGGAGCTGAGGACTAAGTTCAGGCAGGGCTTTACAAATGCTTGCCAAGAGCTACCAACACATGCCCAGTGGTGTCTTTGTTTGCCTTATGCTGCTGCAGTCCCACCCAGGGCCTTGGAAACACTGTGCAGGTATGCACCACTGGGTCTCAGCGCCGTCCCCCCACCCACCCCCACACCCCCCGCCCTGTGATTCTGCAGTCAAAGTTCACATGTATGAACTTAGCTTTCTCACTGAATCCCTTTGAGTGACAGAAATGATCTTTCCATCTTTTCCACTTCCTGAGGCTTAACTGTGGACCGAGGAGACAGCTTAGCTGGTGAAGTACTCACCTCACCCAGCACCATAGGAAAGGTTGGGTCTGTTAGCACGATTATAACTCCAGCGCCAGGGATGCAGAAACATTTCTGGGGTTTGTGGCCACCTAGCCTAGCCTAGCCTGCAAGCCCCAAGTCCCAGTAAGAGACCCTGTCTCTCCAAACAAGGGAGAAAGATCAAAGATCATGAGGAACATTTAAGGTTAATCTCTGGCCCCCAATGGACAAAATACATGTGTACCCACAAACACACGTACAGACCACGAAGCTACCACATGGGTCCTCATCTTCATGCCGTTACTGTGATCTCAGGATTTTGTGTCTGTCTCAAGAGGAATTTCCTTCCACAGTAAGATCCTAAGTCTTTTAGTTAGCCACATGCCGGGGCAGCAGGAAGCCAGACTTCCGGCCAAATCTCATTTTGCAGCCGCGGATTTGTCCAGCTTCTAGGTTCACTTGCCCTCTACAAAGTTATACTGTCTTCACATCTATTTGCTCCCTGGTGATGTCACCGCAGAGAATCTGTATCAGTTTGTGTTTGTTTTTTGAGGCAGAGTCTCTCTATGGGGCCCTGCCTGTTCTGGAACTCACTATGTAGACCACGCTGGCCTTGAACCTACATAGATCTTGCCGCCTCTTCCTCCCACTTGCTAGGATTAAGGGTGTGCACCACCACACCTGGAGTTAAAACATTGAACCCTTGCTGCAGTTTATAAGAGGAAAATCAGTCTACATATCTAAGCAGTTGTAAAATAAGACAGCCTACTCAATGGTCTGTTCCTAGCTATCCAACCATTTCTTTATGGATCCTCACAGGACTGTATGCTTTGGCTATGAATAGTTTGAGGCATAGTCACATAAACTTGCAATCCAGGCACTTGTGATAAAAGTCAGAAGGATGACCAAGTTTGAAGCCAGCCTGGACTTTATAGTAAGCTCCAAGCCAGTCTAGGCTTTTATAACATGAAACTGTGTTAACAAAAAGGAAACACACACACACACACACACACACACACACACACACACACACACACACACACCACAACCAAACAAAACCCCACAAACATTAGCGATTATACAGTATAAGCTTAAGATAAGGCCAAGCTGGCCAATTCTAGGAGGTATGCGTAACTTAGCACATTTCTGTTGTTCACACTGTCTAAAGAGCATGGTGCTGGTCCCTGGCAAGGGCCCACTAGCTGCATCACGAATGGAAGACCAAGGAACAGCCATGTGCACAGGTGCACGGTGCGGGGTGCTGTATTAGAGCTCCGTCACTGCACCCTGCAGGTGCTGCCCACGGTATAAAGACCTCTTCAAAGGCCCAAGGGTGCCATTCTGTCTACAGCATATTGTTGGCAAGCCATAGCCATATAGATCCAAGCCACACCACCAACTGATGCTATGTTTTGGTTAGTTTCAGGTTGTCTAGCTTGAAGGGGTATGGATTTTCACACCAATCCTAGCATGAAGATGATAAGGCCAGACTCAACTTTGAGAAAGGATAAGACAGTGAACCAGAAGGTTTTTGATTTGATTTTCTAGTGGTATTCTGGTGGTTGTTTTACTTTTCAGGTTTATGCTATGTATCTCCCTGGCTAGCCTAGACTCCGCCCAACCTCCTGAATGCTAGGCTAAATTATTCAGATGTGGGTTGTGGAGGAGAATAGAAGCACATTTGAAAAACAATTGAAAAGGGCAGTGAAGAAACACAGTGACAAACAGGAATTAGAAGTATGAAGGGCAGTAAAAGGATCAGTGAAGACAGGCTTTGGTGGGGTCGGGTGCACAGTACTGGGAATAGAGCCCAGAGCCTTGCCCATGCTACAGCCCCCTGAGCTGTGCCAGCCTGCTTTCATCGCTCATAAACTGGGCTGAAGAACCAAGGTAGGAATCTCGACTTGATATAATTAAGAAATTAAAAACGGCTGGGAAGTCTCCTTGTGGTCCCCAAGCTCTCTGAGCAGTCTCCTGCGGCGTTCCCCACTACTCTTCCGCCTGGCCCTCCCTGTGCACCATCTCA
This sequence comes from Peromyscus californicus insignis, assembly GCF_007827085.1. Taxonomy (NCBI): domain Eukaryota; kingdom Metazoa; phylum Chordata; class Mammalia; order Rodentia; family Cricetidae; genus Peromyscus; species Peromyscus californicus. The sequence goes on along the minus strand of NW_026294424.1, from coordinate 59,536,993 downwards.
CTAACGGTCCTGTTAATGTGCCCATGCTCCAGCTGATCTCACCGTCCTTTTCTCCTCTCCAGTTCCAAAACTCCTGAGCGAGTAACCCACAATAGCACAGTAGCCCTCCTCTACAAAATGAAGGCCAAAGCTAAGGGGCACTGGGTGATTCCTCAGTGATCTGAGGATGGGGGAATCTGCACTTGAGGCCCAGCACCATACTTAAAAAATAAAGAAAAATAAAAAAATCCAGGCATGGACACACACCTGTAATCCCAGTACTGAGGACGACACCAGGTAGTATCAAGTCCAGTAAGATGCCTTCTCAAGGGATGAGGCAGGGACCAAAAAGAAAGATCCTCAGTGTGACTTTAAGTCCTTTACCTCCCTTACCTCTTCAGTCATTGGAGGCATGGTCTCGTCCACTTCCCAAGTACTGGGAATCGAGCAATGTGCCACGAGACTGGATAGCTCTATCATTTCATCCGATTTCTACAAATGGTGCTAAACACTAGACATATTTACCTAGATAAAGAACAGGATCAGAAAAGCCTTGGCCTTTTGTGATAGGGTCTAACTATGTAGCTCTCTCAAGCCTGGAACGGGACATACAGACCAGGTTGGACTCAGACATATCTCCCTATCTGCCTGCCTCCTGGGTGCTGAGATCAAAGGCATCCTCCACCAGGCTGTCATCTTATCTTCAGAACTAAAATCCAGGACATACGAAGTCCATCTAGAGTCTTCCTGTACCGCGCAGCCTTTTCAGGGCGTGTGCACTCATATGAAAACTTAGCAGTGCTACCTCAACCACCCGCTGAGTGGAGAACTTGAAACCCTGGGCCAGCACTCAGCCGGCCAATGCCCCCGTCCAGATAAGCAAGTTTGACTGGGAACTTCCACCCTTTCCAATTCAAAGATACAACACCCTTCGGAGAACCTATTAGCACTTGCAGCATCACTATAAACCTGTGGAAAGCATTTTCCTGCTCCGCGTTTAATGTGAAGGCTTAATTCCTTGTCCGGAAATAATACATAAACCATGTGGGGGGGAATGGGGGATAGGACATGCATGCATTTATATTTAAGAATTCCCAATAAGGGGGAAAATTCAACATCTTTAAAAATGTGTTTATTTTTTAAAAATTCAGTTGTATACAAAAGTGTTTCGTAGTTTTTAATTCTCAAGACAAACACCCAACCCTCCACCCGCAGCCCACCCTGCTTCAATGGTATTTCTGGTAACCAGCCCATTTTCCCCTTACAGGAAGTTAATGGCTCAGAATAGACCCTCCTACAGGATTACCATCACTAACACACTGTTTAGAGATCTAAAGAAGCTAACAAGCAAGGGTCTTTCCCAGTGAGGTTAATGAAAATCCCTATAATGGCAGTAACTTCCAGCAGACACCACAACAAAGCACCATCAATTGCTGAAAGCTAAAAAATAGATATTTTCAATAATATTTCATTTTCTATTGGAAAAGTCTTTTAAATTACATTAAATAAGTCTCTTTTCCCCCAAAGAAATTGTCTAGCTTTTATTATGATGCCTGTAAAAAGTAGGTGACGGGAAGCAGACATGATCAGTAAGAGCACAGTGCAAGGACTGGATCCACTTCTCTCAGAACCAAACCAACCTATGCCACAGCTCATCACAGACAGCAGCGTGGTGGGAAGAACCAAGCCAAAGGTGAGACCATCCTGGCACCTTCTGGTGATGACTGCAGGCTCCTGAGGTCCTAGCCATGTAAGAAAGCAGTAACGACGAGGAGTACGAGGACAGCAAGGGAGAGACCAGCACTCTCTGACCTATGCAGTGAGCTGTACTGTGCACGGCAACAGTGCAAACAGTCTATCACAACATGTGCAGACACTGGAAGGCATGCTTGGGAAAAGGCTATGCAACAGGGAGGGCTCGGAGTTGCCTCCTCAGCGACACCAACAGGCTGATGGGTGTGCACTGACTTAAACAGGGACTGAGAGGTGGAAATGCAACTTTCAAACATCAACTCCTTGAAGCTAGAAAAAGTGATTGAAATAAAGATAACTGTGAACAGCCCTCCCTTTCCCTCTCTCCTATCTAAACACTGGTTCCATCTATGTACACAATATAGCTGACTCCACACCCCTCTGCCCAAAGTCATCTTCATTCCTTAGACCACCAAGAATTCCTTTCTGGTCTTGCTACACTGGATTTGGAAAACACTCTTCTTCTACTGCAGGTGCACAAGCTCCTAGCAGACATACACTTACAATCGAGCTTTGCTTTTCCCACTGGTAAATTTGCCCAGCAGCCTGACCAGTAACATGCTGCATTCCCAGTGCCTACCGAGCAACCCTGCTGCCGTCCCTTCCTGCAGACAAAGATTTTTGCATAGTGTTAAATGCCACCAACAATCAGGAATATAAAAAATTTCAAAAAAAAAAAGGTGTTTTAATCTCATTTCATAGGTTACACTTCTCAAAAGGAAAAACTCAATTTTCCAAACATTAACATATTTTTGAAGGTTACGTGTAAGTAAACCAAGAAACATTTGAGAGCACAAACTTGGGGCAGCTGGCTAGTACCAGTGTGCCATAAGTATCTACATCCTGTGCTTGGAGTCAGACCTTCCTGGGATCTATCCCAACAGGCTTACAACTAAGTTTTCTACTGAAAGTCAGGCCCAGGCTCAGGAAAAACACTGGATTATGTAAAAGCCCATTAGAGGGTCAGTGACTTGTAGTAAATCTGCATGCTCTAAATAAGGTCTCACTAAAATTACTCGGGAGGGGAGGTGCCCCACAACGTCTGTGGAGTCCTGGCTAGCGTGGGACTTAGTATGTAGACAAGAATGGCCTCGAACTCAAAAACGTGCTTGCCTCTGCCTCTCAAAAAGCCTGGGACTAAAAGCATGTGCCACCACACCCAGACCAAAAACTTTTTAGGACTTTTTAAACTGACAAATTCTCAAACCAGAATTTAAAAATAATTTCCATCAGGGTACTTATTACTAAGCCTGAATTTTTAATACTTTCCTAAACATATTTAATACCAGAATAAAGGTATTATTTAAGCTTCTTTTTTGTTTTTGATAAACTAAACCTACCAGTTGGGAAGTTAAAAACAACCCAAGAGGACAGCGAGGAAATACACCAGAAAAGGTGATTATCACATGAAATGAAAATGAGGAATCTTAAGTAGTCTTGCTTATGTAACCCAGAGAGCCTTGAACTCATGGTCCTAGCACCCAAGAGCTAGGATCACAAGAGAATCTGCCACCACATCCAGCTGAAAATCAATTTCTAAAAAGGCAACATCATGTAAATCTGTGAAACCCAATGTTATACTTCTCCAATCTTCTGGGTGCTGGGGACCCTTAAGTGTGTTTAGTACATACAAGATCGGGCCAGTCTGAGGCCAATATGCAAAAATAAAAATAAAAAATAAAAAAACCAAACCAGGACATAGCTGCCTCCAAGAGCAAAGCAGGTAATGCTTGACTCCCGCCATCTGAGTTAGTTCTCGTCTCTGTCTGACCAGACAGTCTACCCTGACAATACAGGCAAAGAGGAAACTCCAAGAATGTTTCATCCTTTTAAATATCCAAATATTAGTGTTACCAAGCCACCTCCACTTACCAAAAAAAAAAAAAAAAACCAAAAAAAAGCCACTTTCTAATCAATAATGGAGCTAAATTGTCCATAATGTCACACAATTCCATCTAATCTCAGAATATAAAGAAAAGTAGAGTTTTAGCTATTTAAAATAAATAAAGAAAAATTTGTTTCCTTTGGCATCTTTAGAAAATAAACTATAGCAATAAAAGGATGTGGCTGCAACAGGAAATGTGTGCATCCGCAAACATGGAGAACATAGCAGCTTGAGTTTATAGTGTGCAGGACCAGCAGCACGCAGTCACTGTTAACTGTGAAAGCCTTACAAGTTGCTAGAAGAACCTTCACATTTTTAATGTTATAGTATAGTTAATGGTTCTTTTATTGCTTGTAGTATCAAGATTATTGAAAAGTCAAATGAAGTTATGCTGAGTTAATAGGTTCAAAAAGTATTTTCCTAACACTTTATGACTATAAGATGAAGAACATTTCAAGAAAACAAACCTTTTAGAATATGACTTTCCATAGAGAGCCTTACTTTAATTCAGACTGATTCCATTACATTTCTGTTATTTATTCATTGGTCCTCAAAATTTATAATTATATCTCCTATGTAACAACTGCCTACATAAATTCATTTGAACCTTATTAAGATGGTTAAGTAAGTGTTTGAGTTTGTAAAACGAACACTTTTCAAACTTTGAACTTAGAATGAGATGGGACGGTCCTTGAGAACAGGAAGTCTATGTACAAGAGAAGGTAAAGTTTCAATTCTCACATTCTCAGCAACATCATAAAGAAAGCTAGAGTTATAGCACACGCCTATTCCTATGTGCATCTGGAGTATGTACAGTGAGACACTAACAGCTTGCTCTCATGTGTGGACATGGGGAGTGCAGCAAGAGCCATCTCAAGTGTCTGATAAAGCAGACTGTAAGTCCCAGTTACACCGGACACTACTGCAAACAGTTGGCTGCATCCTTCAAGTTTCCAAAGATTTCAACAGTTGAAAAATGTCAAATTCACTGAAAAACTAAGTAGGGTCCTTTTATTAAACCTGGGAATACTGCAACATCAAGTATTACTTCTTTTATAAGAGAAATAAAATTGGCAGCCCCATTTTTACATTATTACTTACACAGTGAAGAACTCAGACAAAACATTTCAAATCTATGACCTAAAACGGAACAAGGACACTTCCTCAGCACAGTTCCCACCAAACACAGAGAAACTGACCATGAGAATCTTAGCTCTGGATGGTAACAGGGAAAAAATAAGAGTGTCCTTACCCGTCCACAGGGACCGAAAGGCTCTAATTAGGTCATCTTTAAGTCTGGATAAATCTCATAATTCAAGAATTTCCTAATGCTTAAAAGGGTGGTCTTTTCAGCTACCCATCCTAAGAAGTCAAGTACAAGCATGCAAGTAAATTCACAGGCACAGAGGATCCAGGTTCAAACGCTTAAGGGAGCTGTGATGCAACACGACAATGTGAGCGGCGACACTCGAGTGTTAGCCTAGTTATTCAACAGAACCCTGAAGCGAAGTCGCTAGTCTTGTTACACTGCTAAACACTAACGTAGCATGTTTTTTCCACGGTTTTAGCTTAGCTCAAAGAATTTTTACACTATTAAGAAAAAAATTAAAGTATTTCCCCTTTTTAAATTTACACAGACGTTTAATTAGCTTTATTTACAGAGCAGGGAATTTTTTTTCAGTCTCCAATGGTGCCTAGATAACATCATTAGGCAAGAATGCCAGTTTAAAAGAAATTTATGCAGAATCCTAAAAATAACCGATGTTGGTGCTCCTCACGAGGTGAGCGTGGCTGGCGGCAGCTTCCATGCCTCAGTTACTCAGAAGCAGCTCTGTTGCAGTCTCTACATCCCATGATTTTGAAGACAAGGCCACTATTACTGCATTCTGTAAAGAAGAGAACAACAGCATCACATCTCACGGAAGCACTTGTTAAGCTCTGGAAACACTATGGTTTTGCACGGAGAAAAAATCATGCATTCTTTCCTCTACCAATGACTAGAGTCAACAAACAGAACCATTCCTGATTTCAATACCAAACACTATTAACCAAAAGTACATTTCGTTTCCATTGCTAGCCCACCTGTCCCAAGGCTGGGAACAGTTTAGAACAAACAAGGAAGTCAAAGTAGTTCCTCCTGTACTTACCCTATCAAAGCCCATAGCACACAGGTTTTCTATTTTTTTGGTGTATTCTGGACTAGAAACTGGTGCTCCAGCATACACATGTGCCCAAAGTCGAGCTGTCTGCTTGAACATTTCAGGATTTTGTTTGTACTACACAGAGGGAAAAAAACGATTAACATGACAATACAGTTGATCGGTAACATAGCAGCTCAACTAAGACTATTTAAGACGGGGCTTGGGCTGTGGAAGAGTGAATGGCAGCGCTAGCCCGGTCACCAGTTCAGTTACCAGCATCCCATGTGACCTAATATGAAATGAACTATTATTGAGATGTTGTAATCATTGTACACAAATTACACAACTAAACAAAATCAGTAGCATGTGAAATTACATGAACGTTGGCTGATAAATATGACCAACTATGCTACTAGGCACAGCTCAAGCTGAGACACCTCTCTTCAAGCTGTTCTCTGTAGTAATAAGAACACAACTCAAAAACCCTAACTTGTATCATGCTTTAAGAAAATTTAAAACTCAGAGTCCTTTTAGATAGTAAGATTTGCCACATGAATTTGAAAGATGTGTGGTGTTTTTTTATTATTATTATGTATACAGTATTCTGCCTGCATGTATCCCTGCAGGCCAGAAGAGGGCACCAGATCGACTACACATGGCTTTGAGCCACCAGGTGGTTGATGGGTACTGAACTCAGGACCTCTAGAAGAGCAACCAGTGCTCTTAACCACTGAGCCAACTCTCCAGCCCCAAATCTGAAATTCTTTAAGAAATACCTTACAGGAAGGATGCTTGCCAATTTAGTTTTTTTTTTCTTTTGTAGTTCCACATCTCGTGTGTGTGTGTGTGTGTGTGTGTGTGTGTGTGTGTGTGTGTGTGTGTGTGTGTCAGTCACTGGGAACATGAAAAATGCAATTACTGTGGAACCCTGACCACTTGAGTTTGATCCTGGAACCTGGAACTCAAAAAGTAGTTGTCTCCACGAAGTTGTCATCTGATCTACACACACACACACACACACACACACACACACACACACACACACAGTGGCTTTTGTAAAAACTATCAATTCATTTAATATTTTGTTTAATCCTAGCACTCAGGAGACAGAGGCAGGTGGATCTCTGAGTTCAAGGCCAGCCTAGTCTACAGAGTGAAATCCAGGACAGGCACCAAAGCTACACAGAGAAACCGTTTCAAAAAAAAAAAAACAAAACATAGGAACTGAGAATCAACTCCAAATATAGGGAGAAAAGAGAGAAATATTTCATAAATGGAGAGAAGATGTTTGACTCTGTAAACCGGAATATTTTAACGAAGAGGTTGGCAATCACTGTCTAAAGGTATGGATACTAGTTATTTAAACCTTTCATGCCACAGACCGTGTATAACACTGTCACTGTGACTGGGTAGCAAAATGAACAAGTGGATATGACTCTGTTCCTATAACATAAGATTAGCCAAACCAACCAGAGTGATGTAACTTGCCTTACCCTTAGAGGAATTAAAAGACAAAAAGCAAAAAATACTCCACTCCACACATGAACATCATTACCAATGCCACCACTGTCGGCTCCACTCCAGTGGTGGAGGAACCCAAAACTGTATGGAGAGAGGGCTTTATGATTGCACAAACCGGAGCACACATGTGGGAAATACACTGTAGATCTGGACGGTAACCACACAGGTGCTCACTGTGCAATGCTTTCATACATTAGAAAATAGCATCTACCACGTACCCAATGAAACCATCTCCAAATTTAGTCCCAATGTAGAATGTTCATATGCTGACATCAAATATTAAACATGATATACACACATCTAAGGAAGTCTTTCAAAGTCTGCCTTCTTACCTGATTCGCTACTACTGCATCTTGGGGGTCATCTGGTTCCGCAGCTGCCAACAGTGCTTGCAATGACAATAATACCGTGCGCAGAGTCATTGCTGCTGCCCTAAATTTCAAAACAGGAGATATCCCACTTAAAAGGGGCTCTGAAGGACATAACCAAAGTGTATGCTTTCTGAACTGAAACAACACTTAACAAATGTGTGTTTGCCAATATTTGATCCTTACAATGAGTCTATTTCTAAGACAACGTAAATCATCGCATCCTCATCCAACCTTGCCTTTTCTCCTCATTACTTTTACTATCTTGTAAGCTTTATCTACTCATGACATTTTTAATTCATTTTCTTCTTAAAGAAAATATTTTAGAATTTATGTGTATGAGCAGTTTTTCTCCATGTATGTTATATGCACCACAGTGCCTGGTGCCCATGAAGGTCAGAAGAGGCTCTGGATCCCCTAGAACTGGAGTTACAGATGATCACGAGCAGCTGTAAGGATGCTTGGAACCAAAGTCAAGTCCTCTGCAAGAACACATGCTCTTAACCACTAAGCAACCTCTCCAGTTCCTTACCCATATTTCTTAATAAAGAGATAAGTTGTTAATACTAATACAACCTGTGGAATTTTTTGAAAGAATTTTATTGTTTTTTGTTTTGTTTTTCAAGACAGGGTTTCTCTGTGTAACAGAGTCGACCAGGCTGACCCTGAACTCAGAGGTCAGCCTGCCTCTGCCTCCCAAGTGCTGGGACAATAAAGGCGTGCACCACCAACGCCTGGATAATTTTATTGTTTTGAATTATAAGATTATTTATGTATGTGCATATGAATACAGGTGGTTACAGAAGCCAGAAGCAGCTGATCCCCTCCAGTTGAACTACAGACAGTTGTATACCACTCCATATGGGGACTGGGAATTCAACTTGGATCTTTGAAAAGCAGTACATGCCTTTGAGCACTGACCCATCTCTCCAGCCATCTCTTTGAAGGGCAAATAAATTGGCTTTGAAAAGTTCTGCAATCAGTCCATAATATTCCAAACTAGGACAAATTTTTATTTAAAATATTACCACTTGGGTTTGGAGAGAGGCTCACAGTTACCCATGTGTACTGCTTTTGCAGAGAACCTGAGTTTAGGTCACAATTGCCTATAACTCTAGCTCCAGGAGACCTAATACTTTCTGGCCTCCCGAGGCACCCACATAGACTACACATACACACACCAATACATATACATAATTAGAAATAAAAATAAGCAATGCTTCTAAATATATTTACAACAAAAACCTCGGACTTTATAAAGCAATTATTTGTTTAAAATTTGCTTCTCTAATACTGAAATGTTAATGAATGTAAAAACTACAACGCTAATATGTACTGAAGAACCAACAGTACAGTCTTCTGAGGCACCGGCCTGTCAGTCTAGGGCCTTGTGAAGGCAAGACACTCTACCACTAAGCTACAACTCTAGTCCCAGTATGCTCAATTTTTAACCACACAAATGATCATTCTAAATCAGTCTTTTCTGGTTGGGCTTGTAATTCCTAAAAACAAACAAACAAAAAAACCCCAGTGACCAGCCTCATCTACAGAGCAAGTTCCAGGACAGCTAGGGCTACACAGTGAGACTCTGTCTCGAAACAAAGCTAACCAGTGACTATTTGCAGTATCCATGGATAATACATAAAACAAGGCAATCCTAAATGGTTAGGCAAAAAGGTAACTTTTAGAAACAGCATGTGTTAAAGCAGTCAGTTTCATTCAATGTCCTTCCCCTCCGGATGAGCAGCATCAGGGGGACTAGGGAACTTAGTTCGGGACGGAGTCTAGCTACAGAATAAAGAACTGGTCCCTCCCGTCTCATCTTCCCAAGTGCT